>NC_133332.1:173456662-173817287 GCF_042186555.1 Aquarana catesbeiana | reverse complement strand
AAAAGATGCCTTCAAAGTCTCCACGACCTTCCCCATTATTTTGGCCTTGCGCAAATTTGGCCGTGCGTACGGCCCATAATTGCCATCATAGTCGTCTTTGTGAAGAATGGCCACCATCTCCACCATCTCTTTAAAACTCATATTAGAGGCCTTAAATCTAGGCCTCATAGATTTCGTTGACGTTCCAGCCTCCGGGCTGTCTCCACTACCTGAGGTCGTCAAGATTTCAGGTGTCTCCGCCATTCTTTAACTCCACTACGCGCCGTAACAAAAAATGGGCGGAGAACATGAGTTAAAATCGAACGTCAGGGGCGGGCGACGCAGGCGGAGTTTCACACATGCGTAGTGTATAAAGAGGGGCCTTGCGCACGTGTCGTACGTACGTTCTGTGCGTCGAATTAGGGGGCGGAGAACATGAGTTAATTTCGAACGTCAGGGGCGGGCGACGCAGGCGGAGTTTCACACATGCGTAGTGTATAAAGAGGGGCCTTGCGCACGTGTCGTACGTACGTTCTGTGCGTCGAATTAGGGGGCGGAGAACATGAGTTAATTTCGAACGTCAGGGGCGGGCGACGCAGGCGGAGTTTCACACATGCGTAGTGTATAAAGAGGGCCCTTGCGCACGTGTCGTACGTACGTTCTGTGGTAGGTGATAGTGGACCAGGACGTTACAAAACGAAGGTAATTTTAGATATATATTTTTTGGGTTTTATGGTCATGACTTTGTAGCAAGCGGCCTATATGGCTTGATAGATTGATGAGGCCTACATAGGGAGAAGATGATGAGGGGTTAGCAGAAACCTATAATAAAAGTGTTTTTTGTCTTGTGACTTCATCTTTTCCAGATATAATGAATCCCCTATTTAAGGATCCAGAGTTCCTTACAGCTTTTATTTCTAAATATCGAGAGATGAGGAATTTGTGGGAGGTGAAACACCCTCAGTATTATGCTAAGCATGTGAGGAAGTCAACGCTGGAGAGACTTCTGTCCTTTGTCCAGGCGACCATCCCGGAAGCAACAATGGAGACATTGCTCAAGAAAATTGGGGTCTTGAGGAACATGTATAAGAGGGAGCATAAGAAGATCCAGGAATCAAGGAGATCAGGAGCATCAGCAGATGATGTTTATGTACCCAGGCTGTGGTACTACAATCAACTCCGTTTTCTGGATGACCAGAATGAAGCCAGGCCATCACTTTCAACCCTTCCCTCCACCCTTCCCTCCACCCTTCCCTCCACCCCAGCAGAGGCTGATGAGGAGCAAGCTGGGTCTTCCATCCTGGATGAACCAGATATGACCATCTGGAGTCAGGTAAATTATTTAAACAAATATTACTGTACTAATATTAATGATGTTAACTGGATGTTATAATTGTCTAAAATAATTTGGCACTCAAAATTGTGTATACATATCAATTGACAGTAGTGGCTAAATATGTTTGGCACCTGCTTGAAATAATTAGGGTGTCTGATTAGACTCTTTTATTAAAGAGATGTATTCACATTGAATTTGCTAGTCATGAGAAGCAAACTGTGTGTCATTGATGAACCAAAAAAAATATACTCAAACTATTGTCCTTTTTTTATACACAGGATGAGTCCATCAAGGAGGAATGTGGGGAAAGTGGCAGGCAGGAGGAGACCGGGCCCATGGACAGCCTGGAGGAGGCCGGATTCACCATCATCCTGGAGGAGGCTGGGCCCAGTGTCAGGCAGGAGGTGGCTGCTCCCAGTGAGGTGGCTGCTCCCAGTGAGGTGGCTGCTCCCAGTGAGGTGGCTGGGCCAAGTGAGGTGGCTGGGCCCAGTAGGAGCCTGACCGAATCCCAAGTGCCTCCCCTCCACCTTCCCAAAAAAAGGGCCAGGAAGGGGATGGTCACACAGGACGCATCCCTGCGCCTCATGCAAGAGGCCACCCGTTTTTTAAGGAGCCCCCCCGAAGCGGAAGAATCCTATGGCTGCTACTTAGCCAGCAGGCTTCTTCAGATGGATTGGGAGCAGCGCCTCATTTGTGAGCGCCTATTTGGGGAAACAATCCATAAGGGGCTGCAGGGCACGCTAACACAAAACACCCAACTACATGAGGCAGCCCCCCCTCCTCCTCCTCCTCCTCCTCCTCCTCCTCCTCCTCCTCCTGCCACAACTGAAACACCAGAGCCACAGCCTCAAAAGAAGGCTACAGGGAAGGCTGCAGGGCAGCGTGGAGGAAAGGCTGCAGGGAAGAGAAGAAAGTGATGACCTGGGTTCAGTCTGGTCTGACAGAAGACGCAGGCTGTTGTAGGACCACAGTCTGGGGACATCTAGATCATCTGCTGGTGCTGTTGATCTCTGGGATTCTTGGACCAGATTGTGCTCCCTCTTATATGGACTCCGCAAGATCCCAATTTTCTGGTACACCTACTTTTTCCAGCGTTGACTTCCTCTTTATTTTATTTTGACCATGAATAAATGGATCTTTTTTGAGTTTATCAAAAGACTATATGTGTTTTCTTTTAAATCATTGATTTTACAGACAATGTTAAATTAACAAGGGACAACAATCTCATTGAGTTTGGAAAAAACACACCAAAAATACATTACTAATGTTAAATAATGTTCAAGTGGTAAGTCTTGAAAATAAAAAATTAACATAAACAAAAACGGTGCTTTGGGTTAACTTTATCTAAAAACTAAAAAATAATCACTATAAAAAAAAATCAGAATAATGGGTTCTTTGTGGTAACTTTACAAACCTAAAAAAAAAAAAAAAAAAAAAGGGGAAAAAGTATTATTAGTATGGAAACATTGTTTTTAAAATGCATACTATATCATTCATGAGATCAAAGAGAAAAAGAATCCAGAAATCAGTTTGGGAGAACTCTGATTATGAACAGCAAAACACCTTCGTTCTTTAGAGCCTTCGTAAAGAAGAAATAAAATGCGCTGCATTCAACGATCACAGATTTTGCAGCGTGATGAATGTGCTACCTACAATACGAACACTAGTTTTACTAGACCGAGTGCTTCCGTTTAGTTTTTGCTTATGAGCATGCGTCGTTTTTTTGTCCGTCGGACTAGCATACAGACGAGCGGACTTCGGGGTCCGTCGTAGTTACGACGTAAAGATTTGAAGCATGCTTCAAATCTAAAGTCCGTCGGATTTGAGGCTAAAAAAGTCCGTTGAAAGTCCGGAGAAGCCCACACACGATCGGATTACCAGCCAGCTTTAGTCCGTCAGCGTCCGTTGGACTTTTGTAGACGAAAAGTCCGACCGTGTGTACGCAGCATAACAGGTTTTCTTCTAAGATTGCCCTGTATTTGAATCAATCCATCTTCCCATCAAATCTGACCAGCTTCCCTGTCCCTTCTGAAGAAAAGCATCCCCACAACATGATGCTGCCACCAACATGTTTCACGATGGGGATGGTGTGTTCAGGGTGATGTGCAGTGTTAATTTTCTGCCACAGATAACGTTTTGTTTTCAGGCCAAAAAGGCAAATTTTGGTCCATTCTGACCAGAACACCTTCTTCCACATGTTTGCTGTGTCCCCCACATGGCTTCTCGCAAACTGAAAACTGGACTTCTTATGGATTTCTTTCAACAATGCCACTCTTCCATAAAGGTCAGATTTGTGGAGTACACAACAAATAGCTGTCCTGTGGGCAGATTCTCCTAACTGAGCTGTGGATTTCTGCAGCTCCTCCAAAGTTACCATGGGCTACCTCTTGGCTGCTTATCTGAAATAATGTTCTCCTTGCCCGACCTGTCAGTTTAGGTGGACGGCCATGTCTTGGTAGGTTTGCAGTTGAGCCATACTCTTTCCATTTTCCGATGATGAATTGAACAGTGCTCCATGAGATGTTCAAAGCTTGATATAGTGCATAAACATACAAAAAGAAAAAATGTATTTCACATATAAAGTGTTGTACATTCATATTGTCAAGGATGACTTCAAAGAACTGTGGACTATAGGGGTCACGTGTTCTTCGAGATCAATAAGGCCAGAGAGAACATTAGAGATACTACTTATTATGGGACTCAACCGTCCGGTGAAAGTAACATAGATAAAGATTACTGAAGATTTCGAGCAAAGACTTGCTCATGGGTATAAGAATAGCTCACCCATCTTCTGTTAATTTTTTGTAGGTATGTGAGTAGCTTCCGCATAATCGATCCTTGCACTCATAAGTGTAAGTAAAATACCACACGTCTCTGAGGACGTCTATGACGAAATGAGTACAACGGCGCCACGCACGCTACGTCACTTCCATGTACTCGAGTTGGTGGAACGCAGCTGGAGCGATGCAGACCGCTGCTGACCCCACCTCGGGTCTACTGTTTTAAGTGTGGTTTGCGGTCTGACCATCGCTGTCTAGGAGTCGGCTATACACATATATATTATATATATGTCATCTGGAATGTTTATTGCATGTTTTTTACTGTTTTTTTTTATCGATTTTTAAATAAATGAATTACCTTTACTACACTATGGGAGCCTTTATTTTTCTCCCATGAGGGACCTATTAAGGATTACGTCCTACCTATCTGAAGTCAGAGGTGTGATTCTGGAGCAAATTCAACAGATATTGTGGCTATCTGGTCGCAGTGACTATACCTATATGCGCATTGCCCCATTGGGGTGATTGGATCCGGTGAGTGGGGACCCTTGAGGGGGCGCACTAAAGTCACCTAAGGATATTGTGAGCACTCAAGTCACCACTAGAGTGTCTGCCATATATCTGAACACTGTTGGACTTATACCTCAAATGAACTGTTAGTTATTAATTTTTATGTGAACCCAAATTCCATCACTGTAACGGACTAATTTACGCCATAGAAGTGGGACTCATATACGCCATTGAAGTGGGACTTTACTCTGGTATTTTGGCATATTTCATGTATCAGGGTATTATGCTTGAAATTCTGACATTATATTCCTGGCAGTGGTTTATTTTATTTTCACTGTGTTATAATTAATCTTCACTGTGCTATTCTGTTAGTTGGTTGCACTACTACTAGGCACTCATTATTTGTCACATTATTTAACTATGTTTTATTTTGTTGGCTATGTAGCTGTCGGGACCTACATGCCACTTATTCACCTCGTTTGAATATGCACATATAACACATACCCTTAGGTCGTACTTTGTGGTTCTGTTCTTATATACACCTCACAGATACTTTAATACATGAGATACTGTTACCTACTCCAGGTTGGGTTGTTTATGTATTGTGCATCGTTGGGGCTCACAAGCCCTCTTAACCTTTCCTCACATATGCTTATTTTGTTTTAGATATTAGGCAGCGCCACACACCCCTTTTTCTGTTTGTTTTTTTCACTATTTAGTGTTCCCTTAGGGGAGCCCTATTAGGGGAGGCAGCAAACCTATCCTTTACCCCTATCCTAAGCGCAGTTGCTTATCCTTTAACGTGTATATGGATATAAGAATAGCTCACCCATCTTCTGTTAATTTTTTGTAGGTATGTGAGTAGCTTCCGCATAATCGATCCTTGCACTCATAAGTGTAAGTGAAATACCACATGCACAGAGTGCACAGAGAGTTTTCCCTAAGAGAAAAAGGACAGAAAGAAGAAACAATGAAAAGAAACTAAGTGTAGCTAATCTCCAGGAATTCCTCCCATCCCATCATCTTTCACCAAATTACCCGGGACTCCCTAAGTATGTCGCCCAAGGCTCCCAGGTGGACTCGAACTTTGCAACTGTATCCTTTAAGGAACCATTTTCTCCTGAGCCATTATCCAAGAGATTTTCCTTTTGGCTGCGGTGATGAAGACCTTTGGTTGTTTCCACGCTCTAGCTATGGTTAGTTTTGCTCCCAGTAAAATATAAAAGATTAAATCTCGGGTGGCTCTATTGGTGTCAGGTATTTGGGCATTGAGTAGTGCTATGGCAGGATCCTTGGGGATCTGACAACCACTCACTTTGTGTATTATATGAAAAATTATATTTCAGAATCCCCGCAGTCTCGAGCATTCCCACCAGATATGAATCATAGATCCAGGGCTGTTACAGCCTCTAAAGAAAAGAGGTTGGGAAGAAGGGAACATTTTTGCCAGCCTAGTTGGAACTAAATACCATCTATGCCAGATATCAGCAGTCCAGCTTTCCTGGATCTCGCGTTCCCATGCATACATGTAAGGTAACTTAGAGTTGTTGAGGCCAGTGACAGGTAAATGGTGGAAATACCCCCCTCTGCTCCATGGTCTCATGGTCTGGCCACATCACTGCTCATATGCTGTTAATTTAGGGGGTTCTGGTCTATTCTTCCATTGAGTTTAAGAAATGGGAAATTTGCATGAATCAGAACCGCTCAGAATCCAGTTTGCTTTTACAGTAGCTGATCGAGAGCAGCCCCATGGGGGTTAGGTAAAGTCCAATGCGGTATAGCCCCTTTTTCAGCCACCATCTGAAAGCCTAAATATTTCTGCCCGGTGTGAATCTGGGGTTATGATAGATATGCGCTAACGGCTGCATGTCTGAAGGTAAGGAGAGGAGACCTCTCAGACCATCCCAGAGGGCTATAGCGTGAGATAGCATGGGGGATAAAATTGGTGGATGAGCTTTCAGAGGGCACCATAGTAAAGAATCGAATGTGTGTGTTGGTACTGCTTGCTGCTCTATATGCACCCAGTCAGGTTTTTCCAGGTGTGTGTAGACCATCAATAGTGCTAAACGTGCCGCTTGATAGTACCACAATAGGTTGGGTACCCCCAGCCCACTCTGCGTCCTCGGTCTGTAAAGTAGTCACCTCGAGAGGCGGTGCCCTGATGATTCCCAAATTAACTTTATTATTTTGCTTTGAAAGGTCTGCAGATGGTCTCTTCTGAGATGAGTCGAAAGAGAGCGAAATAGGTAGAGTAATTTAGGGAGTAATGTCATCTTGACAGCGTTTATCCTCCCTAACCAGGATAAGTCATGAAGCGCCCAGCCCTTGAGGTCTGCCTCAAGTTTTTTATACATTGGGGGGAAGTTAACCGTGCCTCCACTCAAACTAGAAGGAGTTTTTAAGATTCTCTGCAAAAGATTGCGGGACTGTGGCATTTAAAATTTGGGACTTGGATAGATTAACTTGCAGCCCCGAGGCCCTAGTAAAATTCTCCAACAGTTTGCAAATGTTTGGGAGAGAGGTCATCGGTGATGTAATGAATAACAGTAAGTCGTCTGCAAACAGGGCACATTTGTGTGTCTGGGGACCACAGTGTACCCCTTGGATATCGGAGGGGTACGGTTAGCTATCGCCAAGGTTTCTGTGGCTAAGGCAAATATCAAAGAAGATAAGGGGCATCCCTGTTTAGTTCCTCTAGCTATTTTAGCTTTAAAGAATTTCAAGTGTACATAAGAATGTATAAAAAGCAAAGAAAATGTTAACAGAACAACGTACAGTTTATCAGAGTCTAAAACAGTACAGTTACATATATGAACTGAGTCCTGATAATGATGTCTATTAATGGATGTCAGAGTAAATAAGAAAAACATACTGGTTAACCAATCATTAGCGAGCTCAAGTCTAAGCTCAGGCCTGTGATGGGGTCAGAGCCTAAGTGTTTATTAGGTAGGTGAATAAAGCAACATAAAAAGAAGAGAGAAAAAAAGAAAACAGAAAAGAGAGAAAGTAAAAGAGTATACCCTGGGGCAGAGGCGTAACTAGAACCTTCAGGGCCCCGGTGCAAGAAACAATGATGGGCCCCCCCTGCCATCCAACCTCGGGCTTCCAATTTTGGGAGGGTGTCCATGGACATCCTCCCAAAACCGTGCTTCCCGCATGACCCCTGGGACATGCATCCAGCGCAATCACATCGGTCCTTTATCATGTGATGTCAGCTGATCACATGTAAACAGACTTGCCGCTTATCCGCAGCCCTTTCCTCCCACGCTGTGTCTGTGTTAGGAAAGGACTGCCATTAACTGTCAAGAATGTCAGTAAATTATTTACACTGATAATCAGTGCCCCAATCATCAGTGCCATGTATCAGTGCCCATCAATGCCGCCTATTAGTGCCCATCAATGCCGCCTATCAGTGCCCATCAATGCCGCCTACAAGTGTTACCTATCAGTGCTCATTAATTCTGCCTATTAATGCCCATAAAATCTGCCTATCAGCATCACCTATCAGTGCTCATTATTGCAGTGTCCATCCGTGCCACCTATCGGTACTCTTCAATACTGCCCATCAGTGCCCATTAATACTGCCTTAGTTCTGCCTATCAGTGTTCCTCAGTGCCCATCCGTGCAGCCTATGAGTTCTGCCTATCAGTGCTCATCAATGCCCATCATTGCCTCCTATCAGTGCAGCCTATCAGTGCCCCCCTTCAGTGCCTCCTATCAGTGCCTTCTTAGTGCCCCCTATCAGTGCTCCCTAGTGCCTTCTTAGTGCCCCCTATCAGTGCCTCCCTTCAGTGCTCATCAGGAAATCCCATTGGTGCCCCCTATCAGTGCTCATCAGTAAATCCTATCAGTGCCTCCCATCGGTGCCCCCTATCAGTGCCCCCTAGTGCCTTCTCAGTGTCCCCATCAGTGCCTCCTATCAGTGCCCACCAGTGCCCCCTATCAGTGCCCCCTAGTGCCTTCTCACTGCCCCCTATCAGTGCCTCCCTTCAGTGCCAATCAGTAAATCCTATCAGTGCCTCCCATCGGTGTCCCCTATCAGTGCCTTCCATCAGTGTCCCCTATCAGTGCCTCCCATCGGTGTCCCCTATCAGTGCCTCTCCTTCAGTGCTCATCAGTAAATCTTATCAGTGCCCATCAGAGTCCTCTATCAGTGTACATCGGTGTCTATCAGTGCCCATCAGAGTCCTCTGTCTTCTCAGGACAGCACGGCTCTAAGCGGAGAGTGTGTCTCTCCAGTGGCATCACTAGGGTTGCTGTCACCCGGTGCGGAAAAAATTGGTGTCACCCCCCCCACCAACTATAGCCCCCCTCAGTACAGACCCCCCTCCACTAACTGCAGACCCCTCTCTCAGTATAGACCCCCCACTAAGTACAGACCCCCCTCTCGCAGTATAGATCCTCCTCACTAAGTGCAGACCCCCCTCACTAAGTACAGACCCCCCTCTTGCAGTATAGATCCTCTTCACTAAGTACAGACCCCCCTCACTAAGTACAGACCCCCCTCTTGCAGTATAGATCCTCCTCACTAAGTACAGACCCCCTCACTAAGTACAGACCCCCCTCACTAAGTACAGACCCCCCTCTCGCAGTATAGATCCTCCTCACTAAGTACAGACCCCCCTCTCACAGTAGAGATCCTCCTCACTAAGTACAGACCCTCCTCACTAAGTACAGACCCCCCCTCGCAGTATAGGTCCTCCTCACTAAGTACAGACCCCCCCACTAAGTACAGACCCCCCCTCTTGCAGTATAGATCCTCCTCACTAAGTACAGACCCCCCTCTCGCAGTATAGATCCTCCTCACTAAGTACAGACCCCCCTCTCACAGTATAGATCCTCCTCACTAAGTACAGACCCTCCTCACTAAGTACAGACCCCCCCTCGCAGTATAGGTCCTCCTCACTAAGTACAGACCCCCCCACTAAGTACAGACCCCCTCTTGCAGTATAGATCCTCCTCACTAAGTACAGACCCCCCTCTCGCAGTATAGATCCTCCTCACTAAGTACAGACCCCCTCACTAAGTACAGACCCCCCCTCACAGTATAGATCCTCCTCACTAAGTACAGACCCCCCTCTCGCAGTATAGATCCTCCTCACTAAGTACAGACCCCTCTCTCGCAGTATAGATCCTCCTCACTAAGTACAGACCCTCCTCACTAAGTACAGACCACTCTCTCGCAGTATAGATCCTCCTCACTAAGTACAGACCCTCCTCAGTAAGTACAGACCCCCCTCTCGCAGTATAGATCCTCCTCACTAAGTACAGACCCCCCTCACTAAGTACAGACCCCCTCCATCAGTATAGCCACCCTCATTGCAGACCCCCCATCTATCAGTATAGCCCCCCTCTATCAGCATAGACCTCCATCTATCAGTGTAGACCCCCTTAGTGCAGACCCCATCTATCAGTTTAGACCCCCCTCAATCACTATAGACCCCAGTGTAGACCCCCCTCCATCAGTGCAGACCTCCCCTCCCTCAGTGCAGACACCCCTCCATCAGTTCACACCCCCCCTCAGTACAGACCCCCCCATCAGTTCACACCCCCCTCAGTACAGACCCCCCCTCCATCAGTTCACACCCCCTCAGTACAGACCCCCCTCCATCAGTTCACACCCCCCTCAGTACAGACCCCCCTCCATCAGTGCAGGCCCCCCCACAATGCAGACCCCCCTCAGTGCAGACCACCCCCCCTTCATCAGTGCAGACCCCCCTTCATTGCAGACAACCCCCCTCCATAAGCACACACCCCCCATCAGTGCAGACCCCCCATCAATGCAGACCCCACTCAGTGCAGACCCCCACCCCATCAATGCAGACCCCCCTCAGTGCAGACCACCGTCCCTACATCAGTGCAGACCCCCCTCCCATAGCGTTCCCCCCAGCACACGTCTGGATAAAAACTTTACAGACCTCAGAACAGCACGGGATAGGCACAGCGGCATGTGTCCCTCAGACTCCTCCTCCTCCCCCTCCGTAAACAGAGAGGAGGGGGAGGCGGCTTCGGTCTGCTCCACTGTGCGCAGGGATGTGTAGGGCGCTGCCCACAGGTGTCACCCCTCTGGCAGGTGTCACCCGGTGCGGCCCGCATCCCCCGCCCCCCCGGCAATGCCTGTGCTGTATCTCATGTAACAGCGGCACAGGCATCAATAGTTTGTTTTATTTCCCTCTCCGTGCGTCCTCTCTTGCAGGACACACAGCTGATCTTCTCCCCCCTCCCTCTCCTGTGTGCCCCGCGGGCAGTCAAGTGTGAAGCTAAGGAGCTCACATTTCCTGCGGAGCACACAGGAGAGGGAGGGGGGAGAAGATCAGCTGTGTGTCCTGCGAGAGAGGACGCACGGAGAGGGAAATAAAAAAAACTATCGATGCCTGTGCTGCTGTTACACGAGAGACACGCTCTCCGCTCAGGGCCCTGTGAAGAGCAACCCTGCTGGGCCCCCCCACAGTGGCGGAATGACGGGCCCCATCGCAAGTGCAACTGTGGCGACCCTGGTAATTCCGCCACTGCCCTGGGGGATGGCTGCCAGACAACCCGCGAGGCTCCAAACTCACCACCCCTTTGGGAGCTATCTGTGGACGAGCACAGAGCCCCCCGATCAGTTGAATATCACCTGAGTAACAATGAGAACTGGTTCACTCAGACCGCCTAACCCGCTACCGCTGAAAAAGGAGAAGAAAAAAAAAAAGAAAAGCCCCCTTAGGGGCAACTGTGGGTCCTACTGTACATATAATGATTGTGCAACTAGGTCGTCCTGAAGAGAGAAAGAAACAAATGTGTGAAAGGGAAGGAATAAGGTACAGGATAGTGTCAGGGAGGGGAGTGAGCAATCCTGGCCCCATGCTCCATCCCTGGTAGAAAAGGAATGTTGGAAAATGTTGCCCAGGGTTCCCAGGTTTAAATCTCTCAGTCTTGTCATTTAGTTTCGCCACTATTTGCTCCTGGGTCATAATCCAGGAGACTTTCCTCCTGCAGCATTGAAATGAGACCGAAGTCCTCTTCCAGGCCTTTGCTTTTGTGATTTTAGCCCCCAGCAAAACAATGAAAGAGAGATCATGTAGGTGCTTTGTTATGTTAGGGATGTAGTGATTAAGTAGAGCTACATTCGGATCTGGAGTTACCGTTGTATTCGTTAAATTACTAATAGTGCAGAAGGTTTTCCCCCAAAAGGACCTGATGCGGGGACAGGTCCACCATATATGTATCATTGTACCCTCTAGCTCGCATCCTCTAAAGCATAAAGGTGATGTTCCAGGGTAAATCTGTGCCAATCTAGAGGGAACATAATACCACCTGGTTAATACCTTTAGACTAGCTTCTATGAGAGATATATTACAAATACCTTGGAAGGATCGTATCGAGATCTGAAACCATTCAGATGTGGTCCACGTCCTGCCCGTGTCCTCCTCCCAGGCCCGATCATAAGTCGGCTTTTCCACATTCGTCAAGAGGGCTGTATGAATCAAAGAGATGCCCCCCTTCTGATCGGTTGTATTGGAGCACCACTGCTCATAGGGAGTGATTGTGGGAGGTTCCGTCTTATCAGTCCAGATTGAGTTTAAATAATGGGAGATTTGGGAGAATCTAAAAATTTCCATGTTAGGCATGTCCAATTTCTTCCCGCAGTGGGACAGTAAGAGGACCCGCTGGGGAGAGGAAGTGGCCTACGCGATAGAGGCCCTTATCCGTCCACCACCTGAACACCTTTATGTTTAGTCCCGGAGGGAAATTCTCATTATGGAACAGATGAGCCAGTGGTTTCAGTGGGGATGTTAGAGTGTAGTGCAATAGAGTGAGATAGAGTGGGGGACATTATGGCAGGCGTGACTTTAGGATCACATCAAAGAAGGAATTCAATCATGTTAAGGGGGACAGCTGTCCTTTCAATGGCAAGCCAATCCGGTTTTGGGCCCCAGGAGAAGATCATTGAAATTTGTGCTAATTGGGCCGCTTGATAGTAGCTCCAGAGATCTGGTAAACCCAGCCCTCCCTGAGATTTTAAGCATAGAAGGGAACTTGATGGGCACCTATACCCCCTGTTTCCCCAAATAAAGCGTATAACCTCCGACTGAAATTTACCGAGGAACTGTTTCTTGAGTGGAATGGGAAGAGACTGAAATAAGTACAAGAGACGGGGAAGGAGTGCCATTTTTACTGCATGCACCCTGCCTAGCCAGGACAGACCACATCGAGACCACTGTTCAAGTTTGCCTCTACATTTAGGTAGCATAGGGGGATAGTTAGCTTTGAATAGGTTATTGATGTATAGTGTTATTTTGATCCCTAGGCAAGGGATAGCTGTGGGAGCCCAGGTGAAGTCAAAGTTGTTAGAGAGTTGTGTCATCAGGTCGGGGAGGGACATTTATGTTAAGTGCTATTGATTTATTCATGTTAACCTTAAGGCCCTAAATTTCTCTGAAAGCTCCAAGCACTTTACAAACCATCGGGGTGGAAATTAGAGGGGAGGTTATATAAAGTAGTAGGTCATTAGCGTAAAGAGCGCATTTATGTTCCTGGTCCCCGCAGGCTACCCCCCTTATGTCAGGGTTCGATCTAATCGCTATGGCCAGGGTTTCAATTGCCATCGCAAAGAGTGGGGGGGAGTGGGCATCTCTGTCTGGTGCCCTTACCTATGGAACATGGGGCTGAGTATCTGCCCAACAGACGCACCTGGGCTGATTGATTAGAGTAAAGCTATTTGATTATATTAGGAAAGTGTGGGCCAAAGCTCCATCTCCGTAGGACCTCAAACAGGTAAGTCCAGTCTATAGAATCAAAGGCCTTGTGTAGATCAATTGAGAGGAGGAACCCTTTCTGAGGGGGGCCCCCATCCCATTTGGAGTTGAGGAGGGAGATGATATTGATGGTTCTTCTAATCTGATCTGGGCCCTGTCTCCTGGGAATAAAACCCACCTAATCATTATGAATATATGGAGAGATGAAGCTCGCAACCCTGTTAGCTAGAATCTTCGTCATAATTTTTATATTGTTATCCCCGCAGGCTACCCCCCTTATATCGGGGTTCAATCTAATCGCTATGGCCAGGGTTTCGATTGCCATCGCAAAGAGTAGGGGGGAGAGTGGGCATCCCTGTCTGGTGCCCTTACCTATGGAACATGGGGCTGAGTATCTGCCCATCAGACGCACCTGGGCTGATGGATTAGAATAAAGCTATTTGATTATATTAAGAAAATGTGGACCAAAGCCCCATCTCCGTAGGACCTCAAGCAGGTAAGCCCTGTCTATAGAATCAAAGGCCTTGTGTAGATCAATTGAGAGGAGGAACCCTTTCTGAGGGGGGCCCCCCATCCCATTTGGAGTTGAGGAGGGAGATGATATCGATGGTTCTTCTGATCTCATCTGGGCCCTGTCTCCCGGGAATAAAACCCACCTGATCTTTATGAATATATGAAGAGATGAAGCTCTCAACCCTGTTAGCTAGAATCTTCGTCATAATTTTTATATCGTTGTCCACCTCACTTGCGTCCTTGCCTGGTTTAGGTATTACCGATATATATGCTGAGTTAAGGTCTGTCGTCAGGGGGGTACCCTCCCTCAGGGCGTTAAATAGTTTTGTCAGGTGCAGGGCCAGACAAAATCCAAATGTTTTTATAGTAACCAGAGGAAAAACCATCTGGTCCTGGAGAGGAACCTACTTTCAGAGATTTGATCATGTTTAGCACCTCTTCTTTCGTGAACGGGCTCTCTAGTAGGTTCTTGTGGTCTGTAGTCAGAGAAGGCAGCTGAAGGGAGTCTAGAAACGTGTTCTGTGTCAGTCTAGGGGGAGGGAGGCTCGGTTTATAGAGTTCGGAGTAGAACTGGAGAAAGGCTTCCATGATCTTGGCTGGGTTCTGCGACAAGTCTCCCGAGGGCAGCCTAATTTTAGGGAAAGCTAGGGACCGGGGTTTGGGTTTTAACCGCTAGTCTGGAGTAATTCTATCCTTTTAGGAGTAGAATTTCGCCCCGGTCCACCTCTGGTGCTTTTCTGCTGCCGTCGTCAGGTTCAGATTCAGGAGGACCCGGGCTTTGTCCAACTTAGCTAGAGAGTCCGACGTAGGGTGTCGTTTGTGTACCTTAGCTAGGGATCGGAATTCCTCTGTCAATTTCAGTGTGTCAGCTCTATGCTCTGCCCTGAGTTTGGCTGTCAGCTGGATAATTAGGTGTGACGTCACTCGTCATGTTAATATGAAAGTATTCCTTTATGGCTTCCACCTGCAACATACATTGTATTGGGTCACTTAAAAGGGATTCCTGTAAGCGCCAGCGAGGGGGTGAACCGAAACCCATGGGTCTTTGTGTGATCAGAGTCTATGAAAGCGGCGCTAAAATAAATGATGTTAAATTAGTGAGTCCGAGGTAAAGGGTGGAATGTTCCAGTCACCAGTTAAAGTGCATAGATGTAGAAGCACTCAGCACCACGTGGTAAAGTAATCTGCTTACCATAAGGCAAAAAAGGCTAAGAATGTAATTGAATCCATGGCTCATCCAACATATCGGCCTCCACCATACACCCTCAAGGCTTGGAACAGCAGTGTCCAGATAACAATCTCACTCAATAAACTTCTCCAGGGACTCACATCAAAATGCAGGCTCTCAGAAAAACGATCAGCAATGCTCAATACAGAAAACATAAGCGACCAATAGTGAAGCCCGTAATGACAATTAAACAGATTTATTGTAGTAACTTACAGTTAAAAATCAGGAATGCATGCATCAAAGGAAAGCAATAAGCTGCAGCGTTCAGCGTGCTGGTGTTACCTGCCTGACATGTTTCATTGCAAACGGATGTCTTCAGAGGCATGGTTTTACCGACACCAACACGCCATATATATATACACACACAAAAAAAACAATTACGTTTAATTGGGGTGAGGATAATCACCCAACAAACAGCTGAATGTTTTGAATCGTCATCCATGTGATAAGCTTAGCACTTGCGTACCTCATGATTGCATTTCATTGGTCATCTAGTAGTGAGTGACATGGGGGTGATACCCCACACGTCATTCCGTGTTTACAGGGACCTCGAGATGCCATTGATGTTACAGCACATGCGCACCTACAAGGGCCCTGCTACTGGCTCACGGAGACCACAACGGCCCACGTAAGCAGCTCAAAGTGCGTCATCACGTCCAACCAAAGGAATGCAGTGCTGGAACGCAGCCGGAAACTACATCCACGTTCCAATGACAAAACCAGGAAGTCACTCTGGTATAAGACAGCGGTGGTGGAGCGCAATGCAGTCCAACACCCCGGAACGAAGATTAACATAGAGACTAAGCACCAGAAAAGGGAATTAAACCTGGATGAATACAATACATTAGAAGGTACATTAAAAAACAAATAAATAAATAAACCATATTAGCATGAAAATGCTTATAGGGACATTATAGAGGAAACAATTCCCAAGGAACAATGAATATGATGTAAAATACAATATGGAAATTATATTAAAAGTATTAAAAATGTTAAAAATAGAATAAAACCAATGAGAAATATTATTCATGGGTAGAGGTTCAAAGGGTGAGGTAGATGTAATAAAAAACAAAAATTAGGTATCAAATGCGGATGGGTATAAAATTAACTATTATTAATACAGCTATTAACATCCTACTCCACATTCAACCCGAAAGGGCTATAACACTTCAAATTAAATATCCAGCGGGTTTCCATCCACGAGATCTCTCTCTTCGTGTAACTGCCCATCCAATGGGGTGTGAATGGATCTATGGCGGTAATGGTTGTCCCAGCTGGATTCTTATTATGGTGCTCCAAGTAATGGCGTGACACTGTGTGTTTGGGGAACCCTTTTTTTATGTTAACTAGATGTTCCTTGACATTCATGGCTCTCATGGTGCGGCCCACATACTGTAGACCGCATGGACAGGTTAACAAATATACTACGTTTTTAGATGTACATATTATAAAGGTATCTATATTATAAACCCTTGCAGTGGTATGGGACTTAAACTGACTAATTTTTCTATACTATTATTAACCCGGCATACCTTGCATTTACCACAAGGAAAAAAACCTTTCGATTTATGAAAGAACGATACCCTATTTGGTACATCCAAAACATTAGGAGCAACCTGCAGTTTTAAGGGTGGTACCACTCTAAAGATCACCTGTGGGTGTTCGGGTAAAGCGGGGCCTAAAATCTTATCATTTTTCAACACAGCCCAATGTTTTTTTATAATCCTTTTTATTTCATAATGTTGCCGTGAGTAGGTGGTAATTAAAGAAAATTCATGAGTGTTATTATTATTAACAGTTCTACCCCTTCCTTTCAACATGATGGCCCTGTCCATACTGGACACGTCTTCAATGACTTTGTCTAAATCTATACTGGAATAACCTTTTTCCAAGAATTTAATTTTAAGGTCAGAGGCCTGTGCTAAAAAGTCTTCCTTAAAAGTATGGTTGCGCCTCAAACGGGCAAACTGACTTTTTTACCCGAGCACCCACAGGTGATCTTTAATTCAACCAAAGGGTGTTCTATCAGGTTGAGGCCAGGAATCTGTGCAGGCCAGTCAAGTTTCTCCACCCCGAACTTGCTCATCCATGTCTTTATGGACCTTGCTTTGTGCACTGGTGTGCAGTCATGTTGGAACAGGAAGGGGCTTTCCCCAAACTGTTCCCACAAAGTTGGGAGCATGACATTGTCCAAAATGTCTTGGTATGCTGACGTCTTAAGAGTTTCCTTAACTGGAACTAAGAGGCCAAGTCCAACCCCTGAAAAACAACCCCACATCATAATCCCCCCTTCACCAAATCATTTGGACCAATGCACAAAGCAAGGTCCATAAAGACATGGATGAATCATTTTGGGGTGGAGGAACTTGACTGGCCTGGACAGAGTCCTGACTTCAACACAACAGAACACCTTGGGGATGAATTAGAGAGGAGACTGTAGGTCAGGCCTTCTCGTCCAACATCAATGCCTGACCTCACAAATGCACTTGGAAGAACGGTCAAACATTCCCATAGACACACTCCTAAACCTTGTGGAGATGTTGCTTTGGCCCACATTTTCTTAATATAATCAAATAGCTTTATTCTAATCCATCAGCCCAGGTGCGTCTGATGGGCAGATACTCAGCCCCATGTTCCATAGGTAAGGGCACCAGACAGGGATGCCCACTCTCCCCCCTACTCTTTGCGATGGCAATCGAAACCCTGGCCATAGCGATTAGATCGAACCCTGATATAAGGGGGGTAGCCTGCGGGGATAACGATATAAAAATGATGATGAAGATTCTAGCTAACAGGGTTGCGAGCTTCATCTCTTCATATATTCATAAAGATTAGGTGGGTTTTATTCCCAGGAGACAGGGCCCAGATCAGATCAGAAGAACCATCGATATCATCTCCCTCCTCAACTCCAAATGGGATGGGGGCCCCCCTCAGAAAGGATTTCTCCTCTCAATTAATCTACACAAGGCCTTTGATTCTATAGACTGGGCTTACCTGCTTGAGGTCCTACGGAGATGGGGCTTTGGCCAAAGGGTGTTCTATCAGGTTGAGGCCAGGACTCTGTGCAGGCCAGTCAAGTTTCTCCACCCCAAACTTGCTCATCCATGTCTTTATGGACCTTGCTTTGTGCACTGGTGTGCAGTCATGTTGGAACAGAAAGGGACTTTCCCCAAACTGTTCCCACAAAGTTGGGAGCATGACATTGTCCAAAATGTCTTGGTATGCTGACGCCTTAAGAGTTTCCTTAACTGGAACTAAGAGGCCAAGTCCAACCCCTGAAAAACAACCCCACATCATAATCCCCCCTCCACCAAATCATTTGGACCAGTGCACAAAGCAAGGTCCATAAAGACATGGATGAGTCATTTTGGGGTGGAGGAACTTGACTGGCCTGGACAGAGTCCTAACCTCAACACAACAGAACACCTTGGGGATGAATTAGAGAGGAGACTGTAGGTCAGGCCTTCTCGTCCAACATCAATGCCTGACCTCACAAATGCACTTGGAAGAACGGTCAAACATTCCCATAGACACACTCCTAAACCTTGTGGAGATGGGGCTTTGGCCCACATTTTCTTAATATAATCAAATACCTTTATTCTAATCCATCAGCCCAGGTGCGTCTGATGGGCAGATACTCAGCCCCATGTTCCATAGGTAAGGGCACCAGACAGGGATGCCCACTCTCCCCCCTACTCTTTGCGATGGCAATCGAAACCCTGGCCATAGCGATTAGATCGAACCCTGATATAAGGGGGGTAGCCTGCGGGGATAACGATATAAAAATTATGACGAAGATTCTAGCTAACAGGGTTGCGAGCTTCATCTCTTCATATATTCATAAAGATTAGGTGGGTTTTATTCCCAGGAGACAGGGCCCAGATCAGATCAGAAGAACCATCGATATCATCTCCCTCCTCAACTCCAAATGGGATGGGGGCCCCCCTCAGAAAGGATTCCTCCTCTCAATTAATCTACACAAGGCCTTTGATTCTATAGATTGGGCTTACCTGCTTGAGGTCCTACGGAGATGGGGCTTTGGCCAAAGGGTGTTCTATCAGGTTGAGGCCAGGACTCTGTGCAGGCCAGTCAAGTTTCTCCACCCCAAACTTGCTCATCCATGTCTTTATGGACCTTGCTTTGTGCACTGGTGTGCAGTCATGTTGGAACAGGAAGGGGCTTTCCCCAAACTGTTCCCACAAAGTTGGGAGCATGAAATTGTCCAAAATGTCTTGGTATGCTGACGCCTTAAGAATTTCCTTAACTGGAACTAAGAGGCCAAGTCCAACCCCTGAAAAACAACCCCACATCATAATCCCCCCTCCACCAAATCATTTGGACCAGTGCACAAAGCAATGTCCATAAAGACATGGACGAGGGAGTTTGGGGTGGAGGAACTTGACTGGCCTGGACAGAGTCCTGACCTCAACACAACAGAACACCTTGGGGATGAATTAGAGAGGAGACTGTAGGTCAGGCCTTCTCGTCCAACATCAGTGCCTGACCTCACAAATGCACTTGGAAGGACGGTCAAACATTCCCATACACATTCCTAAACCTTGTGGACAAGAAGAGTTGAAGCTGTTATAGCTGCAAAGGGTGGGTCAAATGAGTTTTTAACCCAATGCTAATACTGGGATGCCATACAGTTCATGTGTGTTTAAAGGCATGCGTCCCAATACTTAGGCCAATATATTGTATATTGCTTGTGAAACTGAGAATGGCTATGGACTTAGGGCTGGTTCACACCACAGAGATGCAGAGAACATGTGTGGGGCTGCCTGGTGGCTAAGTGAGTAGCAGTTCTGTCTAGCAGCACCTGGGATGTTGGTTCAATTCACCAACATGCTAATCCTTGTGTTGAAGTTTATATGTTCTCCCTGTGTGGGTTTCCCACCACAATCCAAAGACATGCTGGCATCCTATTTGTCTCCTGTCGAAATAGGTTCTAATGTAAGAAAGTTAATTTTGGACTTTATATTGGAAGCTCATTGCAGCCAGGGACTGATGTTAATGTTTATTAGCACTAATCATGCCCAGGGACTTAGACATTTCAAATTTTAGGGTTTACACTGCACGGGTACATATGCTTAGAAAACTGTTGCTTTGTTTATGTGGATACAAATGGACTTTGATCGTTGTCCTGTAGTTGGAGATTTGATGCACATAGCCAAGGGCTAACACAGTTACAAATAGTATTATGTGTTCCTGCCCATCAGGTGCAATCACTTTAGACATACATGAAGAGATAAATTGAAAGATACTAGTGGGCGTGTACTTCTATTGGGTGTGTCAGTGTGCTAACAATACAACCTCTCTTATATAAAGGCCTGCAGTAGGGGGTTTCGTTTGGCCTGAGAAGGTCAGGTTTTTTGCTGTGATTTGTGGGGGAGAAGGACGGTCTAAGAACAGGCCAGAATCTTCCTTACAGAGTGCTGCTCAGCCTCCTGACTTACGATTGGGTGTCATATTCGCCTAGGTTTTGAGTTGGGGGTGTTCTGGGGGACCCCAGGATAAATGAGAGGCCAAATAAAGGCGGAACCAAAAAAGGACGTCATGTCACGAGGTCCGATGCATTTGAGAAATTCTATGAGAATCCAGGTAAAGTCTGAATATCGTGGTGAAGTGGGTCTGAAGACTATCTCTGTGGATGTTTTACAGGAGTTGCTGAATTTACAGGTCAGTGATATATTTGCTCTCCAAGATTTTGTGGTCAGTGGTCAATACGACGTTTCTTTTCATACTGAGGATACCTGCCAAACTGCATATGAGAATTGGGTGAAGGCGGATCTGGGAGGAAATTTGCTAACTAAGAGGATGGACGTCAGTTTCTTGTTTGATCCTGGATTGAAGACCGTGACTGTACATTGTTATCCTTTTTTGGAGCCGGAATTGGTGAGACAATTTTTGTTGCGGTATTGTGTATTCCACCTTGTAGGGAGAGGAAAAACCATTGTTGCTGGAGACTTTAATCTTATTAGGACTGCTGAAGATGGAGTAGGCCAAGGTGAAAGCCAGACCGATGTCACCAGCACAGCTTTTAATGCAATTTTGCAGGATTTTTGTTTGCAGGATGGAGCGGTTTGCTACTATGGAAATGGTAAAGCCCAAGCAACCTTTTTTTCAGTTAAGGTATCAGGAAAGTACTTACCGATGCCGAAATGCCGAGAGCGGTTCACACTTGCGATTAAGCGCAGTCCGCCCCCTGGAGGTGAGACAGGGGAGTGGATGCACAAAGAGGCACAGTCTACCTCAGGAAGCAGGAGGTGGTTGACTTGAAGTCCTGGGTAGAGGGAGGCAACTGTGCAGCAACTGGCAGATGGATGATCTGATGGAACGGGTATAAGAGAAAGTCCAGAACCAGGCTGAGGGTCACACACACAGGGTAAGTATAATCACAGCAAGCTGAGGTATCAGGCAGTAAGGCACAAGGATAGTCCAGGATACAGGCAGAGGCTCAAGGGCAAGGAGAAGTAGGCAAATCCGGGTCACAGGCAGAGGGTCAAACACTGGAGAAGAGCGGAAGTCTGAGTAGCAAGTCGAGGGTCAGGTTCAGGAGACAAGCAGAGTAGTCAAGGTCAATCCGGGTCAAAAACAGGTAATCAGGTCACAAAAACAGGAAGCAGAGATATCACAGGAAGCTGAAGACAAACCAGCAATTGATCTGTGTTCCGGAGTCCCTTTAATAGGCCAGCCCAAGTATCACATGGGGCGTGCGCTATTGCGCATGCGCGTGCGCTGGATTGCCGGTCCGCAAATGCGCATGCGCCGGAGCGCCGTTCCATCTCGTATGCGCGCAGCAACACGATTTTGACGGCTGAAAGCCCTATTCTCCTGACAGTGCCCCCCCCAGGGGTGGCCTCTGGACACCCAAACTGGACATTAATTCAGGATGTTCCTGATGGAAAGTTTGAACCAAACGTGGGGCATGCACATTTTTAGCAGGTTCCCAGGAATTATTTTCAGGGGGATACCCCTTCCATTGCAAGTACTGGAGCTATCTTCCCCTTTTTCTGCAATTTAGAATATTTTTTACCTCAAATTCATCCTCGCCGTCCACTAGGACCGGTAGAGGAGGTAGTTCTTCTCTGCCCGGAAAAGGACTAGGGATCCTAGGTTTCAGAAGAGATGCATGAAATACAGGATGAATTTTGTATGAGTTGGGTAAAGCCAGTTCAAAAGCCACAGGATTGATCATCCTCTTGATCTTGAAAGGCCCTATAAATTTTGATCCTAATTTCCGTGCTGGGATTGGTAATCTAAGGCTAACTTTTGACAGCCACACTTCTTCACCCACCTTGAAAGCTGGATTCTCCTGCCTTCCTTTGTTGTAATGCTTGCTGTAGTCATCTTGGGCTTTCTTCATAGCTTCCTGAATCCTCTGGAAACTCAGTTGGATGGAGCTTACACAGTCCTGCACCGCAGGGACGGGTATTTCTGGAAGAAAATTTGGGAGAAAAGAAGGGTGAAAACCAAAATTTGACCAGAAAGGTGTTTGGTTAGTGACAGAATGAATAGAATTATTGTATGCAAACTCGGCATATGGTAGGAGAGAGGACCAGTCATCTTGGGAGTCATCAGAAAAGCAGTGGAGATACTGCTCCAGAGTTTGGTTTGTCCTCTCCATCTGGCCGTTGCTCAGTGATATGCAGAGGAGAGACAGATCTTTATTTCCCGAATTTAGCAAAGTTCCTTCCAGAACTTGGATGTGAACTGGGCCCCTTTGTCCGAGGTGATAATGAGAGGAACGCCATGGAGTCTAACAATTTCTTTGAAAAAGACATCAGGTGTAGCCGAAGCAGAAGGAGTGCCCACCATAGGTAGGAAATGTGCCATCTTGGAGAGACGATCAATGAAAACCAGAATAGAGGTGAACCCTCCTGAGGGCAGTAAATCCACAATGAAATCCATGGAAATGTCTGCCCATGGACGTTCAGGAATGGGTAATGGTTTAAGAAAGCCCTCAAGACTTCATGTTTGACCCTTTACTGCATTGACAACGAATACAGGAAGCCACACAGTCCTTACATTCTTGTCTCCAGCCCGGCCACCAAAAGGAACGGGATACTAGTTCAATAGTCTTTAGCATTCCAAAATGTCCTGCCAGTTTATGGTCGTGACATGTCTGTAGAACGAGAGGTTTAGTTTCAGGTGGGACAAAGATCTTCCCCCAAGCCAACAGGAGGTCATCTTGTTTCTGCAAAAAAGGCATTTCAGGATCAGAAAAGTGACTGGATGCAGTTTTAATGGTGGTTAATAAATCAGTCTGTGTGATCATACAGAAATTCTGAGGAGATAGAATGGTGCTGGTTTATGTTTCTTGGGTGGTCTTGTGAAACATTCGGGATAGTGCGTCTGCTTTACCGTTCTTTGAGCTGGACCTGTAAGCAATGTGAAAATTGAACCTAGAGAAAAAGAGAGCCCACCGAGCCTGTCTGGGTCTCAAGCGTTTGGCTGTCCTGAGGTACTCCAGATTTTTATGGTCTGTAAAAATCATGACAGGATGGGATGCCCCCTCTAGCAGATACCTCCATTCTTCCAAAGCAAACTTGATGGCCAGTAATTCTCTATCACCCACATCATAATTTTTTTCTGGTGCACTTAACTTCCGGGAAGCAAACGCTACAGGATGCAGAAGAGCTTTGGACCCTTGTCTTTGGGAGAGAATAGCTTTGGTGGCTGTTTCAGAGGCGTCAACTTCTAATACAAAAGGCAGAAGAGGGTCAGGGTGTCGTAAGATTGGTGCAGAAGAAAATAGGGCTTTTAATTTGGTGAAAGCTTCCTGGGCTTCTGAGGACCATAAAAAACGCCTATGTTGGCGTGTGAGCTGGGTAATGGGTGCCACAATTGCCGAGAAGCCAGCGATAAATCTTTGATAGAAGTTAGAAAATCCTATAAAGTGTTGGACTCCTTTTTTATCAACGGGGGCCGGCCACTCCTGGATAGCCTTGACCTTTTGAGGGTCCATTGCAACCCCGTTGGTGGAGATGATGAATCCCAAGAACTGAACCGTAGTTTTTTCAAATTCACATTTTTCCGCCTTGAGATACAACTTGTGTTTCCTGAGGATTGCGAGGACCATTTTAACATGGACTTGGTGTAATTCAATAGTAGCAAAAAAAATGAGAATGCCGTCTAAATAAACGACTAAAAAGTCATCAAGGTATTCTCGGAAGATATTGTTTACTAAGTGTTGGAAGGTAGCTGGGGCGTTGCAGAGCCCAAATTGCATGACCAAGTACTCATAATGCCCGAACCTGGATCTGAAGGCGGTCTTCCACTCATCGCCAGCCCGGATCCGAATGAGATTATAGGCCCCGCGGAGATCCAACTTAGAAAAAACCTTGGCGGATCAGAAGCGCTGAAATAACTCTGGGATAAGAGGGAGCGGGTACCGGTTTTTGACGGTAATTTTATTTAATTCTCTGTAGTCAATGCAGGGTCTGAGAGAGCCATCTTTCTTTTCTACAAAGAAGATGCCGGCTCAGACCGGTGATGAGGAATGACGAATAAACCCTTTCTTTAAGTTTTCATCGATGTAGGCTTTGAGAGCCTTTAATTCAGTTTCAGATAGCGGGAAGATGCGTCCAAAAGGAACCTCAGAGCCAGGTAGAAGATCAATGGGGCAGTCGTAGGACCGATGAGGAGGTAGATGGTCAGCCTGTTGTTTATCAAAGACGTCTTTATACTCAAGGTAAGTCGCAGGCACATGCTGGAGGCTGTCAGGTACTGGTACAAAGGCACATGCTGGAGGCTGTCAGGTACTGGTACAACAGCGGAACAAGAAGCTGGTGCTGAAGAAAAACAGTGCTGAAAGCAATAATTGGAGGGAAAGGCGACCTCCTTCTTTCTCCAACTGATTTGGGGTTCATGTGCTTGGAGCCAAGGAAGTCCCAATATGATAGGAAACATAGGGGATGGGATAATATCAAAGCGTAGAAGCTCCTGATGACCGGAGTCCGTGGTGATCAGGATGGGACTTGTTTCCTGGGTGATAAGTCCAGAACGGGGAAGAGACCCATCAGCCAAGTGTACCCGGAAGCTTTGTCTCTTGGTTACTAAGGGGATATGCAGGTTAGCAGCTAATACAGCATCCAGGAAGCAGCTGCATGCTCCAGAGTAAATTATGGCCAGTAGGTGGATTGTTTTTTCCGTTAGCTGTAGAGAAACAAAGAGGTTTACGTAAGTCTGTGAAAAAACAGAATTTTGATAGTTCATAATAACTGGTGAGTAGGACTTACTAGGTCTTAAAGGCAGGAACGGAGAAAATGGCCAGACCCTCCACAGTAGAGACACAGGTTGGCCTGACGCCTGCGCAGTCTTTCTTCTGGGGTGAGAGGAGCCTGGACCAATCCCAATTGCATGGGCTCGACCTCAGAGGTGGTGGAAGCTGGGAAGGCAGTACAAGGTGGGTGGATGGGAGTGGGTTTAGGCAGCATCCAGCTGGGACGAGGGACTTGAAAGCGTTCCGAGCATTGCTCTCGCATACGTCTGTCCAGCTTGGTGGCAGTCTGGATCAAGTCTTCTAAAGTAGCAGGGGTCTCTATCCTGGCCAGTTCATCTTTTAGAATTTCAGATAATCCTTGGCAAAATTGATATTTAAGGGCCGGCTCATTCCAACCGGTGTCAGCTGACCATTTCCGAAATTCAACGGTATGATCTTCTACAGGCCTGCGTCCCTGGAATAAATTGTGTAAAGTGGCCTCGGCTGTAGCCATACGTTGAAGATCGTCGTAGAGCTGTCCCATACTTTCGAAGAAAGAGTCAATTGTATTTAATATCAGGCTCCGTTGTTCCATCAGGCTGTGGGCCCAAGCTTGAGGTTCATCAGTTAGCAGTGAAATAGCGAAGCCTACTTTTACTACCTCAGAGGAGAAACTCCTAGGCTGTAAGGCCAAGTACAAGGAGCAAGCATTTTTGAAGGCCCGGAATCTTTTGCGATCGCCTAAAAATCGCTCGGGTATAGGAACCCTGGGTTCTGGGGTAGCCATGATCACCGTGGGGTTAGATGCTGCTTGGGCGGAGGGCCCGCTGGCAGTCGTAGGAGCAGAGATGGGAGCTGCGGATGGGTCCGCCAACTGTTGGAGACGACCATCAATCTGAGTGTAACCGTCTTGCAATTTTTGGACTACATCCGTAAGTGCTGACACTTGCTGACAAAGGATCTCAAGGGGTGAACGCGCTCTGTCGGCCTCAGACATGGCTGGTTTGTACTATCAGGAAAGTAATTACTGAGGCCAAAATGCCGAGAGCGGTCCACCCTTGCGACTAAGCGCAGTCCGCCCCCTGGAGGTGAGACGGGGAGTGGATGCACAGGCTACCTCAGGAAGCAGGAGGTGGTTGACTTGAAGTCCTGGGTAGAGGGAGGCAACTGTGCAGCAACTGGCAGATGGATGATCTGATGGAACGGGTATAAGAGAAAGTCCAAAACCAGGCTGAGGGTCACACACACACGCAGGGTAAGTATAATCACAGCAAGCTGAGGTATCAGGCAGTAAAGCACAAGGATAGTCCAGGATACAGGCAGAGGCTCAAGGGCAAGGAGAAGTAGGCAAATCCGGGTCACAGGCAAAGGGTCAAATACTGGAGAAGAGCGGAAGTCCGAGTAGCAAGCCGAGGGTCAGGTTCAGGAGACAAGCAGAGTAGTCGAGGTCAATCCGGGTCAAAAACAGGTAATCAGGTCACAAAAACAGGGAGCAGAGATATCACAGGAAGCTGAAGACAAACCAGCAATTGATCTGTGTGCCAGAGTCCCTTTTATAGGCCAGCCCAAGGATCACATGGGGCGTGCGCTATTGCGCATGCGCGTGCACTGGATTGCCAGTCCGCGAACGCGCATGCGCCGGAGCGCCGTTCCGCCTCACATGCATATAGGAACACGATTTTGATGGCTGAAAGCCCTATTCTCCTGACATAAGGGAAGCATGAAATCCCCAACTGACTTTATTTTAGGTTCCAGGGCACTGAAGGTCACAGAGTGGAAGCAATGGAAGGGGTCTTTCTCCGACCACCAGGTTTTGGTGGGAAAGTTTATTTTTGATCAAGATGTCAAGACTGGGAGAGGAATCTGGAAATTAAGTAATCTGTTATTGGAAGACCAAGGGATTTTTGATAAGTTTGCTCTGCAATATAAAGTGTGGTTGGGAAGGAAGGGGGATTTTGAATCCTTTTTCGAGTGGTGAGACTGGCTGAAGGAGCAAATCAAGCTCTTCTTTCTTCAAACAGGTGTAAAGAAGGCAAGGAAAGAGAAACAAAAAGGGAGAGCTCTCCAGCATATGTTGAGACTCCTGCTTAACCACTTCTGGTTAGATCCGGGCCATTGCCAAATGACGGCAACAGCACGGATCTATATTGCTGGGACTACGTCTATTGACGTCGTCCCGTGCACGAGCGACCTGCGCACCCCCTGCAGGGTGCGCGCGGTGCACGCGGTGATCTGCGAGTCTATGAGACTCGCCTGATCGCAGATCAAAGTAAGGGGTCGGTCTTGACCTCAGTGCCCACAGTGCCACCCATCAGTGCCCACATCGGTGCAACAACAGTGCTGCACATCAGTGCCACCTATCAGTGCCCATCAGTGTCATCTACCAGTGCCCATAAGTGCCCAGCAGTGCCACCCATCACTGCCCATCAGTGCCACCCATCAGTGCCCCCCATCAGTGCCCCCCATCAGTGCCGCCCATCAGTGCCCCCCATCAGTGGTACCTATCAGTGCCCATCAGTGCCACCTATCCGTGCCACCCATCCATGCCACCCATCAGTGCCACCCATTAGCGCCCATCAGTGGCCATCAGTGCCGCCTTATCTGTGCCCATCAGTACCGCCTTATCTGTCCCCATCAGTGCTGCCTTAACTGTGCCTATCGGTGCCGCCATAACTGTGCCTATCAGTGCCGCCATAACTGTGCCCATCAGTGCTGCCTTATCTGTGCCTATCCATGCCCATCAGTGCAGCCTATCAGTGCCCACCAGTGCCGCCTCATCAGCGCATGTCAATGAAGGAGAAAAATTACCTGTTTGCAAAATTTTATAACAAACTATGAAACATGATTTTTTTTTTTTTAAATTTCCATCTTTTTTTGTTTGTTTAGCAAAAAATAAAAACCCCAGCTGTGATTAAATACCGCCAAAAGAAAACTCTATTTGTGGGAAAAAAATGATAAAAATTTCATTTGATTACAGTGTTGCATGACCGCGCAATTCTCATTCAAAGTGCGTCAGCACTGAAAGCTGAAAATTGGTCTGGGCAGGAGGGGGGTTTAAGTGCCCAGTAAGCAAGTGGTTAAATTAAGGCAGGGAGCCTGGGAGTTAGAAGAGGAGATTGGAAAGCTTCGGGAGGAGATAAAGAAAGCTTGGGTGATGAGAAGGAAGAAGCTAATCTTCCAAGCTAAAGTGAAGAACATGGAGGAAGGGGAGACATGTTCGCGGTTCTTCTTCAAGAAGCTCTTGAGGGGACGCAATGTGATGAAATTGGTGATGGTGCAGGGACAGGAGGTGAATGGTGAGAAGGTGATGAAGGCGGTGAGTGAGTTTTATACGGATTTGTTTGCAGGCAGACGTGGAGTAAGTGCTGAGGAGATGCGAGAGTATTGCGAGAAAGTGGATGCAAGATTGTCTGAGGAGGATAGGTTTGATATGTGTGTGGTTGTGTCTGAGGAGGAAGTGAGGCGAGTGATAGATGGGATGAACCGGAATAAGACACCTGGGAAGGATGGGTTAAATGTTGAGTTCTTTTGTAAAGCGTGGGAGGTGATGAAGAATGAGGTGTGTGAGTTGGTGAGGCTGGTGTTTGAAGTGGGGGAGATGCCAAAGTCCTTAAGGGAGGGGGTGATTACCCTCATCTATAAAAAGGGCGACAAGAGAGACATTCGGAATTGGTGGCCAATTACACTGTTGAATGTTGACTACAAGATTGTGGCAAGGTTGATTGCCGATCGAGCCAAGCTTGTGATTGGGGAAGTGATTGGGGAGCAGCAGGTGTGTGCGGTTCCTGGTCGACGGATTTCCGACAATCTATCATTACTGAGGGATGTCATATACTACGCGCAATCTAAAAACTTGCCGTGCCTTCTAGAGTCGATTGACCTTGAAAAGGCCTACGACAAAGTCTCCCATCAGTTTCTGTTTCAGATTCTGGAGGTCCTAGGGTTTCCGAACCAGCCGATGAAGGTTATCAGAGGACTATACAAAGGTGTCTCAAGTCAGGTTTTGATCAATGGTACCCTAGGGGGGAGTATCCCTGTGATGTCTGGTGTTAGGCAGGGGTGCCCCCTATCGCCTTTGATGTTCATCTGCGTGATGGAGCCATTACTGAGTGCAGTGAAGGACAAGGCATTCAAGGGTGTGTTTGTGCCTGGCAGTGGTGGAAGGTGAAAGTGTGAAAGTGTTGGGGTACATGGATGATGTTGTGTTGGTGGCTGGTGGAATGGCTGATGTGCGGCGTAGAAGATTGCAGAGGAGTCTGTTCTGCAGTGTGTCTGGGATGAGTGTGAATTGGAGTAAGTGTCAGGTGTGTAGTGTGGGCCGTGAGGTGGAGGTGAATGAGGGACGGAGTCAGAAGGTGGAGAGGATGCAGGTGCTGGGTGTGTGTTTTGACAGGCAGTTGAGGGGAAGTCGCAGTTTTCAGAAGGTGACTAAGCTAGTGGAGGAAAAGTTGTCTATGTGGCGGATGCGTGAATTGTCCTGCACCGGGAAAGTTCTGATCATCAAGTCAGTGATCCTTCCAATTATGTTGTATGTCTCTGTTATATTCCCGCTTCCTGATGGTTGTGTGAGGAAGAGGACGAGGCTACTGTTCTTGTTCTTTTGGGGAGGGAGGATGGAGAAGTGTTCAAGGGAGAAGATTACTAAACCAAGGGCCAAAGGTGGCTTCAGACTTCCAAAGATCGGGGACTTTTTGATGCTGCATTACTGGGTGACGTTGATAAGGACCCTAAGAGGTAACAGAATCGGGAAGGAGATGATGCAATACCTTGGAGGAAGATTGTTTACAAGATGGTGACTGTACAGGCAGGCCCTAGAAAAGCCACAGGCATGGGTCGTTCCTCAGTGTTTTTTGGTCCTAACCAAGATCTGGGAAGGATGGAGGTTGGGGGGTCCGGGGAGGGAGGTTGGTGATAAAAATAAACTTAAAGCTTGGATTGCTGGGGAGATTTTTCCTAATGGGATACAGTACTTAAGAGAGAAGGAAAGTGTGCAAATCTTGAAGAGCATGAGCACAAGAGGAGTGACTAACCGCCAAAGAGACATATCCTGGATGACCTTTATGGGATTTCTGATGACATGAGTTTTCTGAAAAGTAGGGATTTGGTAAGATCGGAGTTGTGTCCAAGGGAGGGCTGTGGGGGAGTGGAGGACGTGTTCCACGTGTTTTGGAACTGTGTCTTTGCTAAAGAAGTGCTGGGAAATTTGAAGAGCTTCCTGAGGGAGGTGGTGGATGTGGTTTTTGTAAGGGAGGAAATGGTGGTTCTGGGTTTGTGGAGATTGGAGAAAAATGCAGCTAGGAAAGCATGGTGCTTTTCTGTTGTCTACAAGGAAGTAAAGTGGGATGTTAGGAATATATGGGTAGGAAGGAAGAGATTCATTTCTGTAGAAGATGCGTTGAGCATATTTTTGGCTATGATGTATATTGTTTATCTTTTTGATGTGAAAGGGATGGGGAAGGAAGAAGTTAGGAGATATAGGAAGAGGGATAAGTGTAATGTCTTTTGATATATTTGCGTGATTATTAAGATGTGCTCTGTATTAATTTGTTTGTTTTGTGGGGGAGAAGGAATGATATTGTGCATATTGACAAATGCCCATCAACATGGGGACAAGGTGCTTTGGGGGGCTACCCCAAAACACCCTCCCAATGTTGCGGGCATAAGGCCTGGTACGGTTCAGAAGGGGGGGCGCTCTCTCGCCCCCCCTCTTTTCCTGTGGCCTGCCAGGTTGCGTGCTCAGATAAGGGTCTGGTATAGATTTTGAGGGGGACCCCACGCTATTTTGTTTTTAAATTTTGGCCGGGGTTCTTCTTAATATCCATACCAGACCTGAAGGGCCTGGTATGGAATTTTGGGGGACCCCCATGCCATTTTTTTTTAAATTTTGGTTCGGGGTTCCCCTGTGGGGAATTCCCATGCCGTTTTATCAATGAACTTTTATGTGTATTGTCGGACCGGCAATTCATTAATAGCCACGAGTAGTTTTGACTTTTTTTTCCTTTGAAATGTCATTTTGCTATCAGACTGTTCTAAACACAGGAAACATGTGCCCCTTTACAGGCATACTATAGACACCCCCCAGGTATGAAATTTAAAGGAATATTACATTTTTATTGTTTCACTCTAAGCATTATTAAAATCACTGCTCCCAAAAAAAGTTTGTTTTAAAATTTTTTTTTTTTGCATTGATACATGTCCCCTGGGGCAGGACCCGGGTCTCCAAACACTTTTTATAGCAATGAACTTGCATATAAGCCTTCAGTGAGAACTTTGGATTTTGCAGGTTCGAGCCCCATTGACTTCCACTATTCCAGCATATGTGATCTGACAGGCATTATTGCTGGCAATAGTGCTGCTTTCCATTTGCATTAGCACTGACTTTCTGAGAGTTAAAGTCTTTCTGGCCTTTTTTGAGAGTTATTTTTTGGTACTGCAGGATAATTTTTTGGCGCTATAGTAAATGACCCCCAGTATGTTAAAGCTTTCCTGTAAATTAACAGGCTAGTACCCTTACATATGTATAAATGATGATTAAATTAAGATAAAATTTAGAAAAGAAAGGCTAAAATGGGGAGAACACTCTGTGAAAGAAACAGTCAATCATATAAGGAAACTCAGAGCCAACTAAATAAGCATTTGAATGGTAAATTCCTCATTGAGACCTCCTGGTTTTAAGCTATCAAGCTGGAAAACCCAGAATGTCTTATAAAAACGCAGTTTCTTGAAATGTTCACCCCCTCAGAGAGAAAAAGGTAATCATCGTTTAGCAAACAAGCACTGAAGACTGGGATCTTTAATATGGTGCATAGCAACACTGTACTTTAGTCTCATACAACTATCTGAGGGGAGGTACTTACATTTATTGAAAGAAAGGATGCAAGATCAACAGTATTTTTTTCCTTTAGGGGGAATGAAGAATAACCAGAAGAGATGTATTGTGTCATGGTCTTAATGATCCATTGGACATACACTAAGGGTAAGAAGAGCGAGCTGGATCTCGCGAAACTAGTCGGGTAGTATGATGCCCGTGTACTATGACTGTTATTACATCCATGTATCAATATTTCTTGTTTTATATATCTTTTTTTGGCAACTGTTGGTGTTATCTATGCATGTAAACAATTTTACTTGAATAAACCATATACTGTATTTACTACTGTTATGTTTACTGGCGGAAACGGTACCCACTTAATTTAAGATCCCAGGGCGAATCCTTTGTTTTACTATATGTTATAGGGATGGAAGTGTGTTACTGGGGACACCAGACCTTTCTCTTTTTTCTTTATATTGAACCCAGGTGGAAGACACCCACTAGCCCAAACCTGGTCTGTTGTCACCCCCGCCAGTATATACATGTATAAACAACTTCTACACTTTGATGCTATACTAGCTACTCATCCTCCAACATACTTTTTATCCCAGTATTGTTTTATACCCTGGCTCCTTGTTGTGCGATTCTTTGGTTGGTGTTGGCATTTTCTGTCTCGCATTGGGGGCTGCGATGTGTACAAAGGAAGGCTTTTTCATGTCTCCTGCTGTCCCCATCTGCTTTCGGGCGGATGGGGACACCTACACATCGGCACCATGTTCAGGCTCCGGAGGTGTGGCGTCTGCGATTTTGCGGACGTCAGCACAGCTGGACGCACTATATCATCTGATGGCTGGGGGATGTGTCCGCATTTGCGTGCCTCCCTATGACAGTGGGCGCCTCCTGTGCTCACATGTCAGCCATCCACACATGATGTTGGGGCGGAGCCTCCTGGGCTCTCCCGGGGTTAAATTGGAGGTCAGGCATGGCTTGCATTTTAATTTCACTCTTCATTGAGGACACACACAGCTGTGGAGGTTGCCTGCTGTGTCTCATTACTCTTATATTCAAGATATTCACCACACTCAGGTATTTACCATCTTCACCTTTTGATACTTGTTACCTTTAGGCATACTTGCATACCTCATACATAGCTTTATTTATTTTATTCATTTCTATTCATTTGATATCACACATCTCACTACACTATCACAATCCACCCCTCTTTCCTCTGTCTTTTTCATCTTGTCACTTCTTAGTATCCCTCTGCTATCCTATGTTTTCCACCATCTCCATGTCCCTACCATCCGTGGCCCAGGCCTTTTACTTATATATACATATCTGTATGCGAATACTCATTGATTTTACTACTTTAGATGCCTGACAAACATATTCATGTTTATAGCCTATAATCTTTATGGACTAATTAGGTTTTTAGGGATACATCACTACCCTACTATTACACAATCACACTCCACCTCTTTCATTTCCTTTTCTTTTCTATCTTTGCACCTGTTAGTATCCCTCTGTTACCCTATGTTTCCTACCATCTTCATGTTCCCTACCATCTTTGGGTCCAGGCCTCTCATTTCATGCATATATATTTTCATGCTAGTACTTATTGATTCTACTTTATTACTTTAGATGCCTTACAAACATACTTATGTTTACAGCCTACACTCTTTGTGAACTAACGAGGTCTCTAGGGTTACATCACTACACCTATGTCATGCCTGCTCGCCATTTGGCCCCTGGTGGGGTCCCATCTGACTTTGCCCCCTCAGCTCCCTGGTGAGGCACCTGCTGCCGCTATCTTGGAGCCGCACACCTGTAGCCATGGTCAAGCTCAGTGGTGAGTATGGGGATCCATAACCCCTCCTACCCTGTGCCTGTATAACTAATACTGTGCCATTTTGCCAACTATATACTTTTTTTATCTTAGGTACAATGTTACACACATCCACCCCTGAAGAGCGAGCTGGATCTCGCGAAACTAGTCGGGTAGTATGATGCCCATGTACTATGACTGTTATTACATCCATGTACCAATATTTGGTCAGAGGCAGATGGAGTGTCCTAAAGAACGATTTTAGGGACTTAGGAGCTAAATTGAGGAAAAGGACCTCCAAGGTAGTATTCTCAGGAATACTACCGGTACATCGAGCCACACCAGAAAGGAAGAGGGAGATTAGGGAAGTAAACAAGTGGCTGAAGAGCTGGTGTAGTAAGGAGGGGTTTGGGTTCCTGGAGGACTGGGCCGACTTCTCAGTTGGTAACCGGTACTATAGAAGGGACGGACTGCACCTAAATGAGAAGGGTGCAGATCTGCTGAGAAGGAAGATGGCCAAAAAGTTAGAGAGGTTTTTAAACTAGGCGATGGGGGGGAGGGTCCAGAGATAGCCAGCGTGGAAGATATTCCAGAGGGTAGTATTGGGGGCATTAGTGGTAGGTTAACCAAAGCACAAAAACACAAGGTGAGTATAGTAGCAAGCCCTAGTTGCAATCTCGAAACACCCAATACGAAGACAATATGCGACCGGTCTAAACTATGTGGCATGTTCACCAATGCCAGGAACATGGCGGACAAGATGGGTGAACTAGAGATACTGTTGTACGAGGAGGATTTGGATTTTGTGGGAATTTCAGAGACCTGGTTCAACAGCTCTCATGATTGGCTGGCAAACATTCAAGGGTATACCCTATACCGCAAGGATAGAGAGGGTAAAAAAGGGGGAGGGTTATGCCTATATATCAAGAATAATGTACAAGTGAATGTGAGAGATGACATCACTGAGGGAGCTAGAGGGGAGGTGGAATCCTTATGGGTAGAGCTCCAAAGGGATAAAGCTAAGGGGAAAATAATACTGGGAGTATGCTATAGGCCCCCTAACCTGAGGGAGGAAGTGGAGACGGATCTCCTATCACAAATTGGAGTAGCAGCAAGGATGGGAAGTGTTATCATAATGGGGGATTTTAATTATCCAGACATAGATTGGGCGGAGGGAACCGCGCATTCATTTAAGGCTCGCCAGTTCCTTAATGTCTTGCAGGACAATTTTATGGGTCAGATGGTAGACGCACCAACTAGAAATAAAACATTACTGGATCTACTGATTACCAACAATACAGACCTGATCACGGATGTGGAAATGCGGGGCAATTTAGGTAACAGCGATCACAGGTCAATTAGTTTCAGTATAAATCACACAAATAGGAAACATAAAGGGAATACAAAGACACTGAATTTCAAAAGAGCCAACTTCCCTAAACTACAAACCTTGCTAAAAGGCATAAACTGGGATAAAATATTAGAAACAAAGAATACGGAGGAGAGATGGGTTTGCTTTAAGAGCATATTAAATAAGGGCATTAGCCAATGTATCCCATTGGGTAATAAATTTAAAAGAGCGAACAAAAGTCCTGGATGGCTTAACTCCAATGTAAAAATGCATATAAAAGCAAAGGAGAAGGCCTTCAAAAAATACAAGGTTGAGGGATCATCCTCAGCATTCAGACTTTATAAAGAATGCAACAGGATATGTAAAGGTGCAATTAGGACAGCTAAGATAGAACATGAAAGACACATAGCGGAGGAGAGCAAAAAAAATCCCAAGAAATTCTTTAAGTATGTAAACAGTAAAAAAGGGAGGACAGACCATATTGGCCCCATAAAGAATGAGGAAGGACATCTGGTTACAAAGGATGGGGAGATGGCGAAGGTATTGAATTTATTCTTCTCCTCAGTCTTCACGAGTGAATCGGGGGGCTTCAGTAACCAAAACTGCAGTGTTTATCCTCATGACACAACACAGGAAGCACCTCCATGGTTAACAGAGGACGGAATTAAAATTAGACTTGAGAAACTTAACATTAATAAATCACCGGGACCAGATGGCTTGCATCCGAGGGTACTTAGGTAACTCAGTCAAGTGATTGCCAAACCGTTGTTCCTAATTTTTACAGATAGTCTACTGACTGGAATGGTACCAGCTGATTGGAGAAAAGCCAATGTAGCTCCTATATTTAAAAAGGGCCCAAAATACATCCCTGGGAATTACAGACCAGTTAGCCTAACATCGATAGTATGTAAACTCTTGGAGGGGATGATAAGGGACTATATACAGGATTTTAGTAATATGAACGATATCATTAGCAGTAATCAGCATGGATTCATGAAGAATCGTTCTTGCCAAACCAATCTATTAACCTTCTATGAGGAGGTGAGTTGCCATCTAGATAAAGGAAGGCCTGTAGACGTGGTGTATCTGGATTTTGCAAAAGCATTTGACACAGTTCCCCATAAACGTTTACTGTACAAAATAAGGTCTGTTGGCATGGACCATAGGGTGAGTACATGGATTGAAAACTGGCTACAAGGGTGAGTTCAGAGGGTGGTGATAAATGGGGAGTACTCAGAATGGTCAGGGGTGGGTAGTGGGGTTCCCCAAGGTTCTGTGCTGGGACCAATCCTATTTAATTTGTTCATAAACGATCTGGAGGATGGGATAAACAGTTCAATCTCTGTATTTGCAGACGATACTAAGCTAAGCAGGGCAATAACTTCTCCGCAGGACGTGGAAACCTTGCAAAAAGATCTGAACAAATTAATGGGGTGGGCGACTACATGGCAAATGAGGTTCAATGTAGAAAAATGTAAAATAATGCATTTGGGTGGCAAAAATATGAATGCAATCTATACACTGGGGGGAGAACCACTGGGGGAATCTAGGATGGAAAAGGACCTGGGGGTCCTAGTAGATGATAGGCTCAGCAATGGCAGGCAATGCCAAGCTGCTGCTAACAAAGCAAACAGAATATTGGCATGCATTAAAAGGGGGATCGACTCCAGAGATAAAACGATAATTCTCCCGCTCTACAAGACTCTGGTCCGGCCGCACCTAGAGTATGCGGTCCAGTTCTGGGCACCAGTCCTCAGGAAGGATGTACTGGAAATGGAGCGAGTACAAAGAAGGGCAACAAAGCTAATAAAGGGTCTGGAGGATATTAGTTATGAGGAAAGGTTGCGAGCACTGAACTTATTCTCTCTGGAGAAGAGACGCTTGAGAGGGGATATGATTTCAATTTACAAATACCGGACTGGTGACCCCTCAATAGGGATAAAACTTTTTCGCAGAAGAGAGTTTACCAAGACTCATGGCCACTCATTAAAATTAGAAGAAAAGAGGTTTAATCTTAAACTACGTAGAGGGTTCTTTACTGTAAGAGCGGCAAGGATGTGGAATTCCCTTCCACAGGTGGTGGTCTCAGCGGGGAGCATTGATAGCTTCAAGAAACTATTAGATAAGCACCTGAATGACCACAACATACAGGGATATACAATGCAATACTGACACATAATCACACACATAGGTTGGACTTGATGGACTTGTGTCTTTTTTCAACCTCACCTACTATGTAACTATGTAACTATGTAACTATATATCTTTTTTTGGCAACTGTTGGTGTTATCTATGCATGTAAACAATTTTACTTGAATAAACCATATACTGTATTTACTACTGTTATGTTTACTGGCGGAAACGGTACCCACTTCATTTAAAGTCCCAGGGCGAATCCTTTGTTTTATTCTATGTTATAGGGATGGAAGTGTGTTACTGGGGACACCAGACCTTTCTCTTTTTTCTTTACACTAAGGGTAGGAAGGATTAAGACATAATCTGCATAGGTTGCCTCACCACTGATTTCCCATCACTAGAACAATGCTTGATAGTATATAACATGTCTTATGCCGCGTACACACGGTCGGACTTTTCGTCTACAAAAGTCCAACGGACGCTGACGGACTAAAGCTGGCTGGTAATCCGATCGTGTGTGGGCTTCTCCGGACTTTCAACGGACTTTTTCAGCCTCAAATCCGACGGACTTTAGATTTGAAACATGCTTCAAATCTTTCCGACGGACTCGAGTCCGGTCGAAAAATCCGCTCGTCTGTATGCTAGTCTGACGGACAAAAACCCACGCTAGGGCAGCTATTGGCTACTGGCTATCAACTTCCTTATTTTAGTCCGGTGTACGTCATCACGTAAGAATTCGACGGACTTTTGTGTGATCGTGTGTAGGCAAGTCTGTTCGTTAGAAAGTCCGCCGCAAGTCCGTCGAAAGTCCGTCGAAAGTCTGTCGGACAGGCTGTCGGACTTTTGTAGCTGAAAAGTCCGACCGTGTGTACGCCCCATTAGACTGGCTTGAATATTGCAATTAAGTGGGATTTTACATTCTCCACAGGTCATCCCCAAAGCATATTCTGATACTCTTCCTGAATATGGGGATATCACATATGAGACTTTTTCACTGCCCCCCATATTAGGAGCTCAAAATCGGGTGAGAATCTTCAGGATTCAAGGGACATAAATTATACATTTAATTTCCTGACTGTCTATTACGTTTTCAGTACTGAAGTACTAGGACATTGGAAACTCAGCAAAATGACCAAATTTTTTCTTGTTCAATATTTCCATTAAGGAGTTTGAGTACAGTGTATACCAGCAATAAACATACAAGAAGACACAGATCATTAAGCAGTAAGCAATCCTGCATTACATTTACATACAGTACATTGTGTGTAGTTCATTGTGTAAATGATACAGAAGCTGTTTAATTACGCATATATAATACAAGCAGAGGGAGTAGGTATATAATGAAAATGAGGTGGTGTGGGAAAAGAAAAGGGATTACTGGCAGGGGGGGGGTGAAGAAGGGGTATCCTAGGGGTTACGGAGGAGTATTATTAGGGAAATGGAGTGTCAATCAAGGTTCCAATAAAGAAGTGCCAACATTAGGTGGCAGAAAACTTTCAACCCACGGTTGCCAGATTATTCTGTAGTTAAAAATTGTGTCCTGTAGAGTAGCTTCAATATTGGTGTGTCTTAACTTGGGTTATCCTGTTTTTGGATGCTAGTGCACAGAGAGTTTACATTGGGCTGATAGAATATCTGGTGGTTGTTTATTTAGCAGGGCTGTCAATTAATCCTGTGGTTTTGCTATCTTGAATAGTGTGGACAAGAGCATATCAAATCAAATATTTTTGACCAGAATTCATTTACAATTAGATATGTCCACCATATATGTAGGCATGTGCCAGGATCGTTATACCCACACTGAATTTTAGTTTTTAATTTTTACCACACATTTTTGAAAAATGAGAATGTATTTTTTTCCAGAAAGTGTGCATTTCAAAAAATCATTCCTTTCCTAACTATGCAACACCTTTAGAGGCCCTGAAATACCAGGACAGTAGAAACACATGCAAAATGACCAAATTTGTGAAAGCACATATTCTTGGTGAAAAAGATAAACACTTGTGATTGTTGTGATCAACAATATTACATTGGTTGGTTCTAAAATTGTTAACATGCCTGGCTTACAGGTCAATTACTTTGACAATTTCATTTGAGTACAGCTTTTTTTTTAATCCCTGGGTATTCCAGTTTTATTTTAAAGCACTGGTACAAATGTATCTCATACTGTAGAATTACTTTAGCTTAAAATATAGAAATAAAAATCCTTTTATCCCCATGAAAATGGAAGCTTGTCATCCTAAATCATAGTGTGGTGACAAACATTATGGGGTAAACAGTAATAGTCAATGATAACAATATCAAGGAACCATTCACTAGTCTGATAAAGGTTTCCACAATGTTTGCGGTTATAATGATTCTAGATGCCTACAAACTGAATGACTTAATGATACACTTTTAATCTGACATTAAGGAGTTACTTATGTAATAAAAATTTCTGCCCGGAAGAGCAAACTGCAGTTTACTCAAGAAAAGATGATATATGATGATTTTCACCAATATTCTATACCAAGAGACACTATTCCAATTGTTGATACACACTAACCTGAATGATAAATCATAGTTTCTTCTGCTGGAATTATTTTATTTCTATCAAGTTCTAAAGAAAATTGGACATTAATGCTTTCCTGGCTAAAAAGGATTAGGAGAGCTGATGGCCGATAGACCATTTAAACAAGAATCCTCTTGTTCCAAGTTTCCAAAAAATGTGTTTCAACAGAATCTTTGCAAGAGTTATGTGTATACAGCCCAGTTTCAACAAAGCCCACTATTCATTAAATCACTGTTCTATGATACTATTCAGGGAAAAAAAATCATCTTTCTCTGGTGCCTATGAACTACTTTATTCTGAGCTTTATTTCACATAAATATTATATCTAGGTTAACAAATGAACATAAGGTGCATTATGTATTGCACCTGAAGAGTCAGTTCTTAAAAAAAAATGAACATAAAGTTTCCCTGTACCATTGCTCAGACAACATACACAGCAGTTCATTCATTAAATTGTCAACTCCAGTTCTTGCCTATGTCATTGATCTATGTAATTATTTCATCCATCAAAACTGTAGTTTGTAACCCTAATGCAATACATCAGTATTTGTTTAAATCACTGGGCATGAACATAACTCTGATTTATATATTACATTTAAATGTTTCTGGTAATGTTATAAGAGTGATGTCAGCTGTCAGTGGTTAATGTTTATTTAAGTATATGCCATCATTTATGGTATAAAATGTTAACATGCTTTTAGATACTGAACATAGAAAACCTGTAGATTACAACATAGCAATGGTGTTCTCAAGATTGTAATCATGATTCATGCACAAAGCTAAGTATTTCCTTTCCATTTATTGCACCTTAAATACTAATGCAATATATGCACCAATAGGGTTTGTATTTTTAGACGACATTTTTAGTGGAGTAATTAGATTCAGCATTGGAACAATGCAAAGGATGATTTAAAAATTGCCAAAGCATATACAAAATAGAAGCAGATCAGAGGACCCTGACAGATATTTTTTTATCTTTCCACACATCTGCAAAGACCTGTTTTTATTGTTTAATTTTCTAAAAAAAATTATAATGTACAACATTTGCTGGCTTCAATCACTAATTTTTAAATGTTTGTAAATAAAGAAGACCAGATTTTTAAAATGAAATCCGGGGACATATTTTTTTTTTTAATTGGCAAATGGTATTTTATAAGCATATTTTCCTCAATTTATATATGTGGTGTATGTATTATGTGTTTATGGAATGATTGTATGATATATACATTATTTCTCATATTTTGTCCATGAGATTAAAAAAAAAGGTTAGGGCAGTACAGTGACAGTATACATCAGGTTAGGGCAGTATATAGTGACAGTATACGGCAGGTTAGGGCAGTATATAGTGACAGTATACGGCAGGTTAGGGTAGTATATAGTGACAGTATACGGCAGGTTAGGGCAGTATATAGTGACAGTATACGGCAGGTTAGGGCAGTATGTAGTGACAGTATACGACAGGTTAGTTCAGTATATAGTGACAGTATACAGCAGGTAAGGGCAGTGCCATAGTGACAGTATACTGCAGGTTAGGGCAGTATGTAGTGACAGTATACGGCAGGTTAGGGCAGTATATAGTGACAGTATACGGCAGGTTAGGGCAGTATATGGTGACAGTATACGGCAGGTTAGTTCAGTATATAGCGACAGTATACGGCAGGTAAGGACAGTATATAGTGACAGTCAGAGGTGGCTCTCTAATTAGGCAAAGTAGGCGGTGGCCTAAGGCCTCGCACTCACAGAGGCCTCACACCCGCCTACTTTGCCTAACGTGTATGAGGGGGAATGTCCCTGGCCAGTGTCCCCAAGCTGGAGGGGTAAGCGGGTAAAACAATGCAGGTTCCATCCGGGCCAGCTTTAATATCCCCCTCACACAGAGAACAGCTCATGATCACTACCATCCTCCTAGTCTTCTCAGAAAGCTGGCACCAGAGCTGGAAGGAGGGGGGCGCCGGATTGCGAGGTGCACTATGCTCATTATGTACGGGAGAAATGGCCTGAGAAGAGGTTGTGTCTGTACACACTGCATGCCTCCTCTCTGTAGCTGCAGCCATACCAGTATCCATACAGGTGATGGACAATCCTCCTAGGTTGGTCTGGCTGGATCGAGGCTTGCAAAGTCTAAGCAGCAGTAGAGGTTTGCGAAGCAGGCTGAGAAAGTTCATCACACTGCACCGATCACTGTCCAGCCCAGCACTCACCAGAGATCTCACCAGGCCAGCTCACAAGCTCTTTTTTTCAATTTACTGATTTTTATTTATATTCATACAAAATACAACACAATATACAGTGTTCATGTTTCAACATAATACTAAAACCACCACTATTAGATGTGTATAGGTAACCTATAAAAGACGCTCTATGATTTCCTCCCATTTTAACCCACACTACCCTTCTTCCTAACCCCTTATTTTATTCATCTTATTGATACAACATAATCTACATCTTTATCAAATACCTATTCTTTTAAAAGATAAATACCATATTTATACAAAGCATATGTACCAGGGGTATTGAGCTTATAAAGCTGAGTTTGAAACAGAGAGAAAAAAAAAAAAAAAAGAAAAAAAAGAAAGGAAAAAAAATAAATAAATAAATAAATTGCAAATTCCGGAGTCTCTATGCTATTTTTACAAATATGTGGGTATATTTCGGCTATGGACCCACAGTGACCCCCCTGGTCTCCCAGTTTTTGAAATACAATGGACTCATTCCAGGAGGGTCCCTGACCCCCAAACTGTGTCTTAAGAGCATGTTTAATTCGTATATAATTATATAGTGACCGATCCGGTATATCAAATTCCTCCTTCAATGACAAGAATGATTTTAAAGAATTCTGATTGTATAGCTGAACTAGTTTATTTATTCCTCTTTTTTCCCATGCTTTAATTTTCCCTATTACTTGTAGTTCTTGTAGATTCCTATTGTTCCACAAGGGAGTATACTTAGTTCATCCACTCAATCCCTTCAAAGCTTTAATGGATGTCCAAACTTTTGTTATTAATTTGACCGTGGGGGTTTTATGTATAAAGGAGTCCGCCTCCAGTGCCTCTATCACAGTCCTATGGGGGGCTCCCATGATCATCAATCTCTCATTACTGAGTCCCCTATGAACCGATTTACTCACCAATTGCTGCAGCTGAGCTGCCAAAAAATAACTTCGTGGGTGGGGTACTGCCAACCCCCCTTCCCGCGATGGGAGTTGTAAGGTCTGCAAACTTTTCCTAGGGGATCCCCCTTTTCATATGAGGTCTCTAAATATTGTATCTATTTTATTAAACCATTTCCTACTTATCCATATTGGCGAGTTCTGCATTATATACAGCAATTGGGGGAGCCATAGCATTTTGATCAAATTGCATCTCCCGCAATTGATAACGGGAGGCCCTTCCATATTTCAGTCTTACTTTTAAATTTCTCTAACAAGGGGGTTAAATTATTATTTAAGTAATTCTCTGGATCCTTCGTTATTTTAATACCCAAATATTTCGTTATCTCTGTTATTTCCATCCTGATATTATTTAAGGGGGCATCTTCTCTGACGGGGTCCAGTGGTAATAAAACTGATTTTTCCCAGTTTATGGATAATCCTGAGATTTTCCCAAACCTCGAGAATATATCCATTACTTGTCTCAGGGATCCCTCAGAGTCTCCCAAGAATATGAGGACATTGTCCGCATATAATGCGATCCGCTCCTCTCCACCTTCCCTCTGGAACCCCTCTATTATTCTATTTTGCCTCACTGTTGTAGCTAGTGGCTCCATAGCTAAAGCAAAAATCATGGGAGACAAAGGGCATCCCTGCCTTGAGCCCCTTTCCAGTTTAAACCCCGCCGAGTAATCGTTATTGATTTTTACTTTTGCGTTTGGTTCATTATATAATACTTTAACCCAATTAATGAATGAAGGACCGAAACCATACTCCTTTAATACTCTCCAGATATATTCCCATTCTAAGCTGTCGAATGCTTTTATCACGTCCAACAATAGTACTGCCCTAGAGCCCCTGTTTTCTGTGGGAATCTGTAAGTTCAGAAGAACTCTCCTGATGTTCATACTGGTTGTTCTATGGGGTATGAATCCCGTCTGGTCCGGATGGACTATTTTATGGATCACTTTCTTTATTCTGGCAGCTAAAACTTTTGCTAAAATTTTTACATCTGTGCAGAGTAATGATATGGGTCTGTATGACCCAGGTTCCAGAGGGTCTTTCCCCTCCTTATGCAGAACAATAATTGTGGCTTCTGTCATTGATGTGGGTAATCTCCCTTTCTCTTTTGCCCAATTAAACACGTCCAGGAGTTCCTGAAATAGTACTTCCCCATACTGCTTATATATCTCGACTGGGAGACCATCTGGACCGGGTGATTTGTGATTGGCCATTTCTGTTACCGCCATTTTGATTTCTTCTATTGTGATCGGTCTTTCCAATTCATCACTATCCATCCCCTCCAGTGTCGGGATGTCGATATTTTGAAAGAAATTGTCCATTTCCCCCTCTCCCATGGTCCCACGAGATTTATATAGCCCCTTATAGTACTCTTTAAACGTCTCAGTAATTACTTCTACTTGAGATGATATCTCGCCTCGCTGGGTCTTAATGGCTGGGACCATGGATGGGGGGGAGCTGGTCCTAACTATATGAGCCAATATCTTCCCGACTTTTTCCCCTTCTCCATACATAATTTGCTTCTGAAATAACCTTTTATTGTCTACTTTCCTAATTATTATATCTTTATACCTTTGTTGTTTATTCTCCCACACTCTCTGTTTTCCAGGGGAAGGTTCATTCATATACTCCCTTTCTGCGTCTACTAGTTCCCTCCTAAACCGCTCCTCCCAGTCCTGTGATGTTTTTTTAATTTTTGACACCTTCTGTATGAGTGAACCCCTCAGGTATGCCTTCAGTGCATCCCACCTCACCCCCTTCGATGTGGTGCCCGAATTAAATCTTATAAATTCCTTCAATTCTGCTATTACCACTTCCTGGCTCTCTATTACTTCCAACCAAGCTGGGTTCATCTTCCATGTTCTATATACTTTCTTACGTCCCGGGTTTACCGGGACTGTAAGCAGGGAATGGTCTGATACTCCTCTGGGTTGATAAACTACATTATTTATTACTTGTGATGCTAACCCGTTACCTAGAACCAGATCTATCCTTGACAATGAAGCACAGGAACTCGAGTAGCATGAAAACTGTGAGGTCCTTGGGTTCCGTGTTCTCCAGATGTCGGACAGCCCTGCTTCTTGAAGAAATTGTCTCATCCAAATTTCCTTTTTTCCTTGACTTTGTTTCCCCGAAGGGAATCTATCTACTTTCCTGTCCAATACTACTTTGAAGTCCCCGACCACTATAACTGGTAACTCAGTCTTATCAATCATAAATTCCATGAGGCTGTACAAAGCATCCAGTTTAAAAGGAGGGGGGATGTAAATATTAGCCAGTATACATTCCAAATTCTCTATTACACAATGCAGGTATACATACTGCCCTTCTTCGTCTACTGTGCACTGTCTGCAAGTGAACGCTACCCCGCTGCCAATTAAAGTTGATACTCCTCTTGAATAGGAGGTATGCATAGAGTGGAACTGGTGTTGATATCTTCTATTCCTCAAGTTACTTTTTGTGTCTTTTGTCAGGTGTGTCTCTTGCAGGCAGGCAATTTCAACCTTAAATGTATCTAAACCATCAAATACTGCTGCCCTTTTAACAGGGGAGCCCAACCCTCTGACATTCCATGACCCAATGTTCAGAACCATGATTTATTTTTTATTTTTATGATCAGGAGATCCTGTAGTAGGGGGAGCGAGCAAAAAAAAAAAAAAAAACCCCACCCCTAAGCCCCCTCCTCTAAATAGCAGGTGCCCTATCCTTTTGTGTTTCTGAACAACTAAGGTGCTAATCTCTATTAATAAGAGGGGTTTTTCCCCATCACTCAAACTTTTAACTTTAGTATCTTCAAGTCCTAAAATTTTACCCATAATTTCATGTCACACGTGCTTATTATGACTGGTTTTATATTTTACTAGTGTGCCCTGTGTTACCCTGTAAGGGAATATACTATTTATTGTGCAAAAACATTTCCTTATGATCTTGTGATTCAATCGTGTCCTTTTCTGTATCTTCTTACTATAATCATTACTTTCATTTGATCTGACATTTCGCTCAAAGATTGTTTACAAGCGTTAATTGCTGTAAGGATTTCTTTAAGAGATGGCTCTCCTTCCGTTATATGAATCTGGGTACCGCTTGTTTCTGTTATTTTCCCCACCGCTCCTGCACCTTTATTTGAGGGATTCTTTATTGTAATACTACTTGTGAGCATATTCATCTGTCCCTGGCTTTTCCTGTCCGTCGCTGTCTTGCTTTGTACCTGCTGCCCCCCTTTCGTTGGAGTGTGGTCTGCTGCATTGACCAATCTTTCCAATTTTGCGGTTGCTGCAACCGCTGCTGCTGTTGCCCCTGCCACCGTTGACACTCCACCCTTATCTTTTTCTTTTTCTTTCTCTTTGGCTGATCGCAAAGACTGAGACCCCATAGCTTCCATATTTGCTTGCTCATCTCCCTTCCTTCTTGTCGACATTTTAACCCCTCTGAACAGAATTTGTTTTATTTATCGTATTGCAACAATATATGATAAGACCAGGAGTCAAAAAGTAAGAAAGTGTCAGATAGTGAGGTACTTTTAGGAGTGTTTCAAGTTTCAGGGTTTCAAATGTTTCAACTGCAAGTGTCCTGCAATAGGCTTTCCAGTGTAATATTATATGAGATGGTACAATGCAATGCAATATGCTACAGCCCCGTTTCAGGTCACCGGCAAGTCCCACAGATTCTATTACTTATTTGAACTTCTTTTCAAAGTAAGGGCATAAGGATGATATTATGAGACACAGCAGCACTTCAAAGTAAGGGCATAAGGATGATATTGTGAGACATAACAGCACTTCAACATAAGGGCATGGGGCTGGTATTATTACACATAGTAGCGCTTCCTTCAGTCCCACTTTACATTTAATTTCCAGTCCCCCCCTCAGGCGACTCACCCCCCAGATGAACGGATCTCTCCTCCAGATTCACCGGGTCAAGGCTTCCCAGCAGCTTCGGTGTCTCGATCGACTTTTCCTTACAGTGCCACTCTCAGCGGTCCCAGCGGTCCTTCCCTGCTGACACCTTGACGTCAGCTCTCACTGAGAGTGTCCTAGCTCGTACTCCCGCGAGAGCGTATCGCGGCTTTACATCCGGGTCTCACACGCCTCCAGCGGCACCCGACGAGCAGCGGGGATTCCCGAGAATACCCGAGGATGTTAGAGAGGAGAATACCTCAGCTCCCTACGAGGGAGAGCGCCACTTGGAGGGACAAACGGCAGATGGGCTCACACGTCACCTATCCTCAGTGTCCGCTAGTTCAGGCGATAGGTAACTGGGAGCAGCAGCAGGTAACCGATACTCAGCGCTATGGGTGGATTCCTCCGGCCATATACTCCTGGGGTTTACCAAGCCATAGGTGGGGTGGGGAGAGCTCACACGCCGCTCCTCACTGACTCACTCCTCCATCCACTTCCGGCCCCGCCTCCTGTCTAGCTCACAAGCTCATCATTCAATCCATGGAAGTTGCCATTAACATGAGGTGCTAATGTATTTGCAGAACAAGCTGGATTAGTGGCAGAAATACCAGATTTGTGAAACATTCTGTCTGTGTCAGCCTGCAATCAGTGCTTTCAGATTACTGTTAAATTATCAGTATCCTACAACTCTGATGAGATCACAGACCAGGACAACTACACTACTTCACAGGCTCAGAAAACTTTACTGGACATTTACTAAAGGCTATGTGTTTTTGCTTGCAAAGGAGGTCAGGGTCTGCTAGAATTAAGTTCCAAGCCTATGATCAGTGGCATATTCACTTAAATGTAAAAAAAACATTCTGCAATGACTCATTATAAATCATTTTGGGATATCGGTATGTAGTTGCTAATATATGACAAGAAATCTGAATTTTAGGCTGGCAATAGAACACAAGATTGAGCACCAGAGCTGCCCTCTCCCTCTGATTGCACCACTCCTCCTTCACAACCACACAGAGCCCATTAAGCTGGGTGCACACAGACCAAAAATCAACCAGTTTAGTAGGGACCAGACACATTTCAGCCTGTGTGTGGCCTCCTCTTTCTGTTCAACAGAAATCAATCAGCAGATGAACTTCTGTCGAACGGCCATGCTAGAAAACTTTCCTTCAATCAGTGGCCAAATCCAAATGGTTGTAGACTGATCAGTGTATTCTGACATTGGGAGGAGTCCCACTGTCAGAATACAATGGCACAGAAGGGAAGAATTTCTCCACCTGTCTCATTTGTGTGGATGGGGTGAATCCGTTCATTTATCTTTTCTTCCCCACACCAGCTGAAAAAAACTAATCATGCCTACTCCGCTTTAGACTCACACCACAGACACAGGGGCACCTATTCCTTCTAGTGACACAACACACAGGCATTTTTCCTCACACTGACACATTTTTTCTACATCACTGTTGGCCCAAAGCTTTACTGCAGGATAAAATGTGTACTGCTATTAAACACACACATGTCGCTACAAACTGCACCCCAGCCCCTACTCATACCTTCTCCCTGGGCACTAGATGACCTTGTCCCAGCACATTGCATGTTGGGAGTTGTAGTTCTCCACACCACACATTAGGCCTGGCCCACAGGTGCCTGCACTCTGCAGAGACTACATCTACTAAAATGGCGCTCAAAGTGAATGTGTCGTCTTCTCCTGCTTCACTGCTTGTAGTAGGAACTAAGGAGTGTATGGAGGGATCATCTGTCTGCTCTGCACCCTGTCTGTGGCAGGATCATCTGTGGCTATGGCTCTAGTGTTTTGTGCCTGTCTGCACAGTCTAAGAGCATCTCCTGTATCATATCTGCACAGTCTTTAACCATCTCCTGTATCATGTCCGCACAGTCTCTGACCGTCTCCTGTATCATGGTCGCACATTCTCTGACCATCTCCTGTATCATATCTCCAGTCTCTGACCATCTCCTGTATCATGTCTGCACAGTCTCTTACCATTTCTTGTATCATGTCCGCACGGTCTGTGACCATCTCCTGTATCATATCTGCAGAGTTTCTGACCATCTCCTATATCTTGTCTGCAGAGTCTCTGACCATCTCTTGCATCATGTCTGCAGTCTCTGGGGGGGGGCCTACAGAGAAGTCAAGAGTGGGAGCGCTGCCAGGACGGGGGTCACATGAGGAGTCAGATGTGTGTAGACTGTGGAAAAGATTAATATTGGATAAAGCCAGAGCCACCAAGCTGAAGCCCAGAGAGGACCGTCTGACTGAGCCCTGCAGGGTGCACCTGAGAGGAGGTCAGTGACAGCGCTGCAAGGATAGTCTGAGGGGGATCACTGATGTAAGGGGGGAGTGAATACAGTAAGGTAAGGTGGCACTGATATAAAAGCTCCACCTGATATCAGTAACCCCCCTTTACCTTAGTGCATTCACTCTGTGGAAGGTGATCTCTGGTCACCAGAGCCCCCTTACATCATAGTTCCCCTATGCACCAGTCTACAGCATTCCCTCTTACATCATGATCTGCAGCATTCCCCTTTACATCAACCTTCCCTTGCACTGTAAGGGGGGATCCTGCTGACTCTGATGTAAGGGGGAACTCTGTGTTGGGTTATATTAACCTGACCTTCATGTAAATGGAGAAATATGGTTTTTGACTTTTGTTATAACTTAAACCAGTGTTAATTTTGGCAGCAAATTTTGATTCAGTTTTATGCCCTGTACACATGATAAGATTTTCCGATGGAAAATGTATGATAGGACCTTGTTGTCGGAAATTCTGTGTAGGCTCCATCACACATTTTCCATAGTAATTTCCAACACACAAAGTTTGAGAGCTTGCTATAAAATTTTCCGACAACAAAATCAGTTGTCGGAAATTCCGATCGTGTGTACACAAATCTGATGCACAAAGTGCCACGCATGCTCAGAATAAATTAAGAGACGAAAGCCATTGACTACTGCCACCTTTATAGTCCCAATGTACGCATTTTACGTCGCCGCGTTCAGAACGATCAGATTTTCCGACAACTTTGTGTGACCGTGTGTATGCAAGACAAGTTTGAGCCAACATCCGTCATAAAAAACCCATGGATTTTGTTGTCGGAATGTCCGATCAATGTCCGGCCGTGTGTGAGGGGAGGGGGGGGGTCGATGTAACTGCACCACATCCTCATGTATATACTGCTAATTTGGACTGGTTCATGTGCTGAGCTTGATAAACTAATGATTCCAATTGGTAAAAATACATTTAACCTATATTTCACCATGGAATGTAGTCAATCAAGAGTGACTTTTTAAGATGTATAGTTTTCCAAAAGCCCCGATTGGCATTTGATATCCGATTTAAATTGAAAACCATCAGTACAGTACTGTCCTGCATGCCTCTAGTGCCCACCCTAAGGCGTTAAAGAACAGCATACCTTATGGGCAATATCTCAGAGGCAAGAGCAATTGCAGTAAGGAAGAAGCACCCACTCCTAAGGGGTACAGCAAGAAATGTCTAAAGAGTGCATTTAATAGGACAAAAATGAAATCTCGTGATTCTCTTCTGTATTCACAGAGGAAACCACAGGCTGACTGTACTACTCGTCTTATTACTTGCTTCTCTCAACACCACACACAAATAGGACAAATCTTACAACACTGCCATCTGCTAAGTGATGACCCCATAGTCTCTAAATATATAGAAACTAAACCCCAAGTCACCTACTGATGACCGAAATCGAAGGGATTGTCTGACACATAGCCATCTACAAACCAATGGAGGGGTGCATTTTCATGTGGCAGATGCAGTTTCTGCAGCTGGATTTGGAAGAGAAGGAGCATCTCTTTACCCAATTGGCAATTGTGGACTCCACAGTATGCCATCAAATTGTCAAACAATAGGGGTTGTATAATATATGGAATGCAGATGCAAAGCATTCTATGTGGGAAAGACAAAAGTGTCAATCTGGAAACGCATCAAGGATCATGTATATGAAATGTATATGAAATGAAAAATGAAAAAATGGTGTCTGCTATACAGTAAGTCAGCATGTTAGGTTATATACAGTTTCAAATTGGATTTTATTAAATTTTTTGCTCTTGAACATGTGGAGAAGTCTTCTAGATGAGGTGACATTGATATGCATCTCCTCCAATTGGAAACACAATATATTTTCCAGTTGGAGGCAACAAAGTCACCAACTATTATTGAAAACATCAGCTTTAAACCTTTTCTATAATAACTTAATGGTCACCTTCTCTTTCCCTGTGTTATAATACATAGCTATAAAATACTGTTTGCTTTTTGTTTTTTTGTTTTTTGATGTGATTGGTCTCATGGGAACCCATGTAATTTATACAACTCTCAGCTTGACGGCTAATATCACATCTTTAATCTGATTAACTTTGTGCTAAAGATATAGATATTTATTTATCTAGGGTAGTTTGTTATATGCATTATGTTAAGTAGACTAATTTTGTGTTATTTGGTGGTCTGTATCTGAATTCAAGATTGAATAGTCTATGCCAATGATGGCAAACCTTGGCACCCCAGATATTTTGGAACTACATTTCCCATGATGCTTGCAACTACACTGCAGAGTGCACAATCTTCATGGGAAATGTAGTTCCAAAACATCTGGGGTGACAAGGCTCGCCATCACTGGTCTATGTAGTTACGCTATTTAAATCTGTTTGGTATGGTTGCAGTTGCTCCACTGCCCACAAGATTGTGCTGTATATGATCCCTTAGCCTTGGATAGAGGCATTGGCTTGTGGTGGGGCAGGGTGCAGCATATTTGGACCTCTCCTCTCCTTTCCTTTCTCCTCCTTCTATTTACTGAGTCCCCATCTGGGGATGCTTGAAGGTATGAGGGGTTGGGGGTGGAGAGAGAGGACGGCTCCCCACTCAGAGCCCCATCATTACTTTGCATGCGCAGCATGGTTTGCACATGCACAGTAGCACATCCACCTGCACCGCTGATGTTTCTGACTGGTTAGAACCAATCAGTCCGCATTTGAGGTATGAACTTGTGACATGGAACCCCTTTGTGATCTAACATGGCATCTATGTGTGTGTGTGTGTGTGTGTGTGTGTGTGTGTGTGTGTGTGTGTGTGTGGGGGGGATATTAGCCTGCTTGGGTATGCTCTCTCTCTATGTGAATTATCTAAGCATTGCTATTCTGATCAGTTTAGGTCAAACCCATCATCAGGAGTGGTTTGCTGGAGTGTCTAAGATTTTCATAAACGGCCTTAAAGATACAGGTATAGTGTGTATTGCTGTATGACTTTATGTCACACTTAATGATATTTACCACGTATTTGAACACTGACAATATGCTGAATTGTCATTAAGTCTTATTCAGATTGAGTGTCTGGTGATATGCATTAATAAGATTACCATTTCCACTTGCCCCCGCCTGGATTGGACATCTTTTAGGACCCTTTAGACCAGTGGTTCTCAACCTGGGGGTCGGGACCCCCTCGGGGGCGAATGATGATTTACCAGGGGTCACCGAAGCCTGGGCTGTTCCTAAAGCCTGCACCACTCTCCCAGCCTTTTTTTGGCCACCCAGCTGGGCTGTTCCTGGAGCCCGCGGCCACCCACTCAGCCTCTTCGCAGCCGCCCATTCAATTCACGGCATGGCTGGGGGGGCAGAGACTAGAGGTCAGCTGACTGGTGAGGAATGTGAAGTGGGAGGGGCTGGAGGAGACCCTATCTCCTGATTTTGGCATAGGTGTCACTGCTGTGAGACACCACAGAGCTGGAGACACAGTGAGTAACACTACCTGGGATTATAGTTGCCATTAAAAGTCCCTACTACAGTTCTCAGATCAGCAGTTGATCAGAAATCTGCCAGCACTGCTACTCATCCCATCCCCCCTTCCACCAAGGTGTAAGAGAAGGAATATAAATAGAGAATACATGCAAGGGAGAGGAAAAGAGGGGGAGGAATAAAGAAAAAGATAAATAAAGAATAAGAGAAAGAGCAAGAAAGTCAGCTAGAGAGAGGGATGGGGAAAAAAAAACAAGAAATTAGGATAGAGAGAGGTAAAAGGGAAAGAAAGGAGAACAATGAGAGAGTGCTACATCCTAAAATGTACCATAAGGGGTTTTAATACTGTACGAGTGGAAGGGACTCAGGGAGCGCTAAATGTCCGTGGGTTTGGGGCGCTAATTACTTGTCTTGCCTTGGGTGCTGACAACCCACGCTACAAAAATAATTTTACTGTTAGGGGTCCCCACAACTTGGGAAATTTTATCAAGGGGTCACGGCACTAGAGAGGTTGAGAGCCACTGCATTAGACACTTCTTGCTTGGTTGATCACCCTTGCACAATTATTCCATCTTTACCGTTCATGCCATGAATTGCACCTGGAGAGATCATTATCGCTTTATCTTCTTTTATTGGATATCGTTTGAGCATTTATTTTAATATACAGCATTTTACCCTATATTATGTGTTAGTATCATACATTATATACTATCATATGTTTTTCCTTTGCTTTTCAGCGACTACACTCACTGCACCCCTTGAAAGCCTGCAGTGTGAAACGCATTGGGACAAGCCATTCTACCCTTTTCTTTTTCCCTATGTGGGATGATCTGTCCTATATGTAATGTGTTGCCATATGCACAGAATTAATGTATGGTGTAACATATATTTTTGAAGGGAGATGCTGTATTCTCATGGCGTTTGCATTAATATTGTGGTTTGCTGAATGTACGTTTTTAAGGGGAATGATGCCCCAAACTTTTTAATTAATTTGTAATAAACATTTATATTTAAAAAAAAAAAAATTGATTATGTTTGTGAATTATTCTGGCAGAAGGAGTCAAAATCTTTAAAATCTCAAGTTTCTTCTACAAATTGTTTTCCAATCACTTCTGGATGTATGGGCCAATACCCTAATGTTATTATTAATAATAATATAAAGAATGAACATTTCATTACAAAGCTATTTATTAGGAGCATATAGTTTGCTGGTAGGTGAACATATCAATTGATAAAGGTCATAAACATGACATCTTAAAAGGAATCTATCATGTGAGATTCATGAAAGTTTCTTTTTCTGCCCCCTCTCTTTTCCTCGCTCTTTGAAACTACTAGATGCCTGCCTGACATACAAAACCTCTTTATTCAATATATTGAATAATTGACTCTGAACAAATCTATACATAGAAATTTAGCATTTTGTCTGATCTGCATATTTGTTCCTGGTTAATGGCAGTTTTTAAAGTAGTGCAAATGCTTCAAGTTTTTAAAATGCATGCATCCTAATTAACCACTTGCCGACCATCTCGCGCTAATAAACATCAGCAGAATGGCATGGGTGTGCAAAACCATGTACCCGTACGTCACTCTGTCATCAGCGGCTAGCAGGCACGTGCCCGCCGTGCGCAGCGGCTCCCAAGGACTCAATGTGGCACGGAGAGGCAGAACAGGGAGATGGCTATGTAAACAAGGCATTTCCCTGTTCTGCCTAGCAACATGACAGGGATCTACTGCTCCCAGTGATCGGGAGCAGTGATCTCTGTCATGTTCTAGTGATCCCTACAGTTAGAACACACTGAGGGTAACCCCTTGATCGCCCCCTAGTGTTTAACCCTTTCCCTGCCAGTGACATTTACACAGTAATCAGTGCATTTTTATAGCACCGATCACTCTATAAATGTCAATGGTCCCAAAATAGTGTCAAAAGTATCCGATCTGTCCACCGCAATGTCGCAGTCATGATAAAAATTGCAGATCGTCGCCATTACTAATAAAAAAATTTTTAAAAATGCCATAAATCTATCCCCTATTTTGTAGACGCAATATCTTTTGCACAAACCAATCAGTATACGCTTATTGTGATTTTTTTTTACCAAAAATATGTAAAAGAATACAGGTTGGCCTAAACTGGGGAAGAATTTTTTTTTTTTATATATTTTTTGGGGATATTTATTATAGCAAAAAGTAAAAAATAATGCTTTCTTTTTTCAAAATTGACGCTCTTTTTTTGTTTATAGCGCAAAAAATAAAAACCACAGAGGTGATAAAATGCCACCAAAAGAAAGCTCTATTTGTAGGAAAAAGACGACGTCGATTGTGTTTGGTTAAAACATCGCATGACGGCGCAATTGTCAGTTAAAGGGATGCAGTGCCCTATCGCAAAAAAGGGCTTGGTCAGGAAGGGGGTGAATCCTTCTGAGGCTGAAGTGGTTAAAAAAATCAAACATTTGACAATTCTTTTTTCTTCCCCTATATGTGTGTGTAGAAACACTGCAGTCTTTCCTGTTAACTGCTGCTGGCTCCAGGTACTGGAGTGCAATTTTCTTTTACTCTTTTGTATGAGGAGTGCATATCTTGTGCCTTCACAATGAGAATCAGGGACAGCACAGGCTTCAATCAATTGCTTGGAAGAGGGAGGGGAAGTGGAGTGGGTTTCAGAGTGGACTATCAGTTGGAATGGATACAAAAACATTCTTTGAATTGCACATGCAACAGGTGATCCATGGGTCCTTGTAAGCAGCCACCCAAAGGCACCATGCAAAAGCAGGAAAGGGGCATTTGAAGAGAAAGAATTTAAAGCAAAATATTGCTTACAAAGAAAAACAGACATTCAAAAATGGTAAGTGCTGAGGTCTGCAGCACCATGATTTTTTTTAAATAGAGTTTAACCACCTCAATACAGGGCACTTAACCCCCTTCCTGCCGAGACCAATTTTCAGCATTCAGCGCTCACACTTTGAAAGACAATTACTCAGTCATGCAACACTGTACCCATTTGAAATCTGCGTCTCTTTTTCACACAAATAGAGCTTTCTTTTAGTGGTATTTAATCACTAGTGTTTTTTTTTGTTTGTGCTATAAATAAAAAAGACTGTACATTTTGTGAAAAAAATGCCTTTTTCTTTGTTTCTGTCATAAAATTTTGCAAATGAGTCATTTTTCTTCATATATTTTGGCCAAAATTTATACTGCTGCATAGCTTTGGTAAAAATAACCCAAATTAGTGTATATTATTTGGTCTTTGTGAAAGTTATAGAGTCTACCAACTATGGTGCCAATCATTAAAAATTGATCACACCTGATCACACCTGATTAACTGAAGGCCTATCTAATTTCTTGAGACACTAATGCCCTGTACACACGATAGGATTTTCCAATGGAAAATGTGTGATAGGACCTTGTTGTCGGAAATTCCGACCGTGTGTAGGCTCCATCACACATTTTCCATAGGAATTTCCGACCCACAAAGTTTGAAAACTTGCTATAAAATTTTCCGACAACAAAATCCGTTGTCGGAAATTCCGATCGTGTGTACACAAATCCGACGCACAAAGTGCCATACATGCTCAGAATAAATTAAGAGACAAAAGCTATTGGCTACTGCCCCATTTATAGTCCCGATGTACGTGTTTTACGTCACCGCGTTCAGAACGATCGGATTTTCTGACAACTTTGTGTGACCGTGTGTATGCAAGACAAGTTTGAGCCAACATCCGTCAGAAAAAATCCATGGATTTTGTTGTCGGAATGTCCGATCAATGTCCGACCGTGTGTACAGGGCATAACAAATCAGGAAAGTACAAATACCCCCAAATATCCCCTTTTTTAGAAAGTAGACATTCCAAGGTATTAAGTAAGTAGCATGGTGAGTTTTTTTAAGTTGTCATTTTTTCCCACAATTCTTTGCAAAATGAAGATTTTTTTTTTTTTACAAAATTGTTATATTAACAGGTTATTTCTCTCACAGAGCATATTTATACAACAAATTACATCCCAAAATTCTGCTACTCTTCCTGAGTATGGCGATAACACGTGTGTAAGACTTTTACACAGCCTGGCCACATACAAAGGCCCAACATTGAAGTAGCACCTTCAGGCGTTCTACGAGCATAAATTACCTTATTTTGGAAAGCAAACACCCCAACATATATTCTATGAAGCATGGGCTGCAGATAGGTACTCGGGTACTCTGATGGACTGCAGATAGGTGCTCGGGTACTCTGATGGGCTGGTAACTTGTACTCGGGTACTCTGATGGGTGGTGACAGGAACTCTGAAGGGCGGTGACAGGTATTCAGATGGGCTGTGACAGGTACTCAGATGGACTGTGATAGGTACTCAGTACTCATATGAACTGTGACAGGTACTCAGGTACTCGGTACTCAGATGAACTGACAGATACTCAGGTACTTAGATGGACTGTGACAGGTACTCGGGTACTCAGATGAACTGTGACAGGTACTCAGATGAACTGTGATATGTACTCAGGTACTCAGATGGACTGTGACAGGTACTCGGGTACTCAGATGAACTGTAACAGGTTACAGGTGTAACGGCTGATCACGTGGTAAACAGTCATGCCCAATGGCTGTTTACCCCCCTCAGTGATGAGCGGTGTCTCTGTGACATGCCGCCACCGTCAGTACAGGGCTGCACACACACGATCGTGCGCATGCCCTGTTTAAATGAACGGATGTCATATGACGCCCGCCCAGAACAAGAGCCATGCCGCCTGGCTGCCATATGACAGTCAGCGGGTGGCAAGTGGTTAAAAGCACATTAACCCATTGAACTAACAGCTGGTGGGGAGAGTGAGCTGAGCTGCTGAGAGAATTACTTAAACTGACTTCATTGACTGTGTACAGGACGCCAAGGTTGGGTCCTGGATGGGTGCTATATAGCACCAATATTTGGGTTATGGTCCCTTTAAGGGAAGTGTGGTCGTATTCATGGGGTCACCCAGGATGGGTTTAATAGAGAGATATTTGCAACCGGGAATTTTTGAGGCTCTGAAGTGATATTCGGGTGGGAAATAGCCTCCAGCCCTGACTACAGGGGTTCCAGCACACACAAGTTTAAGAGCCTCCAGGAAGCAGCTCTTAAAAGACAGGAAGCTACTGTATGTGTGGTGGTGGTGAGGAGGAGTTGGTGAACACACCTGTCTTGAAGAGTTGTGCATCTGCTGGTGGCTGCTTAAAAAGATCCTGCAAGGACTGTTAAAATCTTGGGGCAAAGACATCCATGAACTGTATGTGCTTTTTTACTTTTACTTTGTGCTGAAGATAAGCAGACTTTATTTTGTATTTTTGCTTGTGTGCTGCTGAAAGCCTTGTTTTGATTTGCTTGCTAAAAATAAAAGCCTTTTTGTTTAAAGTTTAACGGCTTTGCACTCGGTCCTGTGGAGCTATAATCCCCCCAAACTTTACAACTGGTGTCTTTGGTGTGGGCAGAAGTGCATTTGCAGCCGTAAAAGCCATTTAAAACTGAAAACTGACATTTAAAGAGACAGTGTACCTATGGCATGTCTTGAGTGAAATTGGCTCAGACACTACAAACAGCAGAGAAAAAAAACATGGAGGAGGTCATCAAGGCATTGGCGCAAGCCACTGTGACCCAGCAGGAAGCCTCAGCAGAGGCAAACCGTCGCCATGAGGAAGCGATGGCTCAGCAGCTGCAGGCCCTGGCACAGGCTGTAGCTGCACAACAAGAAAACACACGGTTGCTAGCCGCTCAGTTTACTGCCCAGCAGGAGTCCACTCAAGCACAGGTGGCTGCCTTGCAGGAGGCAGTACAGAGTCTGGCTCAGGGACGAGAGCAAGCGGTCGTCGCCGCTGGCAACCAGGTATCCATGAGAGCCAGCCATTTCTTGCAAAAACTGACACTCAGCGATGATGTAGAGGCTCTTTTCACCACCTTTGAGATGATAGCGGAGATATAGCGAAGAGAGAGGTGGCCCTGTGACCAATGGGCTGGCAATATTTCCCCTTTTCTTACCGGTGACCCATAAAAGGCCTACTTTGACCTCCTGGCTGAGCACATCAGCAACTATGAGCGTCTGAAGGCAGAGATCCTGAAAGAAGAAGAAATTAATAAAGGACTTGTCAAAAACCGTCTCTTGTGTTTTTTAAACTTTTGACACTTTTTTTGTGAAATGGTAGGGGTACATTTGTACCCCATTACCAATTCACACAGGGGGGCCAGGATCTGGGGGTCCCCTTGTTAAAGGGGGCTTCCAGATTCCGATAAGCCCCCCGCCCGCAGACCCCCACAACCACCGGCCAAGGGTTGCGGGGATGAGGCCCTTCTCCCCATCAACATGGGGACAAGGTGCTTTGGGGGGCTACCTCAAAGCACCCTCCCAATGTTGAGGGCATGTGGCCTGGTACGGTTCAGGAGGGGGGGCACTCTCTCCTCCCCCCTCTTTTCCTGCGGCCTGCCAGGTTGTGTGCTCGGATAAGAGTCTGGTATGGATTTTTGGGGGGACCCCACGCCATTTTTTTTTAAATTTTGACGCGGGGTGTCACGGGCATGGCCAGAGCGGAGGCTGTTGGAGAGGACTGTGTGCAAGCCTGTTGCCCACCGATTATGGGCCCTAGCATTTGAGGTGAATGAGAAATCCAGTCTGAACTGTATTAATCGGACTCAGTCATGTATATATTGTATGGGGACTCCTTACTGTATATTTGTGTCCCTGAAGAGGGAGGGGGGATTCCTCCAGCAGTCCCCTGCTGATAAGACTGATTCATTCTGCTGGGACACATCCTGTGAGGAGATGCTGGTGTTATCAACATGTGTTTATGTTAATTGAGAGAGCTGATCACATTAGCCACCAGCCCTGGCTAATAGACGAATGGTCTAGGCTGAGGAGGGGGGAGATTGTTGTTTGTATTGTTAATTGTATTAATGTGTGAAGCTCGGTGCCCACAAGACTGTCATCTGGTCTGGGTACATTTTGTAGTAAATTAGGTCATGTTAATTAGGTTAGCTTTGAGTCATCCCTGCTGTATAAAGGTCTGTGAGATCTCAAAATAAAGGTAGTTCTGATGTACTCCAAGACTGGTGTTGTCTAGTTCTTGGGGTTCCTATGGCCAGATCCATTGGACCCGTGTTCCAGAACTTAGGAAGCGGTATATGACGGAAGCACTCAAGCGGAGTGTGGGGCGTTCCGTGACATTGGTGGCAAGCAGCGGGAAAGCTTCCTGAAGTCTGGGACATCCAAACTTCCATCTGGATCCAAGGTCCAGATAGCAGAAGAGGAGAGGTACAGATACCAGCCGCCATGGATGAGGAATTCAGAAGGAGGTTGCGAGAGATGCAGATACAGCACAGAGGACCAGTATCGGAGCAGGTCCTGCTGGGATGGTGTGATTCTATTCGCTGCAAACTCTGGAAGGAAGCGCTAGCCCGTGAGCAGCGACACCAGGGAAAAGTTCTCCCCTCCATCGAGGAAAGGTACTGGTCGCAGTACGGACTGCGGGTGCGGTTTTTGGGAGAAAAACCACACAAGAAGCAGACAGCTGAATTAAGCAGGCTGGTCTGGGCAGAGATGAAGCTGGATGAGAGCTACAGAGCCCTCCGGTGGCATGTATCCCAAGCATGTCCCTGGATAGCGGATGACAGCCCAACGGAAGGCTTAAGCTACGGCGGCTTGGGACTGTTGTTTGTGAAGCTGACAGGGGACCCTAACTTTGGGAGTGATTTGGAGCGGCGGGTGGACGAAATCATGGATTTCAGAGAAGGGCTACTGAACATTTCGGAAGTGCACTGGGCACAGGAAGATTTGGAGTTTCTGGCCGTTCAGGAATGGGAGCTAGAGATCGCCTACAGACGACTGCTTGACATTGCTCAGTGCCAGGGCTGGGCTCCCTTTGCCTGGGACTATCAGGAAATACCAGCTGACAACCCTGAAATCCTGGCTGAAGAGTCGGCAATGTGGCAGAGCGATAGTGTGCTTAGCCAACCTGCCCCCACAGCTATGGAGGCGGAGGTCTTATGGCAGATGCAGCAAGTGCTGACTGACCTTGATGATCCTGTTTCTGCATGGGATGATCTTGGATGGAGGAATGTGCCTGTCCAGCAGCATGCCAGAGAATCTGCAGTGGAAAATCTGGAGATTGCCATCCCCAAAACTGAAGTGTTGACAACAGGGCAGAGCTCTGCTAACCTCTGCCCAGCACTGATGGCATCTTCTGAGTTCCACGAACAGGAGATGGTGAACCTCTATCCACAGACACCAGTTATAGAGGTAGAGGATTTAATAGACTTTTCTGCTGAGGAAGAACAACCTGATGAGCCTCCAGCAGAAGAGCTGCTATCAGGGCCAAAGTTCACTGTGTTCTGCCCAGCACCAACAGTGGCTTCAGCCTTCCTGAGAGAAGAGGTAGTCAGCCTTTCTCCCACAACAATGACAGGGACATGTGATTTTCTGCCAGCAGCATCTATGGAGTTAAAACAAACTTCTCCAGCTGAAGATCTGGTAACTGAACAGAGGGTCCAAGACCTCTGTCCCACACTTTTACCAATTCCAGAGACTGGGGATTTAATAGACGTTTCTGTAGAGGAGGAACCACCTGGCAAACCCCCAGCAGAAGTGCTGGCAACCGGACAGAGGGTCCAAGACCTCTGCCCCACACCTGCAGCAATTGTGGAGGCCCAAGGTGTGGAGGTTGCAGTCTATCGCGAGCTGCAGATCAGGATCCAAGGAGAGAATGCAGTCATCACCTCACAACTGCATCTTGATCTGGTGTCGGTTGATGGGGCTTCAGTCCCCACCTGTATACCCCAGGGATGCTGGGCAGTCGGCCCAGATCCCCAACAGCAGGATGGAGTGAGCCCAGTCCCCCTGTCTTCTCTCCAGCGGCAGAAAGGATTCCAGGGAGAAGGGCCAGTCCGGGCCTCTCCCCAGCGGCAGATATGTTCTCTGAGAGAGGCAGAGGATGGCTGGGTGAGTAATGCACTGTTTGGGATGATTTGTTTGGGGTACTGTGTGGGTACAGGCAGTAGAGGACTGGAGCTGTGGACTAACTTCGGAGTCAACCCGTCTGTGGTCTCCTCCTGTGTTAGTCTCCTGCCGAAAGGGGAGAAATGTCACGGGCATGGCCAGAGCGGAGGCTGTTGGAGAGGACTGTGTGCAAGCCTGTTGCCCACCGATTATGGGCCCTAGCATTTGAGGTGAATGAGAAATCCAGTCTGAACTGTATTAATCGGACTCAGTCATGTATATATTGTATGGGCACTCCTTACTGTATATTTGTGTCCCTGAAGAGGGAGGGGGGATTCCTCCAGCAGCCCCCTGCTGATAAGACTGATTCATTCTGCTGGGACACATCCTGTGAGGAGATGCTGGTGTTATCAACATGTGTTTATGTTAATTGAGAGAGCTGATCACATTAGCCACCAGCCCTGGCTAATAGACGAATGGTCTAGGCTGAGGAGGGGGGAGATTGTTGTTTGTATTGTTAATTGTATTAATGTGTGAAGCTCGGTGCCCACAAGACTGTCATCTGGTCTGGGTACATTTTGTAGTAAATTAGGTCATGTTAATTAGGTTAGCTTTGAGTCATCCCTGCTGTATAAAGGTCTGTGAGATCTCAAAATAAAGGTAGTTCTGATGTACTCCAAGACTGGTGTTGTCTAGTTCTTGGGGTTCCTATGGCCAGATCCATTGGACCCGTGTTCCAGAACTTAGGAAGCGGTATATGACGGAAGCACTCAAGCGGAGTGTGGGGCGTTCCGTGACACGGGGTTCCCCTTAAAATCCATACCAGACATGCCGTTTTTATCAATGAACTTTTATGTGTATTGTCGGACCGACAATTCATTATAGCCGCGAGTAATTTTAAATGACTTTTTTTCCTTTGAAATGTCATTTTGCTGTCAGACTGTTCTAAACATGGGAAACATGCGCCCCTTTATAGGCATAATATAGACACCCCCCAGATACGAAATTTAAAGGAATATTACACTTTTATTGTTTCACTTTAAGCATTATTAAAATCACTGCTCACGAAAAAACGGCCATTTTTAAAACTTCTTTTTGCATTGATACATGTCCCCTGGGGCAGGACCCAGGTCCCCAAACACTTTTTATGAAAATACCATGCATATAAGCCTTTAAAATGAACACTTTTGATTTCTCCCATAGACTTTTAAAGGGTGTTCTGCGGCTTTCGAATTTGCCACGAACACCCCAAATTGTTCGCTGTTCGGCGAACTGGCAAACAGGCAATGTTCGAGTCGAACATGAGTTCCACTTGAACTCGAAGTTCATCCCTAGTGAGAAGGATGCTTGAACATGACATCATTGAAGAATCGCAGAGTGAATGGTCGAGTCCAATCGTTTTGGTACCGAAACCCAATGGCACCCTGTGTTTCTATAATGACTTTAGGAAACTTAATGAAGTGTCCAAGTTTGATGCCTATCCGATGCTCCGGGTAAACGAGTTAATTGAAAGGTTGGGCCACGCCGGGTACATCACCACATTGGACCTCACAAAAGGGTACTGGCAGATTCCCCTCACCAAAGAGGCCAGAGAGAAAACTGCTTTTTCCACTCCTGAAGGGCACTTACATAGTTACATAGTTAGTCAGGTTGAAAAAAGACACAAGTCCATCCAGTTCAACCATAAAAAAAAAAATATCGTACAATCCAATAGACCCAATTCTATACCCACAGTTGATCCAGAGGAAGGCAAAAAACCCCAGCAGAGCATGCTCCAAAAAATTCCTTCTTGATCCCCCAAGAGGAAATCGGATTTTCCCTGGATCAACTTTACCTATAAATGCACTTATAGTATAAGAGGATGCCATTTGGCTTACACTCGGCCCCTGCCACGTTCCAAAGGTTAATGGACAAAATATTACGCCCCCATCGACAATACAGCTCTGTCTACCTGGATGTTATTGTCATTTTTAGCCCCCAATTTGGAGCCCCATCTTCCCCGGGTTCTGGCAGTCATAGACTCTCTGAGGAAAGCAGGGTTCACAATTAATCATGAGAAATGTGCGGTTGGGATGGAAGAGGCCAAGTACCTAGGGTACATTGTGGGTAGGGGGCTAGTGAAACATACAGAACTGGCCCTGTCCCCTAACCAAAAAGCAGGTCAGAGCATTTCTGGGCATAGTTGGTTACTACCGAAGGTTGGTCCCCAACTTTGCCACCATCGCTGCACCATTGACTGACTTAACAAAAGGTAGGAAGTCAGTATTGATCAAATGGAATATGGATGCTGAAGAAGCCTTTCAGAAGCTTAAGGTGGTATTGTGCCAGCATCTGGTGTTTGTGGCTCCTGCTTTTGCAAAAGAGTTTGTGGTGCAGACAGATACCTCAAGTGAGGGCTTAGGAGCAGTATTGTCTTAAGAGGTCAATAGGGGAGGGGCACCCCATAGTTTTTCTGAGTAGGAAGCTGATGACAGCGGAGAAAAACTATACTGTGGTAGAGAGGGAGTGTCTTGCCATCAAGTGGGCTCTGGGCTCCTTGCGATATTTTCTCCTAGGTAGGAGGTTTCACCTGGTGTCAGACCATGCCCCATTGACCTGGATGAGACAAAGCACACCAATGCCAGGGTGACAAGGTAGTTCCTTTCTCTCCAGGAGTTTAATTTCAGGGTAGAGCACAGACCCAGGAGACAACATCAGAATGCCGATGCCCTCTCCCGAGTCCATTGTATGGTGGTGAATGGTGCCTCTACATTGAGGCAAAAGGGGGGATATGTACAGGACGCCAAGGTTGGGTCCTGGACGGGTGCTATATAGCACCAATATTGGTGTTATGGTCCCTTTAAGGGAAGTGTTGTCGTATTCAGGGGGTCAGCCAGGATGCGTGAGGAATTCCCGGGAATAGCCTTAGTCAGTAGAGGACTGACTCGCAGTTCTCTCTGTGTTTAATAGAGAGATATTTGAGACACAGAATTTCAGAAGCTCTGAAGTGATATTAGGGTGGGAAAGAGCCTCCAGCCCTGACTACAGGGGTTCCAGCACACACACAGGGTTAAGAGCCTCCAGGAAGCAGCTCTTAAAAGACAGGAAGTAGTGCTAGGTGTGGTGGTGAGGAGGAGTTGGTGAATACTCTTGAAGAGCTGTGCGTCTGCTGGTGGCTGCTTAAAAGATTCTGCAAGGATTATTAAAACCTTGGGGCAAAGACCCATCCATGAACTGTATGTGCCTTTTTAATTTTACTTTGTGCTCAAGATAAGTGGACTTTATTTTGTATTATTGCTTGTGTGCTGCTGGAAGCCTTGTTTTGATTTGCTTGATAAAAATAAAAGCCTTTTTGTTTTAAAATTTAACGACTTTGCACTCAGTCCTGTGGAGCTACAATCCCCTCAAACTTTACAACTGACTGACCTCAGCGCTCTACTCAGAAGTATGCTGTGTATTTTATGACTATAAATGTTATACACATTTTAGCCAGTAGTTTTGCCTTCCTCATTTTGTTTACCATTGGTATTCCTGGAAGTGATGTATCCACCAAAAATGGTGCCAGCAGCCAGGGCTCTTTGGACCTGTAAAGGTATCTAGCAAAGAACCCTTAAAATATATTTATTTATATAATATTATATTAAATTATAGTGCACTATACTGTCAAAAGTATTGGAGCGCTTGCCTTTACATGCACATGAACTTTCTGGCATCCCAGTCTTAGTCCGTAGGGTTCAATATTGAGTTGGCTCACCCTCTGCAGCTATAACAGCTTTAACTCTTCTGGGAAAGCTGTCCGCAACGTTTAGGTGTGTGTATATGGGAATGTTTGACCATTCTAGTAAAATTCCTCCACCCAAAACTCGCTCATCCATGTCTTTATGGACCCTACTTTGTGCACTGGTCCAAATCATTTGGTGGAGGGGGGATTATGGTGTGGGGTTGTTTTCAGGGGTTGGGCTTGGCCCCTTAGTTCCAGTGAAGAGAACTCTTAAGGCGTCAGCATACCAAGACATTTTGGACAATTTCATGCTCCCAACTTTGTGGGAACAGTTTGGGGATGGCCCCTTCCTGTTCCAACATGACTGCACACCAGTGCACAAAGCAAGGTCCATAAAGACATGGATGGGCGTGTTTGGGTGGAGGAAATTGACTGGCCTGCACAGAGTCCTGACCTCAATCCAATAAACACCTTTGAGATGAATTAGAGCGAAGACTGCAAGCCAGGCCTTCTCATCCAACATCGGTGCCTGACCTCACAAATGGGCTTCTGGAAGAATGGTCAAACATTCCCATAGACACACTCCTAAACCTTCTGGACAGCCTTCCCAGAAGAGTTGAAGCTGTTATAGCTGCAAAAAGTGGGCCAACTTAATATTGAACACTGCAGACTAATGCCCTGTACACACAGTCAGATTTTCCGATGGAAAATGTGTGATAGGACCTTGTTGTCGGAAATTCCAACCGTGTGTGGGCTCCATCACACATTTTCCATCGGAATTTCCGACACACAAAGTTTGAGAGCTTGCTATAAAATTTTCCGACAACAAAATCCTTTGTCGGAAATTCCGATCGTGTGTACACAAATCCGACGCACAAAATGCCACGCATGCTCAGAATAAATTAAGAGACGAAAGCTATTGGCTACTGCCCCATTTATAGTCCCGACGTACGTGTTTTAAGTCACCGCGTTCAGAACTATCAGATTTTCTGACAACTTTGTGTGACCGTGTGTATGCAAGACAAGTTTGAGCCAACATCCATCGGAAAAAATCCATGGATTTTGTTGTCGGAATGTCCGATCAATGTCCGACCGTGTGTATAGGGCATTAGACTGGGATGCCATTAAAGTTCATGTGCGTGTAAAGGCAGCCCCAATACTTTTGACAATATAGTGTATATTATATTATTTTTATATAGTAAATTAAACATATACAATATATAATTAATTTGTAAATTAAAGATTTATTAGGAAGTATTATGATGTACATAAATTAATCACTTAGCATGAAATTCACTTTCCATGATGCTGTTTATAGACTTAGAATAGAGTTTAAATATTGTTAATGACCTTGTTAATAGGTAAAGTTTTTCCATGTAAAAGCTCCATCAACACATACTGACATTTATAAATAGTCATTAATATTCTATTTGGAAGGTAAAATAGAATACTGACATTCAGTATTGGTGGAACATTGAAGGTTAGAGCAGAATGCTAAAAATACATAATTACTTTTCTTGATAAAAGAAGACCTTTCTTTCAGAAATGTGAATCTCTAACAAATAGATATGCGAGTTCACAGAAAAATATAAAGCATTAGCTAACATTATATGTCCTTCATATGTCATTAAGTGCTAGTTGTTAAAAAAAGAATTTCAAGTAAGCTATTGTAAGAGCAAAATGTATACAACCTGTCAGACATGGTAGAATTAAAGCTCAGCTTAAAGTGATTGTAAAGGCTTGTTTTCTTTTTTTTTTTTTTTAAATAACAAACTTACCTCCACTGTGCAGCTCGTTGGCCCCAATCCTCGACTTCTGGGGTCCCTCGGCGGCTCCTCCCCACATCAGAAAACCCCCTAGGAGAAGCGCTCTCCTAGGGGGTTACCTTGTGGACGCGCTCCTGAGTCCAGCATTCGGCGTCCATAGACACGAATGCCGGACTCAGCCCCGCCCTCCCCGATGCCCACATCATTGGATTTGATTGACAGCAGAGGGAGCCAATGGCTGTGCTGCTATCAATCTAGCCAATCAAGAGCCGGGACCCCGTGCAGAGAGGGAAAACGCGTCCCCGCTGAGGCAAATACAGGGCTCAGGTAAGTAAGACGGGGGGGCTGGGGGGCCGGTCACTGCCAGAAGTTTTTCCACCTTAATGCATAGGATGCATTAAGGCGAAAAAACACAAGGGTTTACAACCCCTTTAAGTTTCTCAAATAAATGTATAAAGAGACCAACATGGATTTAAGTTACCTCTTTTTGTTTCCAAAAATGTTTTTATGATGTTCATGTACCTTAAAAATCACCTCAACAAAGTGTCATATGACCTCCCCACAATCTGGCTTGCAGTTCATTAAGTGTATGTGGACAGGGTCAGGGGTTGTGGTACCGAACAGCAGGAGAGCAGTACACAGAGATCAACTACTTTATCCAGGATGGCATCCGCTGGAGGGTTGGTTGACTGGCAGAATGACAAGGTGTAGATAGCAGTTCTCAAAAACTTCTCAGGTGTTGCAGCAATTTCAGTAAATGGTGACTTGAAGAATGTATATTAGTCTCCGTATGCTATTCCTCCTCATCCAAGAACCTTTCAATATAACTATATATCTCTTTCCCTAACAAGCGGGGTTCCTGTCTCTATTTAGCCCACTCACAAAACGTGAGCCAAACCCCAGTAGGGTCCCCTATTTAGCCACTTCAATACTGGGCAATTTTACCCCCTTCCTGCCCAGGCCAATTTTCATCTTTCAGCGCCATCACACTTTTGATCGATAATTGCGTGGTCTGCAACACTGTACACAGAAGAAATGTTTATAATTTTTTTTTTTACACAAAAATAGGCCTTTCTTTTGATAGGATTTAATCACTGGATTTTTTATTTTTTTTTGCTAAATAAATGAGAAAATACAAAACATTTTTGAAAAAAACATGTTTTTCTTTGTTTCTGTCATACAATTTTGCAAATAAATAATCCTTTTTCATACATTTACATCAAAATATTTTCTGATACATTTCCTTGGTGAAAATAACCCAAATCATTGTTTATTATTTAGTATGTAGAAAAGTTTTAGAGTCCACAAACTATGGTGTTGATACAATGGGGGTCATTTATTATAGCGCCAAAAAATTATCCTGCAGTACCAAAAAAGAACTCTCAAAAAAGGCCAGAAAGACTTCAACTCTCAGAAAGTCAGTGCTAATGGAAATGGAAAGCAGCGCTATTGCGGCAATAATGCCTGTCAGATCACATATGCTGGAATAGTGGAAGTCAATGGCACTCCAACCTGCAAAATCCAAAGTTCTCACTGAAGGCTTATATGCAAGTTTTTTGCCATAAAAAGTGTTTGGAGACCCGAGTCCTGCCCCAGGGAACATGTATCAATGCAAATTTTTTTTTTAAAACGGACGTTTTTTCGGGAGCAGTGATTTTAATAATGCTTAGAGTGAAACAATAAAAATGTAATATTCCTTTAAATTTCGTACCTGGGGGGTGTCTATAGTATGCCTGTAAAGGGGCGCATGTTTCCCGTGTTTAGAACAGCCTGACAGCAAAATGACATTTCAAAGGAAAAAAAAGTCATTTAAAAGTACTCGCGGCTATTAATGAATTGCCGGTCCGACAATACACATAAAAGTTCATTGATAAAAACGGCATGGGAATTTCCCACAGGGGAACCCCAAACCAAAATTAAAAAAAAAATGACGTGGGGAGGTCCCCCTAAATTCCATACCAGGCCCTTCAGGTCTGGTATGGATATTAAGGGGAACCCCAGCCAAAATTAAAAAAAAAAATGGCATGGGGTCCCCCTCAAAATCTATACCAGACCCTTCAGGTATGGTATGGATTTTAAGGGGAACCCTGTGCCAAAATTTAAAAAAAAAGGCATGGGGTACCCCCAAATATCCATACTAGACCCTTATCCGAGCACACAACCTGGCAGGCCACAGGAAAAAAGGGGGGGACGAGAGCACGGCCCCCCCTCCTGAACCGTACCAGGCCACATGCCCTCAACATTGGGAGGGTGCTTTGGGGTAGCCCCCCAAAACACCTTGCCCGGTGGTTGTGGGGATCTGCAAGTGGGGGGCTTATCAGAATCTGGAAGCCCCCTTTAACAAGGGGACCCCCAGATCCCAGCCCTCCCCCCTGTGTGAAATGGTAAGGGGGTACCCTACCATTTCACAAAAAACTTAAAAATGACAAGAGACAGTTTTTGACAATTGCTTTATTTAAATGCTTCTTCTTTCTTCTATATTCTATCTTCCTTTGGTTTCTTCCTCCATCATCTTCTTCTTCTTCTGGTTCTTCCTCCGGTGTTCTCTTCCTCCGCGGCGTCTTCTTCCCTTGTTCTCCTCGGGCCGCTCTGCATCCATGATCGGAGGCTCCCGCTGTGTGACGCTTCTCGTCTTCTGACAGTTCTTAAATAATGGAGGGCGGGGCCACCTGGTGATCCCGCCCCCCTCTGACGCACGGGGACTTGATGGGGACTTCCCTGTAGCATTCCCCGTGATGTCAGAGGGGGCGGGGTCACCCGTTACGTAACGGGCGATTCCGCCCCTCTGACCTCACGGGGAAAGCAGAAGGGAAGAAGACGCCGTGGAGGAAGATGCCGGACGAGAACACCGGAGGAAGAACCAGAAGAAGAAGATGGAACCGAAGGAAGATAGAAGAAAGAAGATGAAGCATTTAAATAAAGGAATTGTCAAAAGTCCCCGTGCGGGGTGGGGTCATCCCTTCGTTATTTAAGAACCGTCAGAAGACGAGAAGCGTCACACAGTGGGAGCCTCCCATCATGTTGGATGCGGAGCGGCCCGAGCATTAAGCCTGGAAGAAGACGCAGCGGAAGAAGATGCCGGACAAGAACACCGGAGCAAGAATCCGAGGATCGGAGGAAGGAGCAAAGGAAAAAGAAGATGAAGGAAGAAACCGAAGGATGAAGGAAGGAAGAAGGAAGAAGACCCAAAGATGGAAAGAAGAGACTTTAAATAAAGGAATTGTCAAAAACTGTCTCATGTAATTTTTAACATTTTTGACACTTTTTTGTGAAATGGTAGGGGTACTTTTGTACCCCCTTACCATTTCACACAGAGGGGGGCGGGATCTGGGGGTCCCCTTGTTAAAGGGGTAAGCCCCCCACCCGCAGACCCCCACAACCACCGGGCAAGGGTTGTGGGGATGAGGCCCTTGTCCCCATCAACATGGGGACAAGGTGCTTTGGGGGGGCTACCCCAAAGCACCCTCCCAATGTTGAGGGCATGTAGCCTGGTATGGTTCAGGGGGGGTGCTCTCTCATCCCCCCTCTTTTCCTGCGGCCTGCCAGGTTGCGTGCTCGGATAAGGGTCTGGTATGGATTTTTGGGGGGACCCCAGGCCATTATTTTTTTAATTTTGGAGCGGGTTCCCCTTAAAACCCATACCAGACCTGAAGGGTCTGGTATAGATTTTGAGGGGGACCCCACGCCATTTTTTTTTATTTTGGTTCGGGGTTCCCCTGTGGGGGAATCCCTTGCCATTTTTATCAATTAACTTTTATGTGTATTGTCGGACCGGCAATTCATTAATAGCCACGATTACTTTTAAATGACTTTTTTTCCTTTGAAATGTCATTTTGCTGTCAGACTGTTCTAAACACGGGAAATATGCGCCCCTTTACAGGCATACTATAGACACCCCCCAGGTACGAAATTTAAAGGAATATTTCACTTTTATTTCACTTTAAGCATTATTAAAATCACTGCTCCCGAAAAAACGGCAGTTTTTAAAACTTTTTTTTGCATTGATCCATGTCCCCTGGGGCAGGACCCAGGTCCCCAAACACTTTTTATCACAATAACTTGCATATAAGCCTTTAAAATTAGCACTTTTGATTATTCATGTTCGTGTCCCATAGACTTTAACAGTGTTCGCGTGTTCGAACACATTTTTTGCCTGTTTGCATGTTCTGGTTCGGCTCATCCCTACCCTGGACGAATGCTTTTTAAATAAAATTGTTTTAAACAATAAAACACTATCCAGCCTTATCTTTCTTTTATGCACTGAGGATAACTTCATTGAACAACCCAGGATCCTACAGAGCCCATATATTACAGAGCCCAGGGGTGGTTCAACTGCGTGATTTGACCAAACTTAAGTGTGCGGTCACACGCCCTGAGCAGGGCAGATTCACACGGGGGAGTATGAGTTTGCTGTAATGTTGGAAAAGTTTGGAGCACCATCACAAAGATATATATTTTGGAAATCATGAAAGAACTTTATTGTTAAATCATATATTCAAATAATTCTATACACTAATGATAAAGCTTTATTGTTCTCCTCATATCGCAGGCACGTCAGTGGAAACTTCTCTGGTTGACATCACAACGGGTGGCGTTGTCAGAAGTTCCCTCCCTATTGTTATGGCAACCTAGCCCTCGCCGCTGCCCACTGACTCCTGGGAAAGGATGACACACATCTCCAAGGAGCACCAGCAAGCACAGGCGTTGAGGGAAATTACGTGAAGCGCGCAGAGAGGAAGTGGCAGAATACAAGGGACCCCATAGCAACAGCGCTAAAGGAGGGGGTACATTTCTTTTTTTTTTCCAAAAGTTGATGGATAATGCTGTTGATTTCTTTAAAGTAAATTTTTTGGGTGGAACTCTGCTTTAAGAGTATGCACAAGTCACTTTATTGATTTATCACACTGTAAGGAATTTGTGTTATAATGTATGTTCTTTAATGATTGTTACATAGTAGGCAAGGTTGAAAAAAAGACACAAGTCCATCAAGTCCAACCTATATGTGTGATTTTATGTCAGTATTACATTGTATATCCCTGTATGTTGAGGTCGTTCAGGTGCTTATCTAATAGTATTTTTAAACTATAGCTGCTCCCCGCTGAAACCACTCTAATGCCCCGTACACACGGTCGGACATTGATCGGACATTCCGACAACAAAATCCTAGAATTTTTTCCGACGGATGTTGGCTCAAACTTGTCTTGCATACAAACGGTCACACAAAGTTGTCGGAAAATCCGATCGTTCTGAACCCAGTGATGTAAAACACATACGTCAGGACTCTAAAAGGGGCAGTAGCCAATAGCTTTCATCTCTTTACTTATTCTGAGCATGCGTGACACTTTGTGCGTCGGATTTGTGTACACACTGTCGGAATTTCCGATCGTGTGTACACAAATCCGACGCACAAAGTGCGGATTTTGTTGTCGGAAAATGTTATAGCCTGCTCTCAAACTTTGTGTGTCAGAAAATCCAATGGAAAATGTGTGATGGAGCCTACACACGGTTGGAATTTCCGACAACAAGGTCCTATCACACATTTTCCGTCGGAAAATCCGACCGTGTGTACGGGGCATTACAGTAAAGAACTCTCTACGCAGTTTAAGGTTAAATTTTTAAAATTTTAATTTTTCTTCCAATTTTAGTGAATGACCACATGTCTTATTAAATTCTCTTACACGGAAAAGTTTTATCCCTAATAGTGGGGTCACCAGTATGGTATTTGTACATTTAAATCATATCCCCTCTCAAGCATCTCTTCTCCAAAGAGAGCAAGTTCAGTAACCTTTCCTCATAACTAATGTCCTCTAGTCCCTTTATTAGTTGCGGTGTTCTTCTCTGGACTCTCTCCAGTTCCAGCACATCCTTCCTGAGGACTGGTGCCCAGAACTGAACAACATACTTCAGGTGCAGCCGGACCAGAGTCTTGTAGAGTAGGAGAATTATTGTTTTATCTCTGGAGTTAATCCCTTTTTTTAATGCGTGCCAATATTCTGTTTGCTTTGCTTAAAGCAGCTTAGAATTGCATGCCATTACTGAGCCTGACATCTATTAGGGCCCCCAGGTTCTTTTCCATCCTAGAGTCCCCAGAGGTTCTCCCCACCAGTAAGTAGATTGCATTCATATTTTTGTCACCCAAATGCATTATTTTATATTTTTCCACATTTTGCATTGATATAATATTTATTGCACAGTAAGAAAATTTGGTAATAATGTACAGCGTGGCACATATGTTTGATTTATAAACTGCAAATAGTTGTTTAGTTGGTTGAGGGGGTAGTTTATCAAAAACACAGGTGTGCGGGGGCATTGCGACCGCGACCCAAGTTGGGCGCTCACTAACAAAGCTGCACCACACCACTGGGGATTCCCACCTGCTTTGGCCCCCCTGCCACCGCCACTAAGCTCCCTCAACATTGTTAGAGCCATTTCATCCAGTGGAGAGTCCTGCAAATGGACCAGGCCCAGCCTCAGAAGTTGTTGGCTTTCTTCAAGCCAACTGCCCGTGGACCAAATGGTGCTAGTGGTGAGAACTACAGGCCACACTAAAATGTTAGCGGCTGTGCGCCACATCTAGGCATCCCAGTGCCCGAGGCTGTGATAGAACAGAGTCACAGGGATACAGTGATTCCATCTCCTGCTAGCTCTGGCTCCTCCATAAAGGCCCAAACTTGCAGATTTGGAGATCAGATTCTGTAGGAACAACCTAAAAGTTAGAGGCATTTCTGAATGTGCTCTACCTGATCAACTGCTCTCCTTCATCCAACCATTGCTCCGTTCTATACTCCCTAATGCATCTCCAATGGAGCTAGTCATGGATAGAGTACACCTCCTTCCAAGACCTTCCTTTCTGACAATATTCCAAGGAACGTGATTATGCGGCTGCACTTCTTCCACATAAAAGAGCAGGTTCTTGCAATCTATTGAAGCTCTGAATTCATTCCCTCTACGTACGCTGGCTTGAAAATCTTTCCCGACTTCTCTCATCATACTATGCAGTTAAGGAAATACATGCTTATGGTGACAAAAGCACTTCACAATCATAATATTTTGTTTATATGGCGATAGCTAAAACCATCTGTTGGTCACTTCTAATGGGAACACAATCAGGATCTTAACACTGGATGAAGGTCTACAATTCCTAAAACTAAACATCCTTGCAGAAACTCCACCTTCTGGCTCTGCACGTAATCCTTCTATTCACATACAGGCAAATTGGCAAATATTCTCTTATAAAAAGAAGCACAAGAAAACAACATTTGGCGGCCAACATAATACCTCTACTTCAGCTATTATGGGAGTAGAGGTGGTGTGGGTATGGTTAGCTAGCTCAAAACTCCTCATTACACAATATGAAACACCATTTGCACCTGGGTCCAAGTTGAATCCTTGTTTTTTACATTTACCCTACTTCCTCGAGCTACTTTGTTTAAAAACTGTTCTTCTAGTTCTTGGTCCTGAACGTATCTTTCGCAGCACAGTGATTGCAGAGAGACTCTTCCATAAAAGGACTCTACCAGCATATGATGCTACTTCTCAGTCCAGGTATGACCTCCTTCTAGGAAATGGAACACATTCTGCCCATTTCTTTTCTAAACCTTCACAAGGGGGTTCAAAATTGCTTCTTTAAATGCACATGGCTTAAACCACCCCTTTAAGTGGGCTTCCTTGTGGAAAGAGGCTCGTTCATTGCAATGTGATGAGCTATGTGTACAGGAGACCCACTTCCTGGATTCTTCCCCCCCCAAATGGTCTAACAATAACTTTCCCTTTATCTACATGGCTAAGGCACCAGCTAAGAAGAGAGGAGTCCTTATCGCTATCAAACACACAGATATGCTCAAAGCCCACATGGTCACTATATGGAAACTGGCAAAAGACCCTACAACCCCTCAAAATGTTTGCCCTATACCATTATTAAATGTAGGTGTAAAAATATATGGCAATCTACTTGCAAGTGGTCTGCTAAAAATACCCCCTATACTTATTAAGTCTGACCCAAAAGGCTTTACAGCTGGTAGACAATGATCAGATGCCACTAGACACATAATCAATGCTATCCACTATGACAAATATACTCGGGTGCCCTCTTTGCAACTATCCATTGATGCTGAGAAGGCATTCGACCAGGTTCACTGGACTTATATGTCCTATACCTTGACTAAGTTTGGTTTTGGTGGATATCTGTATCATGCTATTCATGCTCTATACTCAAACACCTTTGCTCTGGTTTATACATCTGAAATAATTTCTAAAATCTTTTTGATTACAAATGGCACACGCCAAAGTTGCCCACTCTCCCCATCCATATTCAACCTTCTAATAGAACCACTAGAGGAAATGATTAGATCACACCCTCAAATATCCAACTATTCACTGATGACATAATTTTACTACTGTCAAACCCACAATTTTCTCTCTCTCAAGCACATAAGGGTCCTACAGCTTTTTAGTATGGTTTCATATTATAAAGTAAATTACTCAAAAGCCCTCATCTTGGACCTAGGTGTCCCAGAGCCCTTAAAATTCAGCTAAAATGAACCCTGCTATACACATGGAGCACTGGTGGTATTCCATACCTAGGCATTACACTCTCCCCTGACCTACAAACAACCATCAAAGTTAAATTATGCCCCCTTAATAGGGAAAATTACCAACAAACCTGCATGATTAAAAACTCTTCATTTGTCCAGGGTAGCAAGGCTAGCCTCTTTTACCCTACATTTTTGTATATATTTTGAACACTCCTGATTCCTGTTCCTCCAAAATATCTGACATCCCTCCCAAATATTTATAAATGAATCCTGGAATGATAAGAGGGCCAGCGTTTCACACTCAAGCCTCCTAAAACAGACGTTATGGAGGGGCAGGCTCTATGGATCTTGGTAATTGCTTAGCTGCTAACCGCTTAAGTCCACTTAAAAGTCAGATTTAGGCAACTCTTGAAAATCATATCTTAAACAAAATATTGTTGATTGCAGTACTTTGCAAGTGGTGTGGCAAAGCCACAGTAGACCCAGGCCACTGTACTTGTGTGAGAGCAGGTTTTATCATTGATGGTGGCCCCACTGGGGATATTTACCTTATATATTTGTCCTGGTGATGACTATTTTTAACTTTATAGAGACATTTTCTTCCTTTTTTGTTGTGGTATGGGACAGGAAGTAAAGAGAAATTTCCCAGACCTGACATACAGCAACACCCCCCCCCCCCCCCCCCGAAAAACTAGAAGATAAGAACATACAAGTATTTCCTATTTGGGATCAACATTCTGAACTCTCTGAATTTCCCTCCTATTTTAAAAAATCTGAAAGCAGACTTGACCAAGTGGGAATTGTTACGTTGCTCTTGGTTTGGCAAGATGGCCATAGTTCAGATGAACATTCTCTTAAGCTTGCTTTTCCTGATGTAGACTATTCCTCTACATCTCCAACTCCCCCGTGCCCTTTTCCACAATGTACCATATTAGATCTCTAGATTAATCTGGAATAACTCTGCTCAGATGGAGATTCTCGATTCTCCATTTTAAGGAAACTAAAATCACATGGTGAAGTGGTTCTGCTAGGTGTCTAAGCCACCGGAACACCGTTAAAGTCTATGGGACACTAACATGAAAAATCAAAAGTGCTAATTTTAAAGGCTTATATGCAAGTTATTGTCATAAAATGTGTTTGGGGAACTGGATCCTGCCCCAGGGGACATGTATCAATGCAAAAAAATTTTTTAAACACGCCCATTTTTTCAGGAGCAGTGATTTTTTTTAATGCTTAAAGTGAAACAATAAAAATAAAATATTCTTTTAAATATCGTGCCTGGGGGGGGGGGGGGGGGGGGGTGTCTATAGTATGCCTGTAAAGTGGCACATTTTTCCCGTGTTTAGAACAGTACCACAGCAAAATTACATTTCTAAAGGAAAAATTGTCATTTAAAACTGATCGCGGCTGTAATAAATTGTCGGGTCTCGGCAATATAGATATAGATAAACCCCCCCCCAGTCCATTACCAGGCCCTTTGAGTCTGGTATGAATATTAAGGGTAACCTCAAATCAAAATTTTAAAAAAAATTGCGTGGGGATCCCCCTAAAATCCATACCAGGCCCTTCAGGTCTGATATGGAAATTAAGGGGAACCCTGCGCCAAATAAAATAAAATGGTGTAGGGGTCCCCCCCAAAATCCATACCAGACCCGCAGGAAAAGAGGGGGGGGGGAGTCCTGCCCTCGGCCATATAAGAACTGTCATAGAGAGGCGGAACGGTCGTTTTTTTTTTTTTTTTTTGTCCGTCGGGCAGCGGATTTTACATCGCGGGACATTTTTATTTTTTTATCTTTTAATAAAGGACTTGTCCCAAGCTGTCTCTTTTGTGTCTTTTTTGTGAAATGGTAGGGGTACACATAGGGGGGAGGCTGGGATCTGGGGGTCCTCTTGTTAAAGGGAGCTTACAGATTCCGATAAGCCCCCCGCCCACATACCCCCATAACTACCAAGACCCGACAATTCATTACAGCCGCAATCAGTTTTAAATGGCAATTTTTCCTTTAGACCCCTTTCACACTGAGCCGCTGTCAGGGCTGGCTCAGCCCTTCCTTCTCTGAGCTGGCCGCTCAGCTGTGGGCTAATTGCCAGCCCTCATCTCTCTCCACAGCTAACCAGCTGTTGTGGATCTGCTCCTCAGTCCTGCCTACTTAAAGATCTCCAGCTCACTTCATTCCTGCCTTTCGTCTTGGTCACATCACAAGAAACCATCTCCTGCATTCCTGTTTAAAGACTGGCTTTGCTGACATCCCTTCTGGGTCCCTATCCTGCTTGCTGTTCCTCTACTTGGATCCTTGACTTCTGACCTGGCTGATTACCTGATCTGGTTACTGAACTCTGGCTTGGCTGATTACCCGATCTGGTTACTGAACTCTGGCTTGGCTGACTACCCAATCCGGTTACTGGTCTCTGGCTATGCTTTGATTACGCTTACTCTCTTTACCTTTTTATTTTTATTAAAAACAAGTGTGATTTTACTGTACTTCTGTCTCGGTCTGGTGCATGGTTTCTGACAGCTGCCCTGGGCTTCAGCAGTAAAGCGGCACTATCTTTAGTGCTGCTTTTTACCATCGTTTTAGCGGCGCTATTCGGCCGCTAGCAGGGGCGGTTTTAACCCCCCCGCTAGTGGCCAAAAAGGGGGTTAAATCCACCCGCAAAACGCCACTGCAGGAACCATATATATCTTCCTTCTTTACTGATGAATATGTATATCTATCAGGGGCTTGTGATCTTGCTGAGATATACTTCAGGAGAAAATCCCTATCTAAACACTCACTAGTTAACAACTGTCTGGCAACACCCTGCTAACAACAATCAGTTGAAATCGCACCAAGTTTCCTGCATCTCTCCCCGAGGCGCTACATTGGATACTCTGACACAATATATCAGTCTTTTCAACATATTTTTTCTTTTTTCACATTTTTATTATTTATTCTTCTTTAATCATCATCTCCTCCTTTCCACCTAACCCTACCTCCCCTCCTCCTCCCCCTTCTCTTGTGTTTTCTCTTCCCTTTCTTTCCCCCTCCCCTTTTCCCCTATGCTACTTTGCAATTCTGTTTTTTTTTTTTTTTTCTTCCCCCTTTTTTTTTTCTCCTTCTCCTCCTCCTCCTTCCTTTGCATCATACACTTCTTAATAAATAATTGATAGATGATATACCACACTACCTATAAATTTTGTAAATCTAGAACGCAACGGTCCCTAGTGCCTCCCGTGTCCACCATGGGGGGAGAAACGCCTTCAGGTGCCTCTTTCTGTACTGTCCTACTACCGCAGCATTTTAGGGGTAAGCAATGCATACAACTTTTTTTCTCAGAACCCATATCAGTCTTGCCTGATGTTAAAGAAAATAAGCTCTTTGTCTTTGAAACATGTACTTATCCTATAAACAACTTATTAAATATGAAATTACGATCACAAATTATTTCAATAGCTGCTTATGACTAGGGACAGGGATAGAGGGATTTCGCGCATAAAATCTATCATATAAATAAAATAGAATTCACATCTAACACTATTGATATGTGAGTGTGAAAGCTGGCAAATCTTAAATAAAGTGCATCAATAAAGTGACTGTGCTGAAAATTTATATATCACAATAAATAATCACATTTAGAAAAATCAAAAAACAAATCAAAAAATGTGCAGAAATGCAAAACATGTGCAGCAAATGTGCAAAACTACAAACAACGTAGTGTAGGATACTTCCAATAAATGGATATATCAGAAAAAAAGTTCATAGAAATGACCATATAAAGTTCATAAACAGTGGTGGTTGCAGAAAAAATAAATGTTGGAAATAGTGATAGTGATAATCTTCATAAAACGACTGGCGGCTCAACCAGGCTCTCTAAACTCTCACCTCAGGGATGGAAACAACAGGCATCAATGTATATCTTTCTCTGTTGTAATAGAAGCAGCGTTCCCCTCTGCTTACTGTCAGGTACCTCAGGGATGGAAACAACTGGCAACAATGTATAACTTTCTCTGTTGTAATACAGGCAACGTTCCCCTCTGTTTAATGTCAGGCACCTATAAAAATAAACTGGGAGTTTTTCCACCTAGGCTGTGACAGCCCGGTGGGAGGAGGGGGAGGAGAGAGGAGGCCTCTGATGGTGTAGTATTTCAAATATACAATTTATTGGGTATAAAAACAAGTGGTCTCTTACATAAAAACAGATAAAATTCACATGTGAAGGAAGGAGCGGCGTCCGAGACGCCTCCTTACGTGACTTCCGGTATAGTGAACTCTCTGCCACGCCCTACGCGTTACGTCACCGCTCGTGACTTCAACTGGGGACTAGTTGAAGTCACGAGCGGTGACGTAACGCGTAGGGCGTGGCAGAGAGTTCACTATACCGGAAGTCACGTAAGGAGGCGTCTCGGACGCCGCTCCTTCCTTCACATGTGAATTTTATCTGTTTTTATGTAAGAGACCACTTGTTTTTATACCCAATAAATTGTATATTTGAAATACTACACCATCAGAGGCCTCCTCTCTCCTCCCCCTCCTCCCACCGGGCTGTCACAGCCTAGGTGGAAAAACTCCCAGTTTATTTTTATAGGTGCCTGACATTAAACAGAGGGGAACGTTGCCTGTATTACAACAGAGAAAGTTATACATTGTTGCCAGTTGTTTCCATCCCTGAGGTACCTGACAGTAAGCAGAGGGGAACGCTGCTTCTATTACAACAGAGAAAGATATACATTGATGCCTGTTGTTTCCATCCCTGAGGTGAGAGTTTAGAGAGCCTGGTTGAGCCGCCAGTCGTTTTATGAAGATTATCACTATCACTATTTCCAACATTTATTTTTTCTGCAACCACCACTGTTTATGAACTTTATATGGTCATTTCTATGAACTTTTTTTCTGATATATCCATTTATTGGAAGTATCCTACACTACGTTGTTTGTAGTTTTGCACATTTGCTGCACATGTTTTGCATTTCTGCACATTTTTTGATTTGTTTTTTGATTTTTCTAAATGTGATTATTTATTGTGATATATAAATTTTCAGCACAGTCACTTTATTGATGCACTTTATTTAAGATTTGCCAGCTTTCACACTCACATATCAATAGTGTTAGATGTGAATTCTATTTTATTTATATGATAGATTTTATGCGCGAAATCCCTCTATCCCTGTCCATTTCTCGAGTGCCATGTGTACACTTGCCGATTTCGCTGCAATTATTTTAGATATCATCATATGAATTATCCACTTCAAATCTTTATTTATTCACTTTGTGATTGTCATTATATTCACTTTTGTTTCACTTTAGCGCGAAGGATCTTAGTATTTACATTAGCTGCTTATGACTGGCTCCTTCTGAAGAAGCAGCAATTGCTGTGAAACTAGTAAAGGACAATTGCCAATAGGCATCATATGGGGGGCATTTCCATCCCTTCTACAATGTTCAAGCAGTACATATGGTTGTAATTATTGACTGTATTTAACAATTATTGTCAATGTGGTTCTTTCCACAATGTTTTTATCCTCTATACTTTTATTACATTTTAATTAAAAAAAAATATATACTCTTGTTTATGCCCTTGAGGTACCGAGATAGTCCAAATCTTTTTCCTCCTTTCCAGGGGCACTTCTGAGATGATACCAGGCTCCTCTTTCTATATTATATGGATGATGGTACTCACCCCCACCTTAGAAAAACTCTCAACTGAGGCAATATCCCATTGACAAATTACGGATACCCTTGATTGCTTTGTAGGCAATTGACCAGAGTGAATCCAAAGTATTAGTTCACATGGTCACTATGAATGCATTATTGCAAATTCATACTCTAATTCACTCAACTTAATTCCCCACCCTCCTGGTACAATCTAGACTTCTATATAGTCATATTTTTTTTTTCATATACATTAACTCTCCAGGTTGAGCCAAGGGTTTCCTTTTTTAAAGTAAAAAACATGTGATCCTTGTTCCACAATGTCCCATCGTATCGTACCTTCCTCCTCCCGACACTCACTTCCCTACTCACTCCACAGGTTTTTTTTTCCCCCCTTGACCCGGTCTCTTTTAGGTTCTTATTTTGCCCACCTGACAACTTGACTCCTAAAAGTGGATTTGACCACTCCTGTTTAAACCACTCTATTATTTTATGCAGTAAAACACAAGACCTCATAAGTTCTACTCAAGGGTAAATAAAAGAGGAAAAGCTGCCTAAAGAATCTGTACATGGTTAAAATGTTTTCTTCTTTTCTTTTGTACTTCATCTACAGTACTTATGGTATATTATACTATGTGGAACACATTGGTCTATGTATGAACTTGTCCTTTAAAATAAAGTAACCTTTAAAAAAAACTGACAATAGTCTTTAGTCTTAACGGTTTCTTACTCCATCTTACTGATAGGTTGTTTTACTAAAGACAAACAGACAGTTCATTTTACATAGGAAATTGCTCTTTACAAATGACTTTTTCTCAGAGCTTAATGAGGTGAAGCACTGCTGACTGACATCAACCAATCATGTGCAAGAAAACATGCTTTTTTCCTTTTCCTTGCATGTAATTAGCTATATTTTGCCAAGTAAATATTACCACATTCTCTAAACTCTGGGGAAAATTCCCTTGAAAAGTTCAAAGTGAGCGGCCTATGTGCTTTAGTAAATCAACTCCAGTGTATCTAAATTCAAAACAGTGGTCAATCTCTTTCAGGTTTTTGAAGCCTTCTGTGTCCCAATGAATAGATTCACCCTCACTATTTTTCATAATGATAACAGTCTCTGGGACCCAACGTGAGTCAAAATCCCACATTTTAGAGTTTCACGGGAAAAAAAAAACAGATTGGAAATCTTCCAATGGGCATGCTTTTTCTGACATCTAAGAGGGAATTTCTTTTCACATTTTATCTGACTTCCTGTTACATCTATACAGCAGGAAATGAAGGGAAATCTCCTCAATGGAACACAGATTGTAAAAAGAAATAAATGAAAAAAAGTGCCAGAGGTTTAAGCCATTCCCTGCTCCACCAGAACTGAAGAAATGGTTTTAGATAAAACTTAGGCTATTAGCCCTTGATCCTATACTTAAAGAGGAGGTACAGCCAAAAAAAACAAAAGTGTAAAAGTCAGCAGCTACAAATACTGCAGCTGCTAACTTTTAATATTAGGGCACTTACCTGTCCAGGGAGCCCACAATGTCGGCACCCCAGCCGATCTTCAGATCGACTCCTGGGTGCTGCTGCCCCCATTCCTGATAAGGGAACCAGACAGTGAAGCCTTTCATCTTCACTGCTTGTTCCCTACTCCGCATGTGCAAAGCATGCTGCACTTTCCAACTGGCCCAGCGGAAGGGGAAGGAGGAAGGGGTTGAGCTTCCAGGAGATAGGGCCACGGCCTGTTTCCTGGAAGTGGGGAAGGGGACCTGTCATAAATGGGTCCCCGTTCCCCCTCCACCTGAAAGGTGCTAAATGTGACACTGGAGGGGGGAAGCATATAAGCGGAAGTTCCACTTTTGGGTGGAACACCGCGTTAAGGAGCTTCAATCTCAGGTGCATCAAATTACATTGGTTATGTCATTCAAATATTTGGGAGTCATAATTACTCCCCAAGTCAATGAATATGTTGATAGAAACTTGTTTCCACTGATTGCCAGCCTCAAACAAACAGACAAAACATGAAGTAAATTACCTCTGAGAGTGATAGGCAGAGCAAACCTAGTGAAAATGGCGTGGATGCCTCAGCTTTTGTACATATTGCATAATTGTCTTGTGTGGCTATCGCTACATTTTATTCAAGATTATTGATTATGTCTTAGGGATTTTATATGGAAATATAGAAAGAATTAGACTTGCTATACTGCAGCTATCCAAAGACAGTGGGGGAATTGTGATGCCTAATGTAAGACTATATTTTAACTTCAATAGATTTTTATTGGTTTGAAGACATTAAAGAAAGTTACAGATACCTTTGTTATTACATAGTCAACATGAGCAAATAATATTATACAATAAGTATGAATTGTACCTGTAATAATCAACCAGTTGTCAGAGCTGATGAACTGTTTAGGGACTAATTGTTCCGTATCAGATATATTATACAAACGGTGCGTAACTTAACGAGTCTAGTGTTAGGATACAAAATCCCATCACTAGGTATGTTTACATGTTTATTTTAAACATAATAAAGGTAACTTAAGTAACAATAAAAACTAAGAGAAAAAGAAACTGAGAACTGTAATAAATAACCAAATAACGAATATGCAGCAGTGTATCATACGATATAAACCTGTATTGCAAGTAATCAGGATACGGAAGTTTGGACTTTATGTTTATGTGTGTACCATTCAGACCATTTGAGCCACTTGGATTTTGACTTTTGGTAATTACCGTGAGCTGCAGCAAACATAAGCTCATATGTAGCGTGGGTATTGGTCAACTCTACTATTTCCTTAAATGAAGGGGGTATAGCGTCTTTCCATCGTCTTAATATAGCCAGTCTCGTACTCAATAATATGTGAGTGATTATGGTTCTGGTGTTGGCTGGTATGTTTTCTATCCCTAATGAAAGAACTGCTATAGCCGCTTCTGGTGTTACTAATGAGCCTGATATTTCTGATATAAGGTTGAATACCTTTTGCCAAACCTTATGGAGAGCCGGGCATTCCCATAGTATGTGGTATAATGTACCTCTATATCCACAAGCTCTCCAACACAAAGGAGAGGCCTGTTTCATAAATGTGGATATTTCGGTGAGGAATTAAGTACCATCTTAGCATTATTTTGTGAGTTGTCTCCCATAATTTAACGCATTTACCTGCAACAAAAGTATTGCGAAGGGCTTTTTGCCATTGCTCATCAGTGAACGACATACCTAAATCATGTTCCCATGCCAAGATATTGTTAGACTTTTGTGGTAATCTTTTTGAATATTTGCTTGTTGTTAAGTAGGTTGTAGAAGAGTGAGATGCCCTTTATGTTAGTGTTGGGATTCGTAAGATAAAGATACACTCGCCATGGAACCTTGATAGATGTTGTGGGAGATTTATGGAAGAGATGTGCTATTTGTAGATATCTATAATGGTCATTGTCAGCTAGACCGTAATTCTAATTTTAGTGTTGCAAATGATTTGAGTGTTGGACCATCCATGAGATCTGCTAGTGTTAGTATGCCTTTGGATATCCAGTGTGATATATATAGATTTGGGATTGCTAGTGGAAGGCTAGAAGTAGTGACCAGGATATATTTAGTTATCTGACTCGAGAAATCTGATAATATAAATGATCTCCAGGCTGTTCGTGTGGCTGCCATTGTAGGAGACATATGCAAATGTGGATATGGTCGGGTAATGCAGGTCAGTAGTATGTCAGCTAGGTTTTTTCCAGGTGTTTGTGCTTCCTCTAATTCCAACCATCTGTGGGACTGTCCGCAAGATAACCAGAATTTGGCTTGTGATAGAATTGCTGCTGTGTGGTAATCTTTCAGTATGACATGTCCTATTCCTCCTGCATCCCTGGATTTAGTTATTTTCTTAAAGGCACATCTAGCCTTTTTGCCCTGCCAAAGAAACCTTTTTATCAAAGATTGAGCTTTGGAGAAAAATGAGTTAGGGACAGGGATTGGCAATGTTCTAAATAAGTAGAGCAACTCCGGCAGGATTATCATCTTAAACGCAGCCAGTCTACCTGTCCATGAAAGTTCCGCTTTGGCTATATCCAGTAGTTTTTTGTGCAGTGATCCCAGAAATGTGGTGTAGTTAGCTGCAACTAGATTGCTTGTTGTTGCTGTTAGGTTTATTCCTAAGTATTTTATCCCTTCGTTTACCCAAGTGTAAGGGAATCGTTCACTCAATTTCACTTGAATAGATGCGTCTATACCTATTCCCATGATATAGGATTTACGCTCATTTACTTTATAATAAGAGATCTTATTAAACAAGTCTAGAGCATGATGTACCGAAGCCAGGGAAGTTTCCACGTTGGTTAGAATCATAATTATGTCATCAGCGAATAAGCTGATCTTATGTATGGAGTTAGATATAGGGAAGCCAGTAATATTGGGATGCGTTCGAATGTAAATAGCCAGAGGTTCCATTAGCCGGTTGAAGATTAGAGAGGATAGGGGACAACCTTGTCTAGTTCCGTTCGTTATTTTAAATGGTTTGGATAACGTTCCAGATGTGAGAACCTGAGCAGAGGGCTTAGAATATAATGCTAAAATTGCAGATAATATAGTACCAGAAAAACCAAATCTTCTCAACACCTGGGTAAGGTACTGCCAGTGAATGCGGTCAAAGGCCTTCTCTGTGTCCAAAGCTAGCAGCAGAGAAGGCCTTTTGTATACTCTCGGCAAATGTATGATATTCGTCAACCTTCGAGTAGCGTCAGATGTCTGACGACCCTTGGTGAATCCTGTTTGGTCAGGATGAATGAGAAGGGGGAGGAGATTTAGTAAACGGGATGCTATAATTTTGGCATATACCTTCAGATCTATATTAAGCAATGAAATAGGTCTGAAGTTTGAGGGGGTATTGGGTTCCTTCCCTGGCTTAGGCAATGTCACAATAATTGCGTTCAACATTTCCGAAGGAAAAGAGGCCGAGGCAGCAGCAGCATCAAAAGTGCGTTCCATATATGGGTTCAATAAATGTTTGAAGGATTTGTAATAGTCCCCTGTAAATCCGTCGGGGCCAGGTGATTTGTTACTCGGAAGGGAGTCAATAGCATTATGTACTTCTTCAATACTAAATTTTTGGTTTAGAATTTGTAGTTGCTGTTGTGAAAGAGTAGGTATATCTAGTTGTTGTAAAAATGCATTAATTGCTTCAATATTGGGTTGAGGAGTGTTCATGTCGTCTTTCAGATTGTACAGAGTGCTGTAGTATTGACTGAAAGTGTCAGCTATGTCTTGAGGATGATAGAGTTTATGTTTGGAAAGGGGATGTAGTATGTATGGAATTTTTGTTTTATGTCTAAGCCCTTTGATTCTGTAAGCTAAGATTTTGCCTGCTTTGTTACCTGTGGCATAGTATGTCATTTTGAGTTTTTTTGAGGCCTTTTCAAAGTTTTCAAGTAGTACCAACCTCAGATCATATCTTAATTGTGTAAGTTGTTGGGAGATTGAATGAGATGTCTTTTGTTTGTTGCGAGATTCAAGTAGAAAAATTTTGTCTGTCAGCTTTTTTATATGCTGCTGCCTCTGCCTTTTGGCTTTTGCCCCTAGTTGTATAAAGATGCCTCTTACATACGCCTTATGCGCATTCCATAAGGTAAAATGATCCTGTACAGAGGGTGCGTTAATGCTAAAGAACTCTTTCAAATGTTCCTCTATGATTTTCCTGAAAGCTGGTTGTTGCATTAAGTACGAGTTTAATCTCCACATATAGGGTGTATTACATGCAGCTTCTTCTTTCAAAGAAAGGGTAATGGACACATGGTCCGACCACGTAATGGTATTAATAGCTGTTGATGATACAAGGGCTAGAGTACTTTGGTCTACAAGGAATAGATCTATGCGTGAATAGGTGCTGTGTGGAGAAGAGAAGAAGGTGTAGTCCCTTTCTCCAGCATGCATGCACCTCCATACATCAAATAATTCCTGAGCTTGAAGAGTGTTCAAAAGATGTGGGCTCGAACGTCTTGTACCAGAAGAAGAGTCCAATTGTGGGTCAGGTGTTGCGTTAAAATCCCCGCAAAGTATCAGTCTCCCTTTTTGGTGAATTTTAACTTTATGTAATAACTTGTTAAGTAAACGTACTTGGTGTTGATTGGGAGCATAAACGTTAACAATGGTATAGGTGATTGAGTTAAGGTCGCATACTAATATTAGATATCTTCCTCTGGTATCTTTAACTTCTTTGTGAAGTGTGAATGCCACAGAGTCTCTTATCGCTGTGAGAACTCCCTTCGTTTTATTGTGGGAATTGGCGGAGAAAATGAATGGGAAGCTCCTATGGATACAAGGGGGTGCAGCCGTTGCAGAGAAGTGTGTTTCTTGCACACAAACAATATCAGATTTGTGGGTAAGAGCCTCCGTCCACATGGATTTCCGCTTGGCGGGGTGGTTAAGACCTTTGGAGTTAATAGATAGTATTTTTATACCCATGTTTGGGGGAATAAAATGCTAGAGAATTTTGTGGTGAGAGAATATTCTTGAGGTATTGTTGCCCTCATGTGGTGTTTTCTGGTATAGCGGGCAAAAGCATCTCTTAGTAAAACAGGATGTAAGATGTACTCACGTATGGTGCTGATATTGAGTTCAGTTTGAAGTGGCACGAAGAAAGGGTTGTTTCGTCTGTAGCTTTGGATATCCAGCTGCTGCAACTTCAAAAGCATGGAGAACAAAACATAAAAAACAAAGTAAATAATAAATGGTATGAAATCAACGTTGACATGTAAAATCAACTCCTGCATGAGTCAATTCTAAACTGTGACAGGGTATAGACTTGTATACAGCGGTTTGCTGTTCAGGTTATGAGGGGAAAAGTTCAGGCTTGTGAGCTCCTGGTTAGATCATTGGGAACTTGGAAAGTGTAAGGTTACCATCTGTGCTCAATTATGCGATTTAGCGTTTTTTGTAGTGACCGTTTTCCACGCAGGTTCTACAGGTCTTGGGGATCTATCATTTACTGGCTCTTGAGCAGGCAAAATATTCCACTCTTCCAAAAGAGAAAGGCCTTTCTCTAAGGAGTTCACCACGTGGGTGCGTCCATCTTTTGAGACAGACAGTTTGGTAGGATATCCCCATCTGTAAGTGATATTGTGATTTCTCAGCACTTTAGTGATGGTGTTCAAGTTCTTTCTTTTTTGTAGTGTGTACTGAGATAGGTCTGCATAAAACTGTAAGTGCTGGTATTGTGCGGGGATTTGTTCCTTCTTACGCATGATCAGCATCAATTGCTCCTTGGAGTGATAAAAATGTAATCGCAAAATTGCATCTCTTGGAATATGATCTGATAAGTAAGAGGGTTTAGGTAGGCGGTGGATTCTGTCGATCGTGATCTCAAGGTCAGAGAGGTCAGGAAGGAGAGATTTAAACAGAGAGGAGACATAAGTGCGTAATTCAGCTTGTTGTACAGTTTCAGGGATCCCCCTAATTTTTAAATTGTTCCTCCTGTTTCTGTCTTCAATGTCTGCGATTTTCTCCATAATCTAGTCAGTATCTCCCTCTCTCTCTTCATGTGAATCTACTAGATCATTTATGGTGGTGGCATATTCCCCCATTTTTTGCTCTATGTGCTCAACCCTGGATTCTACAGCCTGTAGATTGTTGTTGAACTTGTGCATGCATTTTATCAAGTCAGATTGCAGCGAACTTCTTAAAGATAATAGCATATCTTTCAAGACATTATCAATCACAGGCTGGTGCGTGGTAGGAAAAGTTTCTATGGAGTTCACGTGTGTCATCCCCTGAATCATTGGCAGGGCTGGCTGTACCAATGAATCCCTCACCATCCATCCTGAATTTAGCTTTAGCAGGGCTTCCTGAGGGTGGAGAGGGAGAGTATTGCTGAGGGCTCTCAAGGGTATTTGAATTGTGATTGTGCCTGCTCGTTTTGGGGAGACTGCTATGAGGTTTGTTTGCTGGGGTAGAGGATGACCCAGCGCCATCCTGCCTACCGTCATGCTGCTTCATTGCATAGAAGTCCGTCAGCCGTTGTGACTTCCTCTGATCTTTTCTTTTCCTGGACATTGTACTCGGATCTTCCCAGTAGTGATCTCCTGCCGTGGGTGTTGAAAACGGGACCCGATGGGTTGATTTGTGCCGCTATGTCCCAGTTCTGTGCCGGAGCTCCGGTGTTATGCTGCCATTCAGCACGCTCGCAAGCCACGCCCCCCGCAAGACTATATTTTATTGCATCACAGTTACAACACTGGTATGGTTGGAATGAGGTGGATATGCAGGACACAATACAGAAGGTCATATTATCCCAATTTACTATGTCTCTGCTGGTCCAATTAGTAGCAGCTCATCAGTTTCATGTAAAAAGAAAATATTCCCCACATTTAACCTGATCCATAGGTTATGGGAGGTAGTACGGACTATAACCCAGCATGTGGGCTAAACAAAACATATGCCTATCTGGGACAATCCATGTTTGTTTGAATTAAATAAGTTAGTTGGGTTTGGTGTGTGGTAACAGGCTGGCATAATTCTCCTACACCAGTTATAGAATAAAGATGTCTTGTTACCTTTTAATATACTTAAAGAACTCTATCAGTTATCCAACAATAATTTTTACCAATACCTTAAATTACGCCAAGCATTACAATGCCAGGCGTCTATCTTCCAGCTGCAATATAATCCCTCCACGATTTTGTACATGGCTATCTCTATATCCTGTACAAAAAGGGGGGTGCGGACCTCTGTTAGCGCCCGAACACAGGTAAATAGCTTTTTTTTCTGGCAAAGGGACTTAGACTTAGGACAAAGAGGAGTGGATTTAGGCACTGAAGGTCATACCGAAGGTCCTCTCTCTCACCCTCCCAGCGTCTGACTCAATTATTTATTTTACATAGGGTTCATTATACCCTACAGCTTTATGCTTGGGGAAAATCCATAACACCATTATTTCCTCATTGTACCTCAGCTAATGGCTCTTATTCACATGCTTTGGCGATGCCCCAAACTTCATTATTTTTGGGAAAGGGTGTTCACAACTTGAAATTAATTTTGTTTAACAAAGGTGGCAGGGGACCTTAAAATTGCACTTCTGGGAATAGTCCCAGAGGAAGTACTCCCAGTAGAGATGCAAATTATGTGGACAAGGTCCTTATATTTAACACGCAAACTCATATTACAAAAATGGACCTCCATTGTACCTCCAACACATAAACAGTGGTGTGAGAATCTTAACACTACACTAAGAAGAGCAAAATTAACATACAAGCATAGAGGATGCCCTAGATATAAATATGGTCCTACTAGGTGGATTCTAATAATTCGCTATATGATGGCCCATCCAATGACATAGAGGATAGTAACTAAAATACATATGACTGTTTTCTGGTGGAAATAGGTTTGACGATTACAAGTGGGCTGGTCGGATAAGGTTAATAGGCATGACTCTAGGGGTGTTGCTATCCCTCTAAAGCAGGGGTCTCAAACTGGCGGCCCTCCAGCTGTTGCAAAACTACAAGTCCCATGAGGCATTGCAAGGCTGACAGTTACAAGCATGACTCCCAAAGGCAGAGGCATGGTCGGACTTGTAGTTCCGCAACAGCTGGCGGGCCACCAGTTTGAGACCCCTGCTCTAAAGTGCAGATCCTATTGTGTTGTCACTGCTAAACAAATTGATGAAGATATTCCAAAGCCTATGAGTCTTCTCTCATGTACAAATATACTCTATTTTAAGTGTTTGACCCTAACTTAAGTATTGAGTCTGTGAAGTGCTAGATATCCTTTTATTTTGTTTTATTTAGTTTTGTTTGTTTTGTTTGTGCATTCTATTGTACATCATTGGGAACATCTCTTTTGGTTGTTCCTACCTTGCTTTATATCTGTCTAAATAATACAATTCCTGATTAAAAAAAGAAAAAAAAAACAAACTTTAGGCTAACACTGTACATTCTTAAAAGGGTCCAAAAAAAGGCAAAAAAGAAAGAAAAAAAATTAAATACAACAATCATTGTTGCCAAGTTACTAATAGGAAGCACTAGTTTAGTAAGGCATGACATGGCCACAGCTTACCAATTCTTAGATGTGATTGCCGCATTTGTTTTCTTTTTTAGGCCTTCTTCTATTTTCATCTGGTGATTCAGCCAGGATGTCTGTTTTTCCAAAGAACAAGCTCTCTCCCAGATCTCAGTTTACAGGGATGAGACAAACCATTTACCACTGACAGGGGAGCTTACAATGATTAGCTTTTATGAACTTATGTAAATTCTTTATGCTAAAAAGAAAAAAATAAATGTTTGCTGTAACTGAATATAAAGTATGAGCTGCAGCTTTGTTTCAATTGTATTTGTGTATCTAAATCTGCTAGTACATTTAACACTACCCTCCTTCCCCAGACTGACAATACAATAATGGAGTATGCTGTGCCCCCTGTGCTCATTATTCCAGGATAGGGGTACTCTAATACAAGAGGCTTGTTATTGGCCAGATCACCCAGGGAAAGAGGGAAAAAAAGCCTAAGAAAAGAAAACGAATGCAGCCTCCACAATATAATGATTGGTAAGCTGCAATATATTACATTTTTGGTTTTAGGTTTATTACCCCATTAACCTGCTCTCCATTGATTAACCTATGCATTACTTGTTTGTCATTCACTCGCCTAAATTTGAAAGTGCAGGGGGGGGGGTTGTTAGAAAAAAAATAGAGCTGTGTTAGTTTAATATGTAACATAATAAATTGGTTAGGATCACTTAGTGCTCCTGTTCTTCATTCCAGCATCCGGTGTTTGGCTATGGCACTCTTCTTGTCTGTCTGTCCACCTGCAGGCTGATTAATGTGATCAGTCTCTGGGTGGAAACCAAGCTTGTTATAAGCCAGCTCAAACCTCAGTTGGGTGCTTGTGATAGTGAGTGATACGTGTGTTGTTCCTGATCAAGCTCCCTGTCTGTCTGTCATGCTTTGCTAGTTTGGATTTCCCTGTGTATGACTTTGGACTGGATTATTAGACTATTCCTTGAACTCAGCCTGCCTTTTTACCTGGACTGTCATAGAACCACGTTACCTGTCTGCTAACTGCAAGTATCTATTTGCTTTGCTCAGTTTGCATCTGCCCTGGCATGGTGGCCAGGCACTATAGAATTGTATTTAAGTCCTGGGGGCAACCGAGTACTGGTAGGCTTGCTTGCCTTATGGGAAAGGGGGCTGCTATAGGTCAAGCACACAGTAGCCAGCTATAGGGTCTGACCACCTGCGTTGGGGTAGACGTGACATGATCACAAGCCTTTAATGAAAAAAATTCTGTGAAGATGGACTCTACACAGGCTCGTTTATTTGCTGAGGTAATTTGCAAACTGACATGCCAAGTCCAGGAACTGTTTGTGCATGTAAATGCATATCCAGCAGCAACACTGGAGCCAGAGCCCAAAGTTAACCCGCCTGACCCTTTTTCTGGTGACCCCCCATGTGTTTTCCACCACTTGCCGACCGATGCACATGGATATACGTCGGCACAATGGCAGCGGTGGGCAAATGGGGCGTACAGGTACGTCCCCTTTAATTAGCGTGGTTAGTGGGTGCTCGTGCCTGCCACGTACAGCATGACCATGCCCCCGGCTCCCACAGACTCGATGTCCTGTGGTGTCCCACGATCATGTCACAGAGCCGCAGAACGGGGAGATGACTATGTAAACAAGGCACTTCCCCGTTCTGCCTTGTGACATGACAGGGATCTACTGCTCCCTGTCATTGGGGGCAGTAATCGCTGTTATGTCAGTGGTAGCCCACCCCCCCACAGTTAGAATCACTCCCTAGGACACACTTAACCCCTTGATCACCCCCTAGTGTTTAACCCCTTCCCTTCCAGTGTCATTTACACAAAAGCATCATGTTGCAGTCATGATAAAAATCGCAGATCGCCGCCATTACTAATTAAAAACAAAATTATAATAAAAATGCCATAAATATATCCCCTATTTTGTAGATGCTATAACTTTTGCGCAAACCAATCAATATACGCTTATTCCGATTTTAATTTTTTTACCAAAACTATGTAGAAGAATACATATTGGCCTAAACTGAGGACAAAATTAGTTTCTTTATATATTTCTTGGGGATATTTATTATAGCAAAAAGTACAAAAAAATTGCTTTTTTTTCAAAATTGTTGCATATATATATTTATATATATTTTATATATATATATTTATATTATATATATATTTTATATATATATATATATATATATATATATTTTTTTTTTTTTTGTTTATAGCGCAAAAAATTAAAACCACAGAGGTGATCAAATACCACCACACGAAAGCTGTGTTTGTGGGAAAAAAAGGACGTCTATTTTGTTTTTTTGGAACGTCGCATGGCTGCGCAATTGTCAGTTAAAGTGATGCAGTGCCGAATCGCAAAAAGTGCTCTGGTCAGGATGGGGGTAAAATCTTCCGGTGCTGAAGCCGTTATAAATAGTTGTATGCTATACTTTAAGCTTAAGCCACACTCCTCTGGCTCTGAAGCACAGTGGGTTGACCTGATTACTACATGGTTGCAGGGGGATCCCCAGTCTTGGGCGTTAGTCTCCCCGCAGATGACCCAGTCAGTTGAAGCTTTTTTCAAGGCCTTAGGTTTACTGTATGATGTTCCTGACTGTGCTTTCTCAGCTGAAGCTAACCTTAGGTCATTACGTCAGGATAAACACACTGCTGAACAATACTGTTCTGATTTCCGCCGCTGGGCACCTGACTCAGCGTGGAATGACCCAGCTCTAAAATGCCAGTTCAGGTTAGGCTTATCAGACTCCATCAAAGACTCCTTAGTACACTACCCTGAACCAAAGTCATTGAATGAAGCCATGCAAATAACCATCCATATAGACAGGTGTTTACGGGAAAGGCGTACAGAGAGGTTTTTTTCTTTGTCCCCCTGTACGCCACCTACTTGTTATTCTTCATCAACCCTTCCTGAGTCCTCTGAGCCCATGCAAATTGATGCTACGCATTTATCCTCTGGGCAAAAGGCTAGAAGAAGATCTCAGACTCTTCTTATACTGTGGTAACCATGGCCACTTTTTCGCCAGCTGCCCTAATAAGCCAAGAAATGCCAAGAGTCTGGTGCGAGTGGGGCCCGCTTCTATAGATTATACTGTGTCAGTTTCCCTCAGAGATAAACTATTTGTTCCTGCACAACTTAGCTCTGACAAGTTTTCTTATCACCTCTGAGCTTTCATATATTCTGGTGCTGCTAGCAACTTCATTGATAGGGACCTAGCACACCGTCTACATATTCCTGTGTCTAAGGTGCACAGTCCCTTTTCAGTCTTAGAGGTTGAGAACTCTCCCTTCTCCATGGGTCTGGTCACCTTGTGCACTGTACCTGTTACCCTGACCATTGGGGAATTTCATAGGGAGACAATCAGCTTCTACTTGATCTCATCTCCTGCTTATACCTTTATCTTAGGGTATCCCTCGCTTAAACTTCACAACCCGCACATAGACTGGGCTTGGGTGCACAGCCAGGCTAACTTGTATGCAAAATCCACTGTTGCTACACCTGGCGATGCAATTCAGTCAGTTTTGGCCAAAGGCAGGGTGCCTTTGGTCAATCATGGCTCAGGGGGTCTAAGTCCACGCCCCACGCTATATAAGGCTGCTTACATGGCTGCCGTGTGTAGTGTTGTTGGTGTGGACAGAGAGAGAGCTTGATTTAGATAAGGCAGGTAGGTTATTCAGTTAGTGGCAGTGTATTTGATATATAGATATATCTATATCTATATATCTATATATATGGGCCAAAACTGCTGGTAGGACTTTCTACCACTTATTATATGTGCCTCCTGTTGCTTTTCTTATTTTATCTTTAATGGTTCTGTTCATTCTCTCAACAATACCTGAACTCTGCAGGTGGTAAGGTATATGAAATCAATTTTAAGTGCTTTCACTAAATCCTGGCACACTTTTGAAATAAAGGCAGGACCGTTGTCAGAATTTATTTGGAGCGGGAATCCCCATCTAGGAATAATTTCCTACATGAGGATTTTTACAACTGTTTATGCATTTTCTTTTGTGGTTACAAATGCGTCTGTCCATCTTGAGAACATGTCTACTATCACAAGTAAATATTCCTGTCTTTTACCTAACTTAAGCATATGGGTGAAGTCAATCTGTAAATGTGTAAAATGTGTGGATGGATATGTAAGGTGTTCATGTTTTGCCTTGTGTGGATTTCTTGGGTTGTTTCGGATGCATGTGATGCATCTGGCAACATATGGTTTGACAAAAGAGGGAAGACCAGGGATAAAGAAATCATTGTCCAATAATTCACATGTGACCTGCCAGCCTCTGTGCCCTACCCCATGACACTGAGAAATAAATAAAGGTGCACTAGCTACAGATATACATGGTCTCCCCTCTTGGCAGACAAGTTCAGTATCTGGGCTTTTCTGTACTCCTGCAATATTCCATTGTTTAATATCAGTTTCTGTAGCATATGTCTGAAGATCTGACTAGATTTGGTCTAACAGTGGCATTTCAGGTGCAAGTGATGGCATTTGTATGGTAGCTTCTTGTTTAGAAGCTGCTTCATTGGCTGCTTTATCAACTAACGCTTTTCCTTTTGAAAGATCATCTTCCTCATCTTCCTTTTCTACTATAACAACAGGGGGGATTGGGTAGTTGATGTGTGGCCCCCTGTTGCTCCTTCTGAGGCACTATCACTATCCTCAGAATCTTGTGATGCTTGTTTTTGTGGGGTGGCGGGTGCCTGTGGGGCGCCTGGTGGAGGGGGTCTTAGGTGGGTGGCATGATATCCAGCAAGAAGATCTATCTCATCCTTGCTGAGGCTAGGATAGATCTGACTGGTGTAAGGTGGTGGGCATACATGAGAGAAAGGCAAATGTGGAGTCGTGGGATTGGGTCTCTTGACCTCAGATTCCTTCTTATGTTTAAGGTCATATTCATCCTTAGTTAAACAATTCTTTGCTTTCTTCTGTTTCTTATCATCCCTCTGAAACCAGTATGGGGCAAATTTAAGCCAGTTTTCCCCTCCCTCTTTCATGTATTTCATATCCCACTGAGGGTCTCCTGAAAACCATGGAAAAGCCTTCATGTCACCAAAACATAAACCTTTCACCATATCCATATGAAATTCATTATCTCCATCTTGGGGGAAGGGATCTCTACTATACATAGTTTCAGTCCACCCTGCCAAATTTGACACCCAAGGATTTATAAATTCATAACCAGTACCACAAACCCTAGCAACATAATCCTTACAAGTTTCACCGGAGTTAAGGGGAAGCGGAGCCTCTTTACCATGTTCTTGACACATATTACAGTGAACGAGATGCTGTCTTACCTTATAGCTTCTTCCACACAACAAATTATTGTATACTTCTATGTGACAGAAAGACAAAGCAAACAGAGGTTTGGGTCATGGTGGTGGTTACCTCATTAACTCTTTCTCTCCTTCACAAAAGGAGTTACAGTAATGTTTTGTCTACTGTTAATGAATCCTCTCTCTAGGACTCTAGGTCTCCCAAAGACCATTCACTCTTTAAGGCGTGGTCCATTTCCTTTCTATATAAATTTTAAGGGACTAAAGCTTTATCAGAGCTGAGGCAAGAAAATAATTTGTCAAATAAGACAAAAGTTTACTTACCATGGATGATTGCTTTATCCCGGATGAGCCCCCATTTGAAAGGAATTAGACACCTTGACGACTACCCTGGTTATGTTGGCTGACCACCGGGACCCTCAGATCCGTGAGACACCACATGACACGAGAAATAAGCTTGAGTGTGTTCATAAGATGTCTGATTTTAATGAGAAAGACAATGGCTTGTATGCAAGTAAAACAAAGAAGGGAAGGGCTGAATATAAGGCATACGTGTTTTAAGGGTTATACAAGCTTACTCAGTACTTCCTTATCATCACAAGTTAGGCTGCTGAAAAGAGAAACAGAAATAGCCTATGTCTTCACAGAAAACAGGAAGCTGTTCCAGGAATCGGCCTAACCACAATAACTGAAAGGAAGTGGTTCTATGCAAACTGAAGTTAGGCTGCTTATGACAAAACTCACACATACAGAAGTTAATTTCTACAAAAAGAAAATGGAGGGGAATCTAATAAGGAGTTACAATTGTTTATACATACTCTTACAAATACCACACCTTAAATACCCCAAAGTATTAACAGACAAGATAGTATAACTGAGTTTAACAAGTCTCCCCATCAACACCCTATAAATTTGAGTATTAAAAATGGTGGCAAAGGTGCAACAAGCACACCTGAAACTAGACTACACCTAAACTAGAACAATAATGAGGACATGTACTTCATTAAGATCAGTTGCTAAAAAATCCTAAAGCACAGCATCTGTCACCTTTCTGAAACACATTGCATATAATACTCAGAGGAAAACAAGCCCAAAGAATTAGTCATTAATATCCAACCAGTTTGATGGTTCCTGGGTTCCTGGTTAGCAAAGAAAAGGGTTTACTCCTTATAAACCACTTTGAGTGGGTAGAATATATCATTGTGTAAGGAATTTTCAAAACCTGGAGATGACACTTGACATCCTGGAATTTTTGCTTTTGTTTCTGAATGTCCTAGGACTTTTAAATTATTGATTTTTTTTTTTTTTTTGCAGTAATGCCATATCCCTGACATGTTACAGAAATGTGGTAAACAGATAAGGAAAAGGCAGTATGCCTGGTGGTAAGATTTTGGAAGGCACTCATGGTTCATGCTCCACTCTAAACATAATAGAAAAAGCATTTTGGCCAAACACCTCCAACAATAATTTCTCTGCAACAATAATTTCTCTGCACACCCTGGGAGGCCTATCATGCATATGTTATTGCACCTCAGGCAGATTTCAAGATCATCCATCTTTTGTATATATGCAATGGACATTTGTTTTAGCATGTATCGGTCCTTCAGGGCCAGTTGTAATTGCATCAACTCTGACCTCAACTTCCAAAATTTGTTTCTGCATGTCATGGTGTAAGAGGTATAGATCAGATTGTACTCCTTCAATATTAGTATCTAATATGATTAGCAATGTGTGCCATTGCTGGATGGCTAACATAATGTTGCTAAGTAAGGGTGTCTCAGTGGAGATAATTTATAGGTTACTTGCAGGGGTTGGTAAGAGAGATGATCAGGTACTACGTGGAAAACAGTGGCTGCTGTATTTCCAGTCGCAGTACTGATGAGATTAGTAGGTTGCTAAACATCCAGATCCAAATCATTGTTCTGTCCCTCATTATCATAAAGAGACAGAACAATGATGTTCCCTGTCCATCATGGAGAGGATGCTGTGGCATGGTGCTTTAGGAGACAGGAGGAGAAGACATCAGATGGAAATTTGGTGTAGGAGATGGGGAAGATAGCAGGTGACAAAAATGCTGCCATTTTTAAAGCTTCTTGTCTAATTTAATACATTTCTCTCTCCTGGAGAATATGGGTAGTCAGAAGAGACATAGAAAGCATGGTGAAAGTGGTGCAAAGAAGAGCTTTAAAGTGGTTGTATAGTCTTTTTTTTTTACTTTTACCTACAGGTAAGCCTATAATAAGGCTTACCTGTAGGTAAAAAAAATATCTCCTAAACCTTTACGGTTTAGGAGATATTCCCCTTGCTATGCGCCGCTGACTGCAGCGGCGCATGCGCTCAGGGGATTCTCGGCTGAAGCCCGGCAGCTGTCGGACCTTGCCGAGTAAGAAATCTCCCGCGCGCATGCGCAGGAGTGATGACATCGCGGCTCCAGCCACTCACAGCACTGGAACCGCGATACCCGGAAGACACGCCGAGGCAACATGACAGCTCCCTCGGCGTGGACCAGGTAAGATACTGATGCCTCGTTCTAAGGTAAGTATTTCATAATGAGCTAGTATGCGGTGCATACTAGCTCATTATGCCTTTTGCTTTACATGGTTAAAAAAAAAAAAAAAATTGCGGGTATACAACCGCTTTAACAGGGGTGCTCTCTGCTGATGCCACCAATCACATGTGCTGGTTTACTCCTTTCCTCTGGTTTGTTTACAAATAGGAGATTGTTGGGGATCTGTCGTTTAGTGGTAGTAGTTTTACAGCTGCTAAATGACAGATCCTTGGCTGCTGTTTGTATAAAGGAATTGTCTAAATTGTACTGTTCCCTAACTTCACAGGCAGGTTTAAGGCATCTCCAAAGCATGTTATTATAATGATTTTTTGTGTTTTTAATGTTCCCTTTTAAACTACATTAGCTGGTATATACTGTATTTTTTTTTTCAAAATTGTATTTTTATTAGGTTATCAGATAACAAATATAAAATTGTAACATAATGTACAATACACTATTAATGAAAGTGTAATATAAACAGACATAATAAAAAGGAAAAAACAGAGTAGAAAATAACAGATATAAGTGAATAATGTTCACAGATACTAGGCACAAGTGTGAATTGCATCGCTTCCCCTAGATATACAAAATAGGCGGTTTATAGGTAGAAATTCAGAACCTCAAGATCAATCATAACAATGTAGAAGGCATGGAATTCCACAGAGGGTGTAGATTATGTAATAGAAAATCTAGTAAGGCGTCAAATGATGTGCACAGGAATGGGGGAGAGGGGAAGTCAAATGGACACCATCAATGTAGAGTTATTCTAATATTAGGGCATGATGTGTGGTATGGAAGTCCCGTAATCCAAAAGATCCCATGGCTCCCATACTTTATTAAATTGGGAGATGCAGTCATGCACCAAGGCCTTCAGAAACTCCATTGTCCGAATCTCAGCCACCAGGTGCAGAAATCTGGACCATGAAGGAGGCATAATGGATAGCCAGGACAATGGGATAAGCCTCTTGGTGGCTAACAAAATATAGGATATTAGTCTGTGACAGACCTAGCTGGGAGAGAGACTTTTGGAGGGGACTGAATGCTAGCCTCTTGCGGATCGATCATGGGCCCTGGCATTTGGGGGAACGGTGCTCTTTGTGAGCTGTATGCCTGGGGACCCTTGAGGTGGTATTACTGTGGATTCGGGTCCTGGTCCCCCAGGACACACAGACTCTGGGGACCCTGGATTTGCCATATTAGAAATAGTGGCTGATTCATAATGCTGGGACAAATACTGTTAGGAGATGCTGATGTCAATTCCAGCCACCTGTCTGTCTGTTGCCTGCTAGAGTGTGTATTGTAAATAAATCTCTAGTATGGGATCTAAGAGTCATTAGATCCCCATTGCTGTTTGTGTTAATTAACTCTGCTATTGTGATAATGTTGATTGGGTTTTCTGAGCTACAAGACGGCCAGTCTGGCCTAAAGGTAATGTCTGAGTCATCTAGGCTGTCTAAAGGGATTAGTTAATTAGCCCATGTTAATAAGGTTTCTGGTCACAGGTGTATGTTCAGAGTAATATGAGCAGGAGGTATACACCTCCTCTTTTACTGTATAAAAGAGCCTGTATTTTTCAATAAAAGAGATTCCTGGATGAACTTAAATACAGCCTGCTTGGTGTTTGTTCTGAGCTACACAACTGGATTAGAATGGCACATAGCTGTAATTCTAGTCCCGGAGCATCGGATGACCGAACCATCAGATGTTGCGATCTGCAATCTGATTCTATAGCAGCAGAGGAGTGTCGGGAGAGTGGAACCGAGCGAGCAGGGGCTCGTTACATAGTCGATTTGCCTTTTTAGATACACCTGGAGAAGGGAGACCCAACAGATAATTTAAAGGATCCAGTGGAGGGGACACCCCAACCACCTTTTGTATAAGTAGATGCACATCACGCCAAAAAGGTTGAATCAGGGAGCATTGTCAAAAGATATGAAATAGAGAACCTTTGTCAGTCCCGCACAGCCAGCAGCGCAGCGAGACTGAGGGCTCATACTTATGAATTACATCAGGGGTTCTATACCAAAACATGAGAATCCTAATGGAAGTATCCCCCTGAGTCACACATTTGGAAGATTTAAAAGTAGAGGACCAAATCCTATCCCACATCTGTATTGTGATAGGTTGGCCCACCAAATGGGACCACATGCTCATATAATGATGCGTGATTTCCGTGATAGAAGTCGACTCATGGAGGATACGGTAAATACATGAAAATAAATGCAGTTGGTGAGGGCCCTGAGCGCATAGGTATTCAAAGGTGGTTGGTTTATCCAGGGTCAGGGTTGAGGATTTAGAGTGGAAGAAGTGTCTAACCTGTAGATAGAAATAGAAAAGGTGGGAGGGTATGTCAAATTTCTTGCAGAAAGTATTGAAAGTGTGTAGTCTCCTCGTGGTGGGATGGACCAGGTTCCAGAGCTGAAAAAGAGGTGCACTGAGCCATGGGAAAACCCTACCCAGGGATATACTATCTGGTATGAGTGGGTTGAATAGCACATTCACAAGACGAGGACAAGGTGAAGTGAGGGGATAATGTTTGAGACACTGACGCCAAATGGTTAAAGTAAATGTCATTAGACCAGTGCACTGACATTTGTAGATGGGATTCAGGGAGGGAGGGTGCCCCAAATCAAGGAGCATGGGTGAACCGGATAAAGTACCCCCTTTTCAATGGCGGTCAATTGATTTGGTGCGTGTAAGGAAGACCATGAAGTAATAGCCCTTAAGTGTGTGGCGTAGTAGTATTTAGTAATGTCTGGGGCTCCTGTGGATCTAAGAGAAAACATCACTGAACTCGCTATGCGGTGGGCCCTACCATTCCATATAAATTTTAGAAAATTCCTGTGGAGTGCTTTTAGTTGTGAAGCAGGCAAGGCTACTGGCAGTGTTTCAAAGTGGTAAAGCAGTCTGGGTAAAATAGACATTTTTAAAACGTTGATCCTGCTTAATAAAGACAGGGGGTATTTGGTCCAGATCGACAGAGATTTATTAATGTCCAGTATCAAAGTAGGAAAATTAGTATTATAAAGGGAGGCGTAGGAAGGAGTAAGTAGGACTCCCAAGTATTTGAGAGAGATGTTACACCATTTATAGGAGTATGATTCTTTAAGTTGAGATTATAAGGGCGACGGAATGTGTATAGGAAGGGCTTCAGTTTTGGGAGTGTTAACTTTATAACCGGAGACGGCACCAAAGGAAGTCAGTAGTTTATGTAACGAAGGGAGAGATATCAACGGGTCAGTAATAGTAAGCAGAATGTTATCTGCAAACAATGACAATTTGTATTCCCCTTGTCTCATCACCACCCCACGTATATCCGGATGGGTACAAATGGACTCAGCTAGGGGCTCCAAGCTCAAGAGTGCATTTTATGAGCTGGTGAATAGAACGTAAATTGTTTAGCAGAGGGGTGTTTTATCCTCCATGAGTTGAAAAGCCAATGTGACCTGATACATTTACGGAAGGCATTGGCTTGGGACATGATCTTTTTGGATGGTACAGTGCTAAAGAGTAGGGATGAGCTTCGAGTTCGAGTCGAACTCATGTTCGACTCGAACATTGGCTGTTCGCAAGTTCACCGAACAGCGAACAATTTGGGGTGTTCGCGGCAAATTCGAATGCCGCGGAACACCCTTTAAAAGTCTATGGGAGAAATCAAAAGTGCTAATTTTAAAGGCTAATATGCAAGTTATTGTCATAAAAAGTGTTTGGGGACCTGGGTCCTGCCCCAGGGGACATGGATCAATGCAAAAAAAAGTTTTAAAAACGGACGTTTTTTCAGGAGCAGTGATTTTAATAATACTTAAAGTCAATCAATAAAAGTGTAATATCCCTTTAAATTTCGTACCTGGGGGGTGTCTATAGTGTGCCTGTAAAGGGGCGCATGTTTCCTGTGTTTAGAACAGTCTGACAGCAAAATGACATTTTGAAGGAAAAAACTCATTTAAAACTACCCGCGGCTATTGCATTGCCGACAATATACATAGAAGTTCATTGATAAAAACGGCATGGGAATTCCCCAAAGGGGAACCCCGAACCAAAATTAAAAAAAAAAAATGACGTGGGGGTCCCCCTAAATTCCATACCAGGCCCTTCAGGTCTGGTATGGATATTAAGGGGAACCCCGGCCAAAATTTAAAAAAAAAAATGACGTGGGGTTCCCCCTAAATTCCATACCAGACCCTTCAGGTCTGGTATGGATTTTAAGGGGAACCCCGCGCCAAAAAAAAAAAAAAAAAAACGGCGTGGGGTCCCCCCAAAAATCCATACCAGACCCTTATCCGAGCACGCAACCTGGCAGGCCGCAGGAAAAGAGGGGGGGACAAGAGTGCGGCCCCCCCTCCCTCCTGAACCGTACCAGGCCACATGCCCTCAACATTGGGAGGGTGCTTTGGGGTAGCCCCCAAAACACCTTGTCCCCATGTTGATGAGGACAAGGGCCTCATCCCCACAACCCTGGCCGGTGGTTGTGGGGGTCTGCGGGCGGGGGGCTTATCGGAATCTGGAAGCCCCCTTTAACAAGGTGACCCCCAGATCCCGGCCCCCCCCTGTGTGAAATGGTAAGGGGGTACATAAGTACCCCTACCATTTCACGAAAAAAGTGTCAAAAATTTTAAAAATGACAAGAGACAGTTTTTGACAATTCCTTTATTTAAATGCTTCTTCTTTCTTCTATCTTCCTTCATCTTCTGGTACTTCTGGCTCTTCTGGTTCTTCTGGTTCTTCCTCCGGCGTTCTCGTCCAGCATCTCCTCCGCAGCGTCTTCTGTCTTCTTCTCCTCGGGCCGCTCCGCACCCATGGCATGGGGGGGAGGCTCCCGCTCTTCTCTTCTTCTCTTCTTCTTTTCTTCTTTTCTTCTCTTCTTCTCTTCTTCTTCATTTTCTTCTCCGGGCCGCTCCGCAATCCATGCTGGCATGGAGGGAGGCTCCCGCTGTGTGACGGCGCTCCTCGTCTGACAGTTCTTAAATAACGGGGGGGCGGGGCCACCCGGTGACCCCGCCCCCCTCTGACGCACGGTGACTTGACGGGTCTTCCCTGTGGCATTCCCCGTGACGTCACAGGGAAGTCCCGTCAAGTCACCGTGCGTCAGAGGGGGGCGGGGTCACCGGGTGGCCCCGCCCCCCCCGTTATTTAAGAACTGTCAGACGAGGAGCGCCGTCACACAGCGGGAGCCTCCCTCCATGCCAGCATGGATTGCGGAGCGGCCCGGAGAAGAAAATGAAGAAGAAGAGAAGAAGAGAAGAAAAGAAGAAAAGAAGAAAAGAAGAAGAGAAGACGAGAAGAGCGGGAGCCTCCCCCCCATGCCATGGGTGCGGAGCGGCCCGAGGAGAAGAAGACAGAAGACGCTGCGGAGGAGATGCTGGACGAGAACGCCGGAGGAAGAACCAGAAGAACCAGAAGAGCCAGAAGAACCAGAAGATGAAGGAAGATAGAAGAAAGAAGAAGCATTTAAATAAAGGAATTGTCAAAAACTGTCTCTTGTCATTTTTAACATTTTTGACACTTTTTTCGTGAAATGGTAGGGGTACTTATGTACCCTTACCATTTCACACAGGGGGGGGGCCGGGATCTGGGGGTCACCTTGTTAAAGGGGGCTTCCAGATTCCGATAAGCCCCCCGCCCGCAGACCCCCACAACCACCGGCCAGGGTTGTGGGGATGAGGCCCTTGTCCTCATCAACATGGGGACAAGGTGTTTTGGGGGGCTACCCCAAAGCACCCTCCCAATGTTGAGGGCATGTGGCCTGGTACGGTTCAGGAGGGAGGGGGGGCCGCACTCTCGTCCCCCCCTCTTTTCCTGCGGCCTGCCAGGTTGCGTGCTCGGATAAGGGTCTGGTATGGATTTTTGGGGGGACCCCACGCCGTTTTTTTTTTTTTGGCGCGGGGTTCCCCTTAAAATCCATACCAGACCTGAAGGGTCTGGTATGGAATTTAGGGGGAACCCCACGTCATTTTTTTTTTTTAATTTTGGCCGGGGTTCCCCTTAATATCCATACCAGACCTGAAGGGCCTGGTATGGAATTTAGGGGGACCCCCACGTCATTTTTTTTTTTTAATTTTGGTTCGGGGTTCCCCTTTGGGGAATTCCCATGCCGTTTTTATCAATGAACTTCTATGTGTATTGTCGGCAATGCAATAGCCGCGGGTAGTTTTAAATGAGTTTTTTCCTTCAAAATGTCATTTTGCTGTCAGACTGTTCTAAACACAGGAAACATGCGCCCCTTTACAGGCACACTATAGACACCCCCCAGGTACGAAATTTAAAGGGATATTACACTTTTATTGTTTGACTTTAAGCATTATTAAAATCACTGCTCCTGAAAAAACGGCCGTTTTTAAAACTTTTTTTTGCATTGATCCATGTCCCCTGGGGCAGGACCCAGGTCCCCAAACACTTTTTATGACAATAACTTGCATATAAGCCTTGAAAATTAGCACTTTTGATTATTCATGTTCGTGTCCCATAGACTTTAACGGTGTTCGCATGTTCGAACGAACTTTTTTCCTGTTCGCATGTTCTGGTGCGAACCGAACAGGGGGGTGTTCGGCTCATCCCTACTAAAGAGGTTATCTCTAGTGGGTGACATGACCAGATTGAAGTCCCCACCAATGATCATAAAAGGTTGTGAGCGATATTGAGGGGTATCAAAAAGTTTGTTGAGGAAGTCTGGCCCGTATTTGGAGCGTATAAATTGACCAGTGTAAAAGAGGCAGACATGTATTCGCATTCTAAGATGAGAAATCTCCCATGAGGATTTACGTGAGATTTCCTGACCTTAACAGGGCATGATTTTCTGATCAAGATTGCCACTCCTGCCCTGAGGCAGATCAGAGGCAAGGAAGGAGGTGGGGAAAAACTTTGAAGCAAATTTTAATGATCCGCCTGCCCGGAAGTGGGTCTCCTGAATCATTACCACATCTGCGCCCGAGGCTCTAAAGTCCTTCAGGGCCATCCAGCGCTTACTAATGGAACCCAAGCCCTTCACATTATATGACATAATTTTCAGAGCCATGGTTGCGATCTATTTAGATAGGCCAGTGTTGAAATAGTATGTAATAAAAGCATTGGAACATTGGTAACATAGAAATATATATAATGCAGTTTATGGGTATTGTTGATAACAATCACTTCTCCACTTCTGACTGCTAGGTGAAAAACCCCATGTTGATACTGTTTTGAAATAAGGTAACAATGACAATGTAATCTCAATCTGTGAAACAAAGCTATAGACATGAGCAAAAAAGATAAATAAGAAAACCAAAATAAAAGATCAAAAGAAAAAAAAGAAAAAAATATTCAAATCTCTGTAGGCCTGAGAAAAAACTGTATCTCAGGAAGCCCTGGGCATAGACCAGGGCCTGATAGGGGCTTGTGCGGACTTCCATCTGGAGACTCTGGGTGAAGAGATGGGAAGGGCCCACTGCTCACCTTATGAGCTTGATATCATAAATAAAAACAAAAAGACATTGAACAAAACCTGTGCACCTTAGGAAAAGCAAAGTTAGCAAATAAACAGGTAAATTTGTCACTTAAAGTAGTAAAACCCCTAGTGGAAGCACCCCATGGGATGTGAAAAAAATTCTACACCGAAGAGGGGACAGGGTAGACTCAAAACTTTAGTAACCAAAACAGCAACATCGTTTCAACCAAAAATTTGAGGAAATGGAAATGCAAAGGGTAATAAGGTATAGATCCAAAAAGGAACGTTCAGAGTGGAGTTCAAAGAGGTTGCTTAGAGGATCGCAGGCGTTGAGGAGTAGAGAGATGTTTCTTGGACTTGCCCCTAACAGGGGTCCAGACGCGATTGGGTGTGTTTGAAGGTAGACGGACCTGGGTGGCAGGAGGAATCATGTCTTCCTCCGGGAGAGGAGGGAGACCAAGATTTTTTAGGAAGGCCTCAGCCTCTTGCAGGTCATGCAAAGTATATTGGGCTCCGTCTTTGGATACAGCTAGGTGGAAAGGAAATCCCCAATAGTATGGGATCTTATGTTGCAGATGTGAAGTGATTGGACGTAGATTCCTCCGTTTAGCGAAAGGTCACTAAAGATCTGCAATTTAGCACCATTATACATAATTTGGGATTTGTTACGCGTTGCCATGGTTAGTGCCTCTTTACTTTCAAAGTAATGAAACCTTACCACAACATCTCTGGGTCTAGCTCTGGCTAGAGGCTTTGGGCCCAGAGACCAATGAGCCCTATCCAGGCGCCAATCTATGTCCACAACTGAGGGGGCCAAATTGTTAAAGAGACCCAGAAGATAGGCCTGGAGATCAGAGTCACCCACCGTCTCCGGGATTCCTCTAAAGCATAGGTTTTGTCTTCTCTCCCTGTTCTCCAAGTCCTCTTGTTGTAGTTGTAGTTTAGAGACTGAGAGGCGTAAGGTAGGATTTTCTTCCTCTATGACCTGTACGTAGTTTATCATCTCATCGAATTTATTCTCCAGGGTGTCTGTGCGATCCCCGATTTGGGTAATTTCCCCTCTCAATTCGGCAGCTAGTTTGCTCACCTCTCCCGAGACATTGGATGTGATTTGTTGAAGTAAAAGCTGCAGTTTAGTGTCCAGAATGTCAGGGGTGAGAGTCTCACATGAAGGTGATGAATCGAGAGCTTGACTCTGAGAGCTAGGTAGTGGGGGATTTGCAGCATCTTCCGAATCCAGGGATGGGTCCAGCAAGGCAAAACGATTTGCGGAAGGATTCGAGAAGCAGGTTGCGGCCTAGTAACATAACGTTCCATGTTTAATTCCTCACGCAATCCAAACTGTGGCTTATAGTATCGTTGCTGTTGGCCAACTTTGCCCATGAGGTGTGCAGAGAATTTAGTAGTCAGACAAGCTTACCTCCGTATATGTATATAGCTAAAACATCTTCTTGGACGTCTCGGTGAGCAGGCAGAGGACCTGGGTTTACTCAAGCAGCATCCTGCATATAGGTAGTAATATGCTCTGTTGATTCAGAAGAACTACCAATCTGTAGCCCCACCAACCCCCACTGCAAGTAAGAGTGGTGGGAGTCTCTATGAGCCCCAGTACCTTATGACAGTCCGGTTATCTGAAGGAGCGGAGGGAGTACCGTCAGAGTGTACTTTGGAGCATCAAGATGGCCATCGACTTCCAGATGCAGGCCGAAGCCGCAGTCTTTCCTGAGGTGTGGTCACCGGGCAATAGGAAACTCCATCAGGAAGGCCAGAGAGACCCCCTGTTGCGGGTAGGCGATGTCTCCTGAGGGATTACTTACATCAGAGGGTATCGATCATATGAGAATGTGTGTGCATCATGCGTTCCGGATCGCGATCTGTGTCCGAGATCATAGGCCTCTATGTGATAGTAGGCCGTGGGCAGCCAGAGACTATGACAGGCCGCGTCCGGTATCCATCTTAGGCTGGGAGTCAGCCCCTGTAACCCTGGGGGGAAGCTCAGTTAGTGTGCTTAGTCAGAGTAGCCGTTTTTTCTGCAGAGTGCGGCCGTGAGACGCTGGAGGCGTCGTCTGCTTAGTAGGCCCCAAGATGGCGGGGGCCGCCGTGTTGTATTGTCAGCTGCAAAAATGAAGTGAACAAATGTTGATATGCCTTACTTAAAGTGGAGCTAAACCCTTCTACCCTTTACATTCTCCTACCCTTTACATTTTAGGACAATGCCATCTTAGCCTCTTTTTAGATCTACAGTTGCCATGGTGCAGCACATGTGATCAATTATGATGCCAGCAATTTGAAGGCTTGAACGTTCAGTTGAGAGCTGGTATAAGCACAATGGCACCTATAATAGTTATCACTAGGGATGAACCAAACTGCCCTAGGTTCTGTGTGAGCACGGTTTGATGTACATCAAAGAAATTAGGACATTGAACCGGAACCCCAATTGAAATAAATAGGAGCTGAATCTGTCAAATCAAAAATGCCTAATTTCTAGGCTAATAGTCAAAGACATGTCAAACAATAGCATGTGGTACACAAGTAACACAAATCACCAGCACTAGGATGTAACTCACAAGTGAAAGCAGCTGTATACCAATACTCAAATGAGTATTAAAATATGAATAACCTATTAGACAGTGCTACTTTGTGTTAATGTGTTACACAAACAACAACCAAGACCAAAAAATGAAAATATAAAATAAAAATCTAAAAGTAAAAAAGCAACGTGACTATTTCAATTTTGTGCTAGGGTAAATTTACATGCAATAAGTGCCGAAAAGTACATAATTGTTGTGAAAAATGCCTCCAATTGCCTAGTTATTATTTGGTGCATCCTTCAACATCACACCAGAGAACTCGCCAATATATTTTTGTTTTTTGGTGTTCTTTGTGTAACGCAAGTAGCACTATATAATAGGTTATTTAATAGCACAGGGTGGTCACTGCCCTGGGCAACATGTACCAGTGCAAAAAAAAGTAAAAAAAATCTATTTTGGCCAGAAATAGTGTCTTTTAAATCACTGACATTTACAAAGGAAAGTGGTTTGGCAATCACATTTCAATCTGCCTTCTATTTAAGAAAAACAGTGCACAGGCCTCTCAAAGTACCACACAATATTAAGAAGATCTTTGGAGGGGTCTGTATGCCTTTTTTTGAAAGAAGTTGGCAATGAAATGTTATTTTCCCCACAATTTAAACTGTCATTTTTTTCTTTGTAACATTTGCTATTGCACATCCTATAGCAAAAATTATATATTTATGGCAAAGCACATTTGGGCTGATTTACAAAGCATTTGCACCATGAGTTGCGAGGCACGCCGATGCGCAAATGACATTTTTGTATTTACAAAGCATATGCGCCGGTAACACAGCGCAATTCCCCATTTACTATTCTCTTCCCGGCGCACGGGAAGAGGCGATCAGTATGCCACTATAGACATGGCGCACGGCATCTTTAACTTAAAATTTAAACAAGCTGGAAGTGCCCATATTATGGGGGTGATGTGAGGAAGTATGGTACTAACTGCCCAAGTCACAAATATGCCCAAAAAGAATGAGAAAGTAAATTTCTCAGAACAAGCCGGCTGTGCCGGAAAATACATTTAGAACTGCGGGAGGTCAATTTATGCACTGCGCATGCTCAAACGGCATTTGCACTTTTTCAAATGCGTTGGTTCAATGTGCCGGCAAAATCTTAGTAAATGTCAAGCAATGTAAATGAATTTGCATAGGTTGAACGGGCGCAGCTCTACACTTTTTTTTTTTTTTTAAACGCTGGTTCACTTCGCCGTTATAATGAAATGTCGGTCCGGCAATACACATAAAAGTTCATTGATAAAAACAGAATTAAGAAAAAAACAAAATTAAGAAAAAAAAATGCGTAGGGTTCCCCCGAAATTCAATACCAGGCCCTTCAGGTCTGGTATGGATATTAAGGGGAACCCCATGCCAAAAATTTTTTTAAAAATGGTGCGGGGTGCCCCTCAAAATCCATACCAGGCCCTTCAGGTCTTTTAGGATTTTAGGGGAACCCTGTGCCAAAATGAAAAAAAAAATGGCATGGAGTCCCCCTAAAAATCCATACCAGACCCTTATCCGAGCACGCAACCTGGCAAGCCGCAGGAAAAGAGGGGGGATGAGAGCGCCCCCCCTCCTGAACCGTACCAGGCCACATGCCCTCAACATTGGGAGGGTGCTTTGGGGTCCCCCAAAGCACCTTATCCCCGTGTTGATGAGTATAAGGGCCTCATCCCCACAACCCTTGCCCGGTGGTTGTGGAGGTCTGCGGGTGGGGGCTTATCGGAATCTGGAAGCCCCCTTTAACAAGGGGACCCCCAGATCCCGGCCTCCCCCCTGTGTGAAATGGTAATACCATTTCACAAACAAAGTTTTAAAAATGTTAAAAATGACAAGAGACAGTGTTTAACAATTTCTTTATTTAAAGCCTTCTTCTTTCCATCTTCTTCTGGTGTTCTTCCTTCCTTCATCCTTTGGTTTCTTCCTCCATCTTCTTCTTCCTCTGCTTCTTCCTTCGATCCTCTGCTTCTTGCTCCAGTGTTCTCGTCCGGCATCTTCTTCTGTGGCGTATTCTTCCCCGCTTTGTTCTCGGGCCGCTCTGCATCTATGATGGGAGGCTCCCGCTGTGTGATGCTTCTTGTCTTCTGACACTTCATAAATAACGGAGGGCGGGGCCACCCGGTGACCCCGCCCCCTCTTAATCACGGTTCCGTTATATAAGTGTTAGAAGAAGAGGAGCGTCACACAGCAGGAGCCTCCCATCATGGATGTGGAACGGCCCGAGAACTAAGCCGGGAAGAAGACGCAGTGGAAGAAGAAGAACGAGAACACTGGAGCAAGAAGCCGAGGATCGGAGGAAGAAGCAGAGGAAGAAGAAGATGGAGGAAGAAACCGAAGGATGAAGGAAGGAAGAAGACCCGAAGATATAAAGAAGAGACTTTAAATAAAGGAATTGTCAAAAACTGTCTCTTGTCATTTTTAACATTTTTGACACTTTTTTGTGTGAAATGGTAGGGATACTTTTGTACCCCCTTAGTATTTCACACAGGGGGGGCCGGGATCTGGGGGTCCCCTTGTTAAAGGGGGCTTTCAGATTCCGATAAGTCCCCTGCCCGCAGACCCCCACAACCACCGGGCAAGGGTTGTGGGGATGAGGCCCTTGTCCACATCAACATTTGGACAAGGTGCTTTGGGGGGACCCCAAATTACCCTCTCAATGTTGAGGGCATGTGACCTGGTATGATTCAGGAGGGGGGTGCTCTCTCATCCCTCACTCTTTTCTTGTGGCCTGCCAGGTTGCGTGCTCGTATAAGGGTCTGGTATGGATTTTTTGGGGGACCCCACGCCATTTTTTTTTATTTTGGCGCGGGTTTCCCCTTAAAATCCATGCCAGACCTGAAGGGCCTGATATGGATTTTGAGGGGGACCCCCACGCAATTTTTTTTATTTTGGCGTCGGGACCCCCACGCCATTTTTTTCTATTTTGGTGTGGGGTTCCCCTTAAAATCCATACCAGACCTGAAGGGCCTGGTATGGAATTTCGGGGAACCCCACACATTTTTTTTTCTTAATTTTTTTTTTTCCTTAATGCTGTTTTTATCAATGAACTTTTATGTGTATTGCCGGACCGACATTTCATTATAGCCGCAAGTAGTTTTAAATAACTTTTATTCCTTAAGGGCCAGTTCACACCACATGCAGTCCAGTGAGTTTTTTATCTGCATCAAAAACGCATGGAAAGTAGGTTATATGGTTTTCAATGGCATAGTTCACACCAGTGCTTGCAGTTCCAGTGTGTTTCCAGTTCCTGAAAAAAAAGTAGAACATGCTGCATTTTTTATGCACTGGACTGTACGGGAATGCTGTAAAATGCATCAAAAATGCACTGGAATGCACCTAAATGCACCAAAAACGCACTGCAACACACTTGTCCTTATTTAAGGTTAATAAAAAAGAGGGGGGAAGCATCAAAAATGCACCAAAAAGGCACTGGAAAGCATCAAAAACATGCATGCAGAAAAGTACCTGGAACGCATCCGGACTGCGTTTCTATGGTGTGATCTAGCCCTTAGGGCCCTTAGAGCCAGTTCACACCATAGAAACGCAGTCCAGGCGCGTTCCAGGTGCTTTTCTGCATGCACATTTTTGATGCTTTCCAGTGCATTTTTGGTGCGTTTTTGATGCAGTCCAGTGCTTTCCCCCTCTTTTTTTCTTAACCTTAAATAAGGACAAGTGCCTTCCAGTGCGTTTTTGATGCGTTTTACAGCTTTCCAGTACAGTCCAGTGCAGAAAAAATGCAGCATGTTCTACTTTTTTTCTTCAGGAACTGGAACGCACTGGAAATGCAAGCACTGGTGTGAACTATACTATTGAAAACCATACAACCGAATTTACATGCATTTTTGATGCATAAAATATGCACTGGACTGCATTGGTGTGAACTGGCCCTTAAGCAATTTGGCATATTTAAAGGCATTTCTCCTTGTTTTGTTTTTGGGGTTATCCAATTGGTGACATTGATATATGTCCCTTAGGGTGGGACCTGGTCCCCCATACCCATTTTAAGGCCAATAACTAGAAGATAAGCCAGCCAAGTGGGGACTAGTAAAATTACCAGGTCAGTTCCTTTAGACTGCAATGGTATTTGTTGTATGACAGGGGGTGGCTTATTTTGTGCTAGCTGCATTTGGGTTGTTCTGGGAATGCACGGGGACTTTGTTTTTTTCCTGTGCCTTTTGGTGTGTGAAATGCATTTGGGTTGGTCTGGGCATGCTCAGGGACTTTTTTTTTTTTTTTGGTGGTGGTTTTGTGTGTGAACAGCACTTGGATGTTTCTGGGCATGCTCAGAGTGTGTTTTTGGGTTAGTAATTTAAGGATATCCTTAACAGATGTACTCACTTTGAAGTTCTCTCTACATTGGGTGAACTTGCATTTTGTGTGTTTCATGGACTGTCCATGTGTTTGCAGTTGCCTCATTAGCACACAAACCTATGTTCAGAGGTGTATTTAGGTTTTGTGCTACCCTAGGCCTGACTAAACTTGTGCACCCCCTAATTTAAATACAACCCACCTTTTCCTGTCAATGCCATGCCCCTTCCTCTTTAAGACCCGCCCTGTCATCTGTAAACCACACCCTTTCCTCTTTAGGCTCCACCTTTTCTTCTTAGAGCTCCACCTCTTTCTCTCTGTACATTAACCACCTCCCACCCGGCCACTGCACATAAACGGCCGGGTGGTCATTTCCTTGTCCTGAGTGGACATTCAGGAACGTCCCTCAGAGCGAGTGCTCACAGCATGGCCACAAGGCGCGCTGCGGCTTGATCCTGTGATCATTATGATCACAGAATCCAGCTGAGCTGAATCGAGATATGGATGCTGTGATCGGCCCTCCCGATCACTTGACGGCTGTGTCCAATCGCAGCCGTCACAATGTAAAGAGAGACGTATGTCTCTGTGACAGTTCTCCCCGCCGAGCTCAGTGCGGTGGGGGGGCTGCAGATCTGTGACTGTGAGGATGATTTTACACAGAGAGCTGTTACAGATCACCCCACAAACAGTACTCCAAGCACCCCTGTCACCCCTGTCCCCATACACATGTCTGTGTCCCCATAAAACATCTGTCTGTCCCCCATCACTGCCAACACCAAATAAACACTGATTTGGGTTATTTTTACCAAAGATTTGTAGCAGCATCATTTTTGGTCAAAATTTATGAAAAGAAAATACTTGTTTGCAAAATTTTATAACAGAAACTAAGAAAACTGCTTTTTTTTAAAAAAATATTCAGTCTTTTTTTATTTGTAGCGTAAAAAATAAAAATCCCAGCGGTGATTAAATACCACCAAAGAAAAGCTCTATTTGTGTGAAAAAAAAACATAAAAATGTAATTTGAGTACAGTGTTGCATGACCGCGCAATTGTCATTCAAAATGTGACAGCGCTGAAAGCTAAAAATTGGTCTGGGAAGGAGGGGGGTGAAAGTGCCCAGTATTGAAGTGGTTAAAAGTGGGTACCAAGTGCAGCCTCATCAGTGCCCATCAAAGCAGCCTCATCAGTGCCCATCAATGCAGCCTCATCAGTGCCCATCAATGCAGCCTCATCAGTGCAGCCTCGTCAGTGCCCATCAATGCAGCCTCATCAGTGCCCATCAAAGCAGCCTCGACAGTGCCCATCAAAGCAGCCTCATCAGTGCCCATCAAAGCAGCCTCATCAGTGCCCATCAATGCAGCCTCATCATTGCCCATCGAAGCAGCCTCATCAGTGCCCATCAAAGCAGCCGCATCAGTGCCCATCAAAGCAGCCTCATCAGTGCCCATCAAAGCAGCCTCATCAGTGCCCATCAATGCAGCCTCATCAGTGCCCATCGAAGCAGCCTCATCAGTGCCCATCAAAGCAGCCTCATCAGTGCCCATCAATGCAGCCTCATCCGTGCAGCCTCGTCAGTGCCCATCAATGCAGCCTCATCAGTGCCCAGCAATGCAGCCTCATCAGTGCCCATCAAAGCGGCCTGATCAGTGCCCATCAAAGCTGCCTCATCCGTGCACATGAAAGCTGCCTCATCAGTGCCCATCAAAGCTTCCTCATTAGTGCTCATCAGTGCAGCCTCGTCAGTGCCCATCAATGCAGCCTCATCAGTGCCCATCAAAGTAGCCTCATTAGTGCTCATCAGTGCAGCCTTGTCAGTGCCAATCAGTGCAGCCTCGTCAGTGCCCATCAATGCAGCCTCGGTGCGACACTGATTTTGCAGCGTCGCACTGATTTGCAAAAGAAGTTTCTGTACTACTTTTGCCGATTTCAGGGGTGCCTTCAATAGACCTCTGTGAATGAAGCCACACAAATGTCTATCAAGTAGCACTTGAAATCGCACTGACCTTGCTACTTTGAAATCGTGCTACTTTAAGTGAAGTAGCGTGATTTCAAAGTAGCATCAATGTGAACCAGGTCTTAGAGATACAAGTAGCTATGAAAGGTTAACCACATATACAAGCAGACACTAAGGTGTTAAATGCCATTAATTCCAGAAGCACCAGCCTGCAGATATTGAGCTGTAAAGAGTTAACCATATATGTAAGCAGCAGTGTACATGTGTCCATTGAAACAGAGTAGTAAAGCACAGCAAGGACACAAAGGGTTAATTATCAGAGAGTCCGTATTTCAGATAACAGGAAGTCGGAGCACAGATAAGTCCTGTGTGAGGTTTTCAAATAGAGACAGTGAAGAGGATTGCTATTTTCTTCTCACCCTCCAGGATATGCAGACTGTAGCTGGGTTTGCCCACTGAAGACAATCCGAGCGGCCCTGGAATCAGAACACCGATGAAGACGCTGACAAGTTCTCTCTCTCCTGTCTGTGCAGAGCGGAAGGGGAGGGGGAGGGAGGAACTGTGAGCACACACTGTGTGTGCTCCATGTAAGAGACGCTCCGCCAGCAAAGCAATGGACTGACTCGGTAGGCAGAGGGGTGGCTTTTTTCACAAAGTGCCACCCTAGGCCTGGGCCTTGTTGGCCTAGGCCAAAATACAGCACTGCCTATGTTATATAAAGCTTGCAGATAGCATTCTTTACTTTGCCCTGAAAAGAGCCAAGATTGTGTGTGTGGGGGGGCTGGTGTTCTACCAAGAAAGTTCCGCTCGGCAGATAAGGACCCCCCTGTACTGCACAGGCGCAGCGCTTGCGCAGTACGAAAAACAAGGGAGCCGCCAAAAATCTCCGAACCTGAACAGCTGTGAGTGAGCTGTTCACGGCACCTGCACAATGAGCAGGGCATTGTGGCTGACGCTGCCGCACGGTCCCAATGGTCGTGCTACTCTGCAAGGGGCGAGTCTACACTGTCATATCGTGGTAAGGGGTGGATGCTACAGAAGAAGCCGAATATTGAATTAATGGGCAGATTGCAAAACCCGCCCTTAAACACGCCCCTTGCAGAGTAGCAGGAGCATCGGGAGCGTGCGGAGTAGCATCGGGAGCGTCTGTTAAAATGTGGTGTTTTCATTGCGCAAGCATGGTGTACACCTGACTCTGATTAGGCTATATTTGGCAGGTCGGTAGGCTTGGTAGTACTTCATACTGCGCAAGCACTGCTCCTGCGCAGTACAGAGGGGGTCCTTATCTGCCGGGGGAACTTTTTCGGGAAGACACTGGCAAGAGAGCACATTTGGGTGTCCTTATCGAGTTTCTAACACATGTATTTTCTATTTGTATTTTGTTTGTTATGTTGTTGCAAAACAAATGTGTTTTTATGCAATTTATGTGTTACTTTGGTTTGTTGTATTTTTTTGGGTGGTGGTTATTTTACCATGAAATCTTTTTTATGTTGGCCATTTTTGTTGTTTTTACATTGTTCACTTTGATTTAACTGTCTGTGCTGCATTATTTTTAAAATTCTTTCTCAAGATGTTGTGTCTAATGTTGTTTTAATCCTTAATAGTTGTCCATTTGTGGGTGCACTCCTTTTAACTCCTGTTAATTTACACTGCAAAAGGGTCAAACCTCAAACATATTCTGTTAGTGTCTCAAATTAACATACATGTGTGTATTTTGCTTTTCCTTGCTTCTTTTCCAAGTCCTGTTTTTTTTTTTTTTTTTGAACCAATAAAATTGTTTCAATTTTTTTATGTTTTATGTGTGTTCTTTTCATGCAACGGATTTCTCAGCTGCAGCTTAACTAGGCTGATTGGCATGTCTTAGACAAATCCCTTTTTTATTTTTTTTTAGTTTTAAGTTACTTTCCTGGTGCCTTCATGGTAGCACATGCATGGATTGTGCATATGCTGCCATGGATAGTGACCAGGAAAGTAACATTTCAGAGTGGTAAGTATTCAATTTTCCTGGTGCCTCCATGGCAGCATACCAATGGTTGGTTGCTCCGCCCCCTACCAACCCACAGGACCACTTTAACTCTATAAAAAAGAGTTACTCCCCTCAGTCAGTATTCTTTTCTCTGTCCTCATCCCAGCAGGATCATTATCAGCCTTACCTCACCACTTTATGGTGTGACCATTGCAGGTTCATGCTCTCCTGCAGTATGGAGTCCCATTGCTTGGGCTGCTAAATGCACCAGATAAGTATGGGAGGCCGTTTTTTTCTGTGGATATTTTTTTGGGGCCATATTGGAAGATTAACAGGAGCCTATCCCTCTCCTCTATGCTCTTCCCTGATGGCATGCCTCGTATCTTTGTGTGAGCAGGCTGTTACCTGCCTTTCAGCTTTCCTCCGTGGATAATGTTCCCCCCTACTCCTGTAGCAGTGTGCGGCGCTTCGCATGCGCCGATCTGCTCTGTTTTACCTGGCGGGGGGGTGGAGTCACAGTGTGACGTCATGTGTCGATACGGCGCATGCGCAGTAGCGGACTGAAGCCGTTGGCGGCCATCTTGGTACTCCCAAAGTGCTCTCAGCATAAATAAAGAGCCTTGGATTCATTACATTGCCAGCTATCAAGGAGAAGACAATGGAGCCTGGCCAAGATGAGATGGCCTATGCGAGAAGTGTCTACTAGAGGCTACAGGGGACAAGGAAAAAGACAAGCAGCAGTCTCTAGAATCAATTAAGAGCCTGATCAAGGATTCAATCAGGGAGTTGGCCCTCTTCCAAGACCAAGTTAACCCATCCTCGGCCGAAGCAGCAATAAATGCGCCCACTCCTCATTCGGACGCAGAGGTGAATTCTGATGATGAGGCAGAAGGGGTGGATGACAATAGCTCAGCTTTTGACTTTGCTATATTTGAGCCTTTCATCACCGCGGTCAAGGATTCAATCCAGTGGGAGGAAAATCTGGAGCCCCCTTCTAGAACAAAGAAATATTTCCCACATCTAAAAAAGAAGTTATCAACCTTTCCCTTGATAGAAGAAATCAAGGAGGTGGTAACAGACGAATGGCAGAAGGTGGACAGACGACCTGTTGTGTATAATCGTTTTCTTAAGTTATATCCACTAGCAGAAGCAGACGCGCAGCTTTTTAATACTGTACCAACTGTGGACACCTCAGTTATGAGATTGGCTAGAAATTTGACTTTACCACTAGAAGACGCAGTCTCCTTTAAAGATGTCCTTGACCGAAGGATTGACTCAGACCTGAAAAAGACTTATCAGGCGGCTGGAGGAGCATGCAAACCGGTGGTAGCTCTGACCTCGATCTCAAGGGCCACCAGAGTATGGTCGGACAACTTGGAAATGGCCCTCAGACAAGGGGTGGGCTCAAAAGAAATCATTAAGGCAGTGGATGAATTAAAATTGGCCCCAGATTTCATAGCAGAAGCAGCTATTGATGTCTTAAAATGTTCTTCCTGGGCCACGCTGTATTCCATCATGGCTAGAAGAGCATTGTGGCTAAAACCATGTTCGGCCGACCCAATGTCTAAACAATCATGGTGTCGTATTCCATACGATGGAAAAGCCCTGTTCGGCGAAAAGATGGATACGGCAATTACCAGAGTCACAGGGGGGAAAAGTGGTTTAATTCCCCATGACAGAGGCAGGAGGAAAAGATTTGCTAGTCGCCCAGCGGGCCAACTTAGAGGGAAGGATTCCAGATCCTACCGCCCAGGAAGGGAATACAGAAGGGGCTGGAAAGGTTCACAAGCTACTTTTCTGAGGTCGGCAAAACCCAAAGCCTCTACATCCACGGTTGAGAGCCAGAAGTCATTTTGACGCCCTCCCCACCCAAACTGGTCCGGTGGGAGCCCGTCTAAAGGCATTTGCCCAGGTTTGGGTGGAAGATTGTGTAGACCAGTGGGCAGTGTGCATGGTCTGATAAGGCCATTTCTGGAGATTCAAAAGGCAGCCCCCCTCTATTCCTTTCAGCCCACCAAGATCACAACCTCCAGAGAAAGAAGGAGGCCCTTCTTCAATATGTCAAAATGCTTGTTCTCCAGCAGGCAGTGGTACCAGACTCGGAGAAACGCTTAGGCTTTTATTCCCCGATCTTCTATGTCCCCAAAAAATCGGGGGGTTGGAGGCCGGTGCTAGACCTGAAGAGACTGAATGGGCATATCCGTGTGGAACATTTCAAGATGGAGTCCTTAAACACGGTCATTCTATCCGTTCAGCCAGGAGATTTGATGGCGTCCATAGACCTTCAGGATGCGTATCTTCATATACCTATCCACCCTCAGTTTCAGCCTTTTCTCCGGTTCAGAATAAGCGACTTACATCTTCAATTCCAATGCCTTCCCTTTGGGATTTCTACAGCGCCCAGAACCTTCACCAAAGTGCTAGTAGCGATCTTGGCTCCTCTTCGAGAGAAGGAGATTCGAGTACTACACTATTTGGACGATATTCTAGTTCTATCCCAGCACAAACAGACCTTGGTGATACATGTACAATTGGTCCTAGACACACTGATAAAGTTCGGTTGGCTAATCAACTACGCCAAAAGTCAACTTATGCCCACACAGGAGATAACTTACCTAGGAGCATTCTTCAACACTCCAGGAAGAGCAGTCTCACTCCCGTCAGAAAAGATTCCTTCATTGATAGGGAAGGTGAAAAGGGCACTAGCGAGCCATTCCATGTCAGCATCAGACTGTCTGAGCCTGCTCGGTTCCCTCTCTTCATGCATACCCATGGTGAAATGGGCCAGATGGCATCTACGGACTTTCCAGGTGGGCTTTTTATCACAGTGGAAGAAAAATCGCCTAGATCAGAGGATATCAATTACGCCTGCAATGAAATCCAGCCTTTGGTGGTGGACAAGGCCATCCAACCTTCTCCTTCACTGTCCCCTTGGCCCCATCCTATGGACTGTTCTGAAGACAGATGTGAGTCAGTTAGGATGAAGGGCACATTACCAAAAGCAGTTGGTACAGGGCAGATGGCAATTCAATGCAACAGAGGTAGTGTCGAACACCTTGGAGCTAAGGGCGGCTTGGTTGGCAATCTTGTCTCTGGCCACCTTCCTCAGGGGCAAATCCATCCTTCTCCAGATGGACAACAGAGCGGCAGTGGCTTATGTTCAGAATCAAGGGGGAACGCACAGCAGGTCCCTCCTGAATGAAGTGACGCCCATTCTGACATGGGCTGAAAGGATTTTAGTCAACCTACGGGCCTCATATATCCCAGGGCCAGGGAACCAATTTGCCGATCAGCTTTCAAGATCTTTCAGCCACAACAACAAGTGGTCTCTGAATCCGAGGGTCTTCTCCTGGATATGCCAGCAATGGAGCACTCCCCAAATAGACCTATTTGCCTCCCCGCTCAATGCGAAGACACCGTTTTTTTTTCGAGATCCCCATCTCCGAAGTCAGCAGGGGTGGATGCCCTAACCCAACCATCGAATTTTCAGATGGCATACACATACCCCCCAACTCCGCTGATACCGAGGTTTCTCCAAAGCCTAACAACAGAAGCCATCACAATTTTGGCAGTGATTCCATACTGGCCCAAGAGACCGTGGTTCACACTGCTAGTCAAGATGGCCTTGTGCAAACCGCTTCCCCTTCCATGCATAGACAACCTTCTGTCTCAGGGCGAGTTCTGTCACCCGCACCCGGAGATCCTGGACTTGAGGGTTTGGAAGTTGAACAGAAGAGGTTGGGCGAGTTAGGATGTTCGCATAATGTCATTCAAACACTACTACAGGCCAGAAAAGCATCTACGAATTCCACATACTATAGAATTTGGAGAAAGTTTACGGAATTGGCAGAAACTAACCATTTCGATCCTCTAAACCCCGGAATCCAGAACATACTCCTCTTTTTACAGGGTGGATTGGACTTAGGTTTGGGTCTGAACACACTTAAGGTCCAGGTTTCAGCCCTTTCAGCTCTAACAGATACCCGGTGGGCACTAGACCCTCTTGTGGAACGTTTCCTGAAAGCAGTTCTAAGATTGAAACCTCCCAGAAAGACGCTATACCCCAGATGGGATTTGACTATCGTGCTTAATGTCCTTTCAAAACCTCCGTTTGCTCCCACAGAAGAATGCACCGTGGAGTATATTTCTCTGAAGGCAGTCTTTTTAGTCTCCATCACTTCGGGTCGCAGGGTATCAGAGATCCAAGCATTAGGGTCACAAGAACCCTACATTACCTTCTTCCCAGACAGGGTGGTGTTGCAGCCTATTCATCAGTTCATCCCTAAAGTACCTTCAGTCTTCCATCTGAACCAAGAGTGGGTTCTTCCAGCATTCGGGGAGGATCCAGCCTCCTCAAAACTGCATGAGTTGGATATAGCCAGATCCCTAAGTCACTACCTAAATTTGACGCAGCAGTTCAGGAAAGATCAGCGGCTATTTGTCATCCCAAAAGGTGCCAGGAAGGGAATGGCAGCATTCAAAAGGACCTTGGCAAGTTGGATTGTAAGGCTGATCCAAAGAGCATATCAGGCTAGTGTGTCCCAGTTCCAGATGCGGTCAATGCGCACTCAACGCGTGAAATAGCTTACTCCTGGGCAGCTTTGGTGCGGGTCTCCCCTGAAACAATTTGCCGAGCGGCCAGCTGGTCGTCCTTTAGCGCGTTCATGTCCCACTATAGTGTAGACCCGGCAGTCCTTACTTCCCGAGAGTTTGGGGAAAGGACCTTGCAGTCAACTGTACTGTAGTTTTTCTTATTAAATTTCTTTATTGCAGTACCCTCCCTGTAAGCGAGTTATTTACCATTGGTATGCTGCCATCGAGGCACCAGGAAAATGGAAAATTGAATACTTACCTTTCCATAATTTTCCTTTCCTGGTGCCTGCCCATGGCAGCATACACCCTCCCTTCAATGATCCTTAGTGTTATGAGATCTAGTTACAAGAATACTGACTGAGGGGAGTAACTCTTTTTTATAGAGTTAAAGTGGTCCTGTGGGTTGGTAGGAAGCGGAGCAACCAACCACTGGTATGCTGCCATGGGCAGGCATCAGGAAAGGAAAATTACGTAAAGGTAAGTATTCAATTTTCCGTTTTCTTTTTGAGCAGTGGTTTTCCTTGTCAAAAGAAGTTTATTGAGTATACAATGTTATAAAGATACATAAAGTAAGTTTACAAGGATCTATAAAGTAAGCTCATTGTTTTACAGTAGGTATATATATAGGTAAATATCATGAAATTTCAAATATTAAACATTGGGTTCACGTAAACCTAAATTAAAGATATATATCATTTCCTTAGTTACTTTTGTAGGTATTTAAATGATTTCTACCTACTATACATATTGTTTACAAGTAGAGTGTATAGGTCAAATAAATTCTGATAATGAGCTTTAATCGTAAGGTGGAGAAAAGGAAAGAGAAAGAAGAAAAAAGGTTGAAAGGTAGAGGTATGGTCCACAAGGTTGTCCCGCTCGTCAGTTTATTATTCTTTTTAGTTCTCTTTGAAGCCTTAGAATGGGTGTCTCTGTAAGTCATTTAATCTGTTACCATGGCAACAGGACAGAGTCATTGAAGTTTGACAGGAACTGTTGTTTTATCCAAGGATGCCAAAGTTTTTCAAATTTTGGAATTTGATTTTGATCGATGGCTACCATCTTAGCATGGGACATTGTATTATTCATTCTGTGAATTGTTTCTGCTAGTACCAATGTAGGAGATTTCCATGCCTTGGCCACTGTTTGTTTTGCAACCGTTATTAGTTGGATCATAAGTTTGAATTGAGAGAGTGTTAACCATTCCGGTTTTAGATTAAGTAAAGTTAAATATGGATCTGGTTGTATTATTTTTTTAAATATTTTAGATGCAATCACGAAGACTTCCTTCCAGAAGGTTTGGATTACTGGGCACGTCCACCATATGTGTAAATATGTGCCTATTTCTGGGCATCCTCGAAAACAAAGAGCTGAGGTATTAGGTGAATATTTTGCCACTCTAGCGGGTACAAGGTACCAGCGAGTTAGGACTTTATAATTTGTCTCCAGTGCTAAGATGTTGGGTGAAGATGACTTAGATGTGAGCCATATGTTAGACCAGTCCGTGTCTTCTAAAGTTCGTCCCAGGTCCTCCTCCCACCTCTGAACGTAAGAGGGTCTATTAAGATTTGCTACTCCATATAATTGATTATAAAGTGATGAAATTGTACCTTTAGCAAATGGATCTTTTGTACAGATTGATTCAAAAATGGATAATTGGGATAATGGTGTATCCCCCTTTAGGAATGGTGTATAGAAATTTTTGATTTGGAGATATCTGAATATCTCAGAGTTTGGTAGATCATATTTTTCTCTAAGCGATGGGAATGAAAGGAATGATTTAGATGCTATGAAGTCATTTAGTGTCTTAATGCCTGATGTTGTCCAAGCTTTAAAAGAATTTGGGTAGATCCATGCCGGATAAAAGGCCGGATTTCTGATAAAAGAAAGGAGAGGATTGTGTGGAGATTGTAACTGATATTTGGTTTTTAGTTTATCCCAGAGAGATAAGAAGTGTTTAGTTATGGGATTATGAATTTTAAAGCGGTCTTTAGGATCAAGCCATAATAAATTTGATATTAATAGAGGGTCATTTTCTGAAGCCTCTATAAATACCCATAATGGGATTTCCTGTTTTGCATGGTATTTGGACAGACTGGCCAAATGTGCTGCTCTGTAGTAGTTAGTAAAATTAGGGTATCCCAGGCCTCCTTTATTTTTGGGAAGATGTAGTGTGTGTATAGGTATACGTGGTTTAGAAGAGCCCCATATAAACGAAGTTGCTCTTTTTTGTACTATTCTCAAAAAATAGGAAGGCATTGGAATAGGGAGGACTCTGAATAGATAAAGCAATTTGGGTAGAATAGTCATTTTGATTGCATTAATCTTCCCTATCCAGGATAAAGGAAGTTGTGACCATTGTTTTATTAGATTTGTGATCTGTCTTAATACAGGAGGATAATTGGTTGAGAATAAGTCAGAATGAGATGCTGTTAAATGAATTCCAAGATATGGGATTGATTTTTCTGCCCATGTGAATGGGAGTGCAGCCCTAGCCGGGATCAATTCCATGTTTGTGAGTGAAATATTAAGCACTAGGCATTTCTTAGGATTAATCATAAGGCAGGATAGGGCTGCAAATCCATCAAGAGCTGGTATTAAGTTAGGACCAGAGACCTGTGGTGATGATAGAAAAAGTAATATATCGTCTGCAAATATACATAATTTGTGTGTAATACCTCATATTTCAATGCCAGTTATAGTTTGGTTTGTTCTGATGTATTGGGCCATGGGTTCGAGTATAAGGGCAAATAATAAGGGAGATAATGGGCAAGCCTGTCGGGTACCTCTTTCGATATTAAAGGCTTCAGATTTGTATCCAGCATATTTTATATAGGCTTTGGGTTTATTATATAATGCTTTGATCCATGTTAAAAAGTGGGGTCCAAAACCCCATTTTTGTAATGAATATTGCATATATTGCCAGGATACTGTGTCAAATGCCCTCTTAATATCGAGAGATAGAAAACATAAAGGGATTTTCCGTTTTTTAGCAATATGTGCCAATAACACTGCCCTGCGTATATTATCGCCTGCCTGTCTATTTGGCATGAAGCCTACTTGATCTCTATGTATTAATTTTCCTATAATGCTATTGAGGCGTTTTGCTATTATTTTTGCTAATAATTTAATATCGAGGTTTAACAGAGAGATAGGCCGATAATTCACACAGGAAGTATCATCAGAAAGGGGTTTTGGGATCATACAAACAATTGCCATTAGTGTTTCTTGCCGAAAAGAATGTCCATCTAGAAGTTTGTTAAAAGTTTCAGTGAGAATGGGAGAGAGTATTTCTGAGAATGTTTTATAGTATAAAGCCGAGTAGCCGTCTGGGCCTGGTCTTTTGTTAAGTTTTAGGTCTTTTATGGCGTTAGCAACTTCATCTATAGTTATAGGCTCATCCAAACTGCTTTTTTGATTCTGAGATAACTCAGGTAAGGTTATTTTTGAGAAGAAGGATTCAGCCTCTGTAGGATTAAATTCATTGTTTGTCTTGTATAAAGTTGCGAGATGTGAGTGAAATTTATGGACTATTTTAACTGGATTACAAGTGTAAACATTTTTTGATAATTTCAAACGTATTGGTTTGAAAGATTTGTTAGTTGAATTTAATGCCCGAGCCAAATATGTACCTGGTTTGTTTGTATTCATGTAGAAATTGTGTTTGGAGCGTTTGAGGGATTTATCAACTGACTCAGTGAGAAATAGATCGTATTCCAATCTAGATTTTTCCAGATGAGATTTTGTACTCTGAGATGGATTATCTTGAAATGATATGTAGGCTGCATTAAAATTAAGTTCTAGTTTTTTTGCTAGATTTTTGCGTTCCCGTTTAAATAGTGCCATTTGTCTTTGTATTGTACCACGCAAGACAGGCTTATGAGCTTCCCACAGTGTTATTGGGGAAATGTCTGTTGTATTATTAATTGATATGTATTCCTTTAAAGCTTGTTCAATGGCCATCTGATGTAGTGGGTGTTTGAGCATTATGTCCGGTAAGTACCACGTTGGGTCATGCGCTTTTGGTATGGCTGAGGCTATAGTAGTGTATACTGCATTATGCTCAGACCACGGAATCGGAATTATATCTGATGCAATAATTTCTGGTATCATTCCTATTGTTAGAAAAATATGATCTATTCTGGTGAAGGTTTGATGAGGGTGCGAGAAATAAGTGAATTTCTTTTTCATTGGGTTACTTTCTCTCCATGAATCTACCAGATTGTATTTGGAAAGAAGTTGAGAAAAAGGTAATCTAGAGGTTATTTTGGATGGTGTAAAAGGTGATTTATCTAGAAATGGGAGGAGGACCTGGTTCGAATCCCCACACATTATCACTGTTCCTATTTTGTGTGTATTAATCACTTGTAATATATGTGAGAGGAATGGTGTAGGTTGTTTGTTAGGAGCGTAGTAGGAAATCACCGTGATTGCTGTATCCATTATATAACCCATGAGTATCAGGTATCTACCTTCTGGGTCTTTAATTTCTGATGATAAGGTGAATGGTGTGGATCAGTGAAATACAATTAGAGTTCCCCTTTGCTTGGTACAGGCAGAAGCCGTGTAAATTTGTTGATAAAAAGGAGAAATATATTTTGGAGTAGAATCTTTGGTGAAGTGTGTTTCTTGGAGGCATACTATGTGAGCCTTCTTGTTATGGAAAGTACGGAAGGCTTTGGTCCTTTTTTGAGGGACATTTATTCCCTGAACATTCAGGGAAAGTATATTCAGTGGTGCCATGGCAATAGATCAAATAGTTTTGACTTACTTTTTGTTATGCAGAGCTGACTGCGCAGATCAACCTGTGTGGACTGAAGAGATGAATAGATAGAAAAGAAACCAGTGAATTCTGGAGTAAAGAGTAAACAAAAAACATATGAGATTAGAAGATACATTGTATAAATTATTTTTTGCAAGTAATCACAATTTACCCGTGAAAGAGAATAAATATCTCTCTCAGGGGAATAAGTGCCTTCGTCACACTCCCACATAATATGGTTGGGAGAATGAGGAGGGCTAATGGGGGTACACGGATCTTCCGCTTACAGGAGAGAAGTGCTATGTCAAAAGACATCAAAATGATGTTTCATTAATTGGAGTGCAGAATATAGTTTTTGTTGAAATTATTTATTCCAGGGTGGTTGTATATGGTTAGTCTTGCCCTAGGCTAAATAATTCAGTTAGAAAGGTACTGTTAATAACTTTGGTATTGATGAAGATAGTTTGAATTATTTTGGGATTTTAACCCTTTTAGAGTAAACAATTACATATTTTATTCATATGTAACTGTTTAGATATGTTAACTCATAAAATAGAGGTTGTATTGCTTCAGATTAGAATAAACAAAAACATAATTCTAGGAACTAGTTAGGTAATAATATATTTGTTTTAAGAAAAGAAAGAAAAAGCTTCCATTACTTCTGGATTATTGAATATATTTGTCCTAAAAAGTAATAAATCTATTGTTATTACTTGATAATATATAACTGAACAAGAATTTCCTTATTTCACTTATATATTCTAAGGCTATATGAATCAGAAGTAATAAGAAATATAACTGGAATGTAACATGATACCACACAGTGTGTGACTATCAGAATGCAGTTACATTCAGTTATAAATATAGGTTTTTTATAGAGAACCATCTCTTAGTATAATAAATGAAGAGATATCAGGAATTAGGATGTCAGTCCATTGAATCTTCTTGGTCCATGGATGATGTGGCATAACGGCCTCTTTTGTGAGAATGATGATTCCCATTTTGTTCTGAAATTTTCTGGGTGCTGCCTGAAGGTGAAGATGACGCCATTCTTCTGCGTGTGGGGGTGTTGCTGCTTGTGGGTTCTGTCAGATTTAATTTTAAAAGGGTTTGTTGTAGTTCATCTGCTGATCTGCTTCTGTAAATTGTACCTTGGTAGTTAAATCTGACTGAAAAGGGGAAGCCCCATTGATACATAATGTTGTGGCGTTGCAGTTCCATTAGTTGGGGTTTCATGGATCGTCTTTTAGTAATAGTAAGTTGGGATAGGTCAGCAAAAATTTGATAATTGTGTCCTTGAAAATTAAGTTCCTTTTTTTCTCTTGCAGCAATTAGTATTTGTTCTTTTGTTCTGTAATAATGAAATTTTGTGATTATATCACGTGGGGGTCCATCTTTCTTTTTGGCTGTGAGGGCTCTGTGTACTCTGTCCAGTTCTAAACGTTCAATAGGGATATCTGGCTTTAGTTCTTGTAATAGAGCAGTAATAGTAGATTGCAGGTCTGTCACAGTTTCAGGTATTCCCCTTATGCGCAAGTTTGAACGTCTGGCTCTATTTTCGTAATCTTCGAGCTTAGTTTGAAGTATTAAATTCTCTTTTTTTAATTGTTCCAATTCTGTTATATTTTCTTGGGTTGTAATTTCAATTTCATCCATTTTTATTTCTAAGGCTGCAGTGCGGTTTCCCAGCTCTCTTATTTCTTTGGTTAGGCTTTTTGTTATTTGGTCTGAGGTTTGTTTTAAAGCCTTATGAAGCATCTTTTCAAATTGTAATAATATTACTGGGGATACTGAGGAGGCTTGTGGAGAAGTTTGTGAGATGATTTGTTCTGTATCTGACTCAAATGGAGAGTCTTGCTGTGACATTTTCTGTCTGTGAGAGCGCCCTGATGCTGTATCTTGTGAGGTGACTGGAGCTGCTTTAGTTGCAGTGAGTGCCTGTGAGCTCTTTGTGAGGTGATTTTTATTTCTGCCACGGTTTCCTCCCAGTACCATATTTCCTGCCCAAACTTTCACAGTTTGTTCCCTGGGGCAAAAAGGTTCAAATGGATACCTTTTGAGCCTGCAGGCTCCGCTTTGTCCTTCTCTTCTCTCCTCAGCGGTGCGGAGCTCTAACAATGCATGTCTGCTCTGCTAGGCTCCGCCTCCTGCCCCCCTGAGCAGTGGTTTTAATCCTCAGTCATCAAGTACCCCCCCCCCCAACAGAACATGTTTAGGAAATGTATCTTATCTAAAATAGCTATCCAAAATACAAAGCCATTGACTTTCAAGCACCTGTGCAAGATGAAGGAAAACCTGCAAACATGGCCTGTTGGGGGGTACTTGAGGACAGGGCTGAGAAGCACTGAACTAAAATCAAGCTGAAGACAATCCTATTCTAATTGTGGACATTTGAGGGAAATCAAGAATTTCCTGAATGGGGAAACTATTTAGATTGACCTGTGTGTCCCCAAGGACATACATTGGTAGGGTTTTACCTTCACTTCCTGTTTGGCTATGTGACAGGAAGTGAATAATTTTGAATGAGAAATTGGCAAAATGTGTGAGGTGTCTTCACCCTATCAGGGGTGTAGACATCTGACAAAACTTCTAATCCCTCTGCAGTCTATCCCCAAGCAAAAATAAGAAAGGATTTTAAATAGCTTAACTTTGCAAAGACACATTCCTAAGTTCAATTGTGATGCATGGCCCATTTAGACCTTTAATAGAAAGTCATCAGTTGCCTTTGACTCTAAACATTATCTTTGGCCAGTCCTAGAAATCTACATCTGTTTTTCTATTAACCACTTGGTGCTATAGCCAAACGACGGCCACAGCGTGGACCTGAATTTCTGGCAGGCTGTCATAGGATGGGCTCCCCATGTGCTCCCTGCAGGGCGCGCAGCGTGCACTGAGACTTGGGTGATCACAGATCGAAGTAAGGGCCGATCCCGGCCCCTTACCATGCAATTAGCTGTCAGCCAATGATGGCTGATCACATGATGTAAACTAAAGCTCGGTAATTGTTTATTTTTTCTCCTCACGCTGACAGCATGAGGATAAAAATAAAAGCTGATCACCGGCTTAGGTGCAAGGGACATTGGTCCCGAAGAGGCAATTCTGCCTCATCTGTGCCCACCAGTACCACCTGTCAGTGCCACCTAGCAATGCCCACCAGTGGTCCCAAGTAGTGCTGCCTATCAGTGTAACCAATCAGTGCCGCCTCATCAGCGTACATAAATGAAGGAGAAAAATTAACTGTTTGCAAAATTTAATATCAAAATATCCAAAAATATACAAAATTATTTATAAAAATCTGTCTTTTCTTTTTTTTTTAAAAAAGAAAAAAAACACAGAGGTGATCAAATACCACCAAAAGAATGCTCTATTTGTGGGAACTTAAAAAAAAACAAAAAAAAAAAACATTTGGCTAAGTATGACCGCGCAATTGTCATTCAAAGTGCATCAGCGCTGAAAATTGGTCTGCACAGCTGGGGGGTTTAAGTGCCCAGTAAGCAAGTGGTTAATTTCCTTGCCAAATATGGATTTCTGGAATAAAGATGTGTGCCCACTGCGTATACGGCATGTGCGCATGGGCGTAAGCAAGTCGCACACATATGAACGGTACTCATTGTAAATCATGGGGTAGAACTTGTGATGCAACTTTTCAGTCCCAAGTGGCCTTAGGCTCTCTTTCCATTACTGCGAGTTGTTGTGCGACTTGACAGATGTGAAGTTGCAGGACAAGTCAAAACACATGTATTTCAATGGTCCCCCGTTCTAATTGGTGTAACTTCCAAAAAAGTTCCACTTTGTTCCAACTTCAGTGCGACTTTTTCTCAGTTGATTTGAAATAGTCGCATGACATGACATTAAAGCTCAGTTTCCACTATTGCAAGCCCAAAGTCACATGTTTTTTGCCGCAAGTTTCCTGCAACTTTTTGCCGAAACGTGAAGCAATGCCTGTGTATTTTTGAGGTCTATGGACCTCAAGTCGTATCAAAGTGGGACCAAAGTAGTGCAGGGACTACTTTGAAGTTGCTGCGACTTGAAATCGCACACATATGAACGGTACTCATTGTAAATCATGGGGTAGAACTTGTGATGCAACTTTTCAGTCCCTACTGGCATGACAAGTTGCAATAGTGGAAAACAAGCCTAAAAAGCACATTGTAAATCACGCAACTTTGTGGTTGAAATAGTGAAAAGAGAGCATTAGGCTAAAGCGGTAATAGGAAGATGCACTGTAAGAATTACTTCTAATTGTAGAAAACCAAACAGGCTCTTGCACTGAATCTAATTTATGGAAGATCTGATTGATTGGCCAATGTATGGTGACCTTTAAAGATATGAAAACTTGAATTTCTGGTGTTTAAGCCTCATACACACGATGAGACTTTGTACAAACTTTCCCATGGATTTTTGTACAAAGGGTGTTGGCCTTAGGCCCCTTTCACACTGTGGCAATGCGGGTGGTAGCGGTAAAACGGCGCTATTTTTAGTGCCGCTTTACCGGCGGTATTCGCCTGCTAGCGGTTTTAACCCATGCTAACGGCCGAAAAGGGGTTTATATAAATCCGCCCGCAAAACGCCGCCGCAGCGGTGTTTTGCCGGTGGTATAGCCACGCTGTCCCATTGATTTCAATGGGCAGGAGCGGTTTATACACTGATCCAAAGGTGCTGGTAGAAGGAATTTTTTTAGGCCCCTTTCACACTGGAGCATTTTTAGGTGCTACAGCGCTAAAAATAGCATCTGAAAAATGCCCTAAAGAAGCGGCTCCATTCACTCCAGTGAGGGTTTTCACACTGGAGTGGTGCGCAGGCAGGGCGTCACAAAAAGTCCTGCCAGCAGCTTCTTTGGAGCGATGAACTCACCACTCCTCCCCATTGCAATCAATGGGACAGCGCTGTGATACCGCCGACAAAATGCCGATCCAGCGGCGTTTTGCGGGTAGATTTAACCCCTTTTCGACCACTAGCAGGGGGGTTAAAACCGCCCCGCTAGCAGCTGAATAACACCACTAAAATGACAGTAAAGCGGCGCTAAAAATAGCTCCACTTTACCGCAGATGCCCCCACCGCACCAGTGTGAAAGGGGCCCTACTGCCCTGCTAGCGCACCCCTCCAGTGTGAAAGCCCGATTCACACTGGAGTGAATGGAGCCGCTTCTTTAGGGCGTTTTTCAGGCGCTATTTTTAGCGCTATAGCGCCTGAAAAACACCCCAGTGTGAAAGGGACCTTAGGCCCCTTTCACACGGATGGATAGAATTGTGCTTTTAGCTGCGTTTTCTACCGCAGCTAAACGTACACAATGCTTTCCTATGGCCCCATTCACACACTGCGTTTTGATTACATGCGGTGTGGTGCAGATAGAAAAAATAGAATTGACTGCGTCCAGGAGCAATTTAGCGCAGCTATCCGCACATAACTGCAGGTAATCGCAGTGCACTGTGTCAGCTGCAGATAGCAGAGCCGAGCTGGCTCGCTCATCATGAAAGGAAAACATGTTTTTTCCTATCCCAATGAGCGACAAGCACAGGGATCTGACTCCAATACCAGGCACTGTGATATGAATCTTGAGGGAGAACTCCACGCCAAATTTTACATAAAAAAGGCATGGGTTCCCCTCCAAGAGCATACCAGGCCCTTCGGTCTGGTATGGATTGTAAGGGGAACCCCCTACACTGAAAAAACGGTGTGGGGGGGTCGCCCCAAAATCCATACCAGACCCTTATCCGAGCACGCAGCCCGGCCGGTCAGCAAAGGGGGTGGGGATGAGCAAGCACCCCCCTGTACTGTACCAGGCCGCATGCCCTCAACATGGGGGATGGGTGCTTTTGGGGAAGGGGGGCGAGCTGCAGGCCCCCCACCCCAAAGCACCTTGTCCCCATGTTGATAAGGACAAGGGCCTCTTCCCGACAACCCTGGCCGTTGGTTGTCGGAGTCTGGGGGTGGGGGGCTTATCAGAATCCAGGAGCCCCCTTTAATAAGGGGGCCCCCAGATCCCGGCCCCCCACCCTATGTGAATGAGTATGGGGTACATGGTACCCCTACCAATTCACCTGGGGGCAAAAAAGTGTTAAGAAAAAAAACACACTATACAGGTTTTTTAAGTAATTTATTAGTCAGCTCCGGGGGGGGTCTTCTTCTGACTTCGGGGGTCTCTTCCACGCTGTCCGGCCTCTTCTCCACGATCTCCAGATCTTCTCACGGTCTCCGGTCCTTCTCCGTGCTGTCCGGCCTCTTCTTCCGTTCTTCTCCGCGCTGTCCGGCCTCTTCTCCTGGTGTCCTTTTTTGCAGCAATTGCAAGATGTACCTCGCCGAGAACCAGCGCAATGGAATTGCGCTGGAAACATTCTCGCGGACAGGTACCACTGTGCGTGCGCCGGTTCACACGCTCAATTAGGGATTTATCCGGCGTACCAATTGAGGTATGAACTGGCGCAGCCACTCTTTTGCTAGTGGTGGCCCGGTCTTCTCCCACTGTCTGGTTCTTCTGTCGCTGTCCGGTTCTTCTGTTGGGCTCCTCCTCTATCTTGCCCTCGTTTGCCGCTCTTTTGCTAGCGGTGGCCCGGTCTTCTGCCGCTGTCAGGGTCTTCTGCCACTCTCCGGTATCTTCTGCTGGACTCCCCCGCTATCTTCTTCCAGCTCTTTTGCTAGCGGTGGCCTGGTCTTCGTCGTCGTCTTCTCCCCTCTTCTTCTGATGTTGACACAATGCTCTCTCCCACTGTAATGCCATCTGCGAGGTGTGCGGCGACTAATATAGGCATGGAGCATGGTCATCATGTCATGTCACTGGGTGACCCCGCTCCTTATGATGGCACAGGCCCCCCCACCCGCAGACCCCGACAACCAACGGCCAGGGTTGTCGGGAAGAGGCCCTTGTCCTCATCAACATAGGGACAAGGTGCTTTGGGGTGGGGGGGCCGTAGCGCACCCCCTTCCTCAAAGCACCCATCCCCCATGTTGAGGGCATGTGGCCTGGTACGGTTCAGGAGAGGGGCTGCTCACTCGTCCCCACCCCCTTTCCTGACCGGCCGGGCTGCGTGCTCGGATAAGGGTCTGGTATGGATTATGGGGCAACCCCCGCAAGTTTTTTTGGCATAGGGGTTCCCCTTACAATCCATACCAGACCGAAGGGCCTGGTATACCCCTGGAGGGGAACCCATGCCGGTTTCTCTCGCGCTGCTTTAATAGGAAGATGTGTTTTTCCTAATGCAGCGATTGCAAGATGTACCTCGCCGAGAACCAGCGCAATGGAATTGCGCTGGAAACATTCTCGCGGACAGGTACTGCTGTGCGTGCGCCGGTTCACACGCTCAATTAGGGATTTATCCGGCGCACCAATTGAGGTATGAACTGGTGCAGCACATTCATCTTAGTAAATGACCCCCATTGTCTCCATGCTGATAATGACAACTGCTTCTTCCTCATAACCCTGGTCTGGTGGTTATGGGGGTCTGTGGGTGGGGAGCTTATCAAAATCTGGAAGCCCCCTTTAAGACTCATGCATGCTGGATTTTTATTTAATTTTTTTTGTCCTTCATACATATTTGCCTTCACTAACCTCCCCAGCATGGTCTCCTGGCCCTATATTCACCTCATGTAGCATAATTCCCAACTTTTGAACTTCAGAATGAGGGACAAATGAGGGAGTAAGTGAGCTGCAGCGCACATCACGGCAAAATGTGGGTGTGGCCAACATCTTAATGGTGAGAGGGACTTAAGGGAGTAGTTAAACAAAACCCAGCTCTCTCACCTCTCACAATTGCCCCCCCAGTTCTCTCACCAATGCCCCCACCCTAGCTTTCTCAGCAATCCCCCCCAGTTCTCTCACCAATGCCTCCGGCAGCTCCATCACCAATGCCCCCCTCTTATCTTAGTAATACCCCCCAGCTCTCTTACTAATTTCCCCACAGCTTTCTCACCAACTCCCCCCTCCTCTCTTACTAATGCCCCCCCCAGCTCTCTCACTCTCTCTATTTTTTTTTTTTAAATAGAATGCACTCCAATGACCTTTACACTGACTTACCTGATTCCTACAATGACCACTACACTGGCCTACCCAATTCCTACAATGATCACTACACTGACCTACCTGATTCCTACAATGACCGCTACACTAACCTACCTTATTCCTATACTGACCACTACACTGACCTACCTGATTCCTATACTGACCATTACACTGCCCTACCTGTCCACTATACTGACCATTACACTGCCCTACCTGTCCACTATACTGACCAACCTGATCTCTACACTGACCATTACACTGACCTACCTGATTCCTACCCCTCCATTGGGGGGTATGTCACACCCTTAGCTCTGAAGGGCTCATGCTGGGACTTGCAGTCTTTCACTTTTGGGGGTGTCACATCCCCAAAAAATTAAGGACTACAAGTTCCAACATTAACTCTTCAGCACTAAGAATGTAACTCCCTCCAAAATGGAAGGACTACAAGTCCCAGTATGAACCCGTGAGATCTAAGGTTGTATCTCCCTTATATCTCACTGGTTCATGCTGGGACCCGTAGTCTTTCATTAGGAGCATGGGATCAGTTGCAGTGGTGGGGAGATGGGTTCAGAGGCAGAGCTTTTCTGACACTTTTTGTCACCTGTTAGTCAGTGGTTGGTACCCCCTGCCTGCATGCAAGAGAGGGGAGGAGCAGGAGAGGGTGTGAGAATGGGGTGGAAGAGGAGGTGTGAAAGAGAGGGGGGAGAGAAAGAGGGAGGGGTGAGAGAGGGACGGGTGAGAGAGGGAGGGGTGAGAGAGGGGGGTGGGAGAGAGAGGGGGGTGAGAGAGAGAGAGGGGGGAGAGAGAGAGGGGATGAGAGAGAGGGAGGTTGGGTGAGAGAGAGAGGGGGTTGGGTGAGAGAGAGAGATGGGGTGGGTGAGAGAGAGAGATGGGGGTGGGTGAGAGGGAGAGATGGGGTGGGTGAGAGAGGGAGATGGGGGTGGGTGAGAGAGAGAGATGGGGGTGGGTGAGAGAGGAGGTGAGTGAGAGAGAGAGGAGGTGAGTGAGAGGGGGTGAGTGAGAGAGGGGGGTGGGTGAGAGAGGGGGGTGAGTGAGAGAGAGGGGGGTGGGGGAGTGAGAGGGGGTGAGTGATAGAGAGGGGGGATGAGTGAGAGAGAGGGGTGGGTGAGAGAGGGGGTGAATGAGAGAGGGGGGTGAGTGAGAGAGGGGGGGGTGAGTGAGAGGGGGTGGGTGAGAGAGAGAGAGGGGGTGGGTGAGAGAGAGAGGGGGGTGGGCGAGAGAGGGGGGGTGAAAGAGGGGGGTGAATGAGAGAGAGATGGGGTGGGTGAGTGAGAGAAATGGGGGTAGGTGAGTGAGAGAGATGGGGGTGGGTGAGTGAGAGAGAGAGAGAGGGGGAGGTGGGTGAGAGAGAGGGAGGTGGGTGAGAGAGAGGGAGGGGTATGAGAGAGGGAGTGAAAGAGAGGGTGGGGGGTGAAAGAGGGGGGTGAGTGAGAGAGATGGGGGTGGGTGAGTGAGAGAGAGGGAGGTGGGTGAGAGAGAGGGAGGTGGGTGAGAGAGGGGTTGGGGTGAGAGAGAGGGAGTGAAAGAGAGGGTGGGGGTGAGTGAGAGAGAGGAGGTGAGTTAGAGATGGGAGTGAGAGATAGAGGGGTGGGTGAGAAATAGGAGCTGAGTGGGAGAGAGGGGTTTGGTGAGAGAGATAGGGGGTTCGGTGAGAGAGAGGGAGGTGGGTGAGAGAAAGGGAGGTGGGTGAGAGAGAGGGGGTTCGGTGAGAGAGAGGGGGTGAGAGAGAGGGGATGGGTGAGAGAAAGGGAGGTGGGTGAGAGTGAGAGGGGAGGTGGGTGAGAGAGGGGGTGGGTGAGAGAGAGAGGGTTCGGTGAGAGAGAGGGTGGGTGAGAGAGGGTGGGTGAGAGAGGGGGTGGGTGAGAGAAGGGGTTTGGTGAGAGAGAGGGTGGGTGAGAGGGGGGGTGGGTGAGAGAGGGGGTTCGGTGAGAGAGGGGGTTCGGTGAGAGAGAGGGTGGGTGAGAGAGGGGGTGGGTGAGAGAGGGGGGTGAATGAGAGAGATGGGGGTGGGTGAGAGAGAGAGAGGGAGGTGTGTGAGAGAGAGAGAGAGAGAGAGGGAGGTGTGTGAGAGAGAGAGAGGTGGGTGAGAGAGAGGGAGGGGTATGAGAGAGGGAGTGAAAGAGAGGGTGGGGGGTGAAAGAGGGGGGTGAGTGAGAGAGATGGGGGTGGGTGAGTGAGAGAGATGGGGGTGGGTGAGTGAGAGAGATGGGGGTGGGTGAGTGAGAGAGAGGGAGGTGGGTGAGAGAGAGGGAGGGGTGAGAGAGGGGGAGTGAAAGAGAGGGTGGGGGGTGAGTGAGAGAGAGGAGGTGAGTGAGAGATGGGGGTGAGAGATAGAGGGGTGGGTGAGAAATAGGAGCTGAGTGGGAGAGAGGGGTTTGGTGAGAGAGATAGGGGGTTCGGTGAGAGAGAGGGAGGTGGGTGAGAGAAAGGGAGGTGGGTGAGGGTGAGAGGGGAGGTGGGTGACAGAGGGGGTGGGTGAGAGAGGGGGTTCGGTGAGAGAGAGGGGGTTCGGTGAAAGAGAGAGGGGGTGGGTGAGAGAGAGGAGGTGGGTGAGAGAGAGGGGATGGGTGAGAGAAAGGGAGGTGGGTGAGAGAAAAGGAGGTGGGTGAGAGTGAGAGGGGAGGTGGGTGAGAGAGAGGGGAGGTAGGTGAGAGGGGGGGTGGGTGAGAGAGAGGGTGGGTGAGAGAAGGGGTGGGTGAGAGAGGGGGTTTGGTGAGAGAGAGGGTGGGTGAGAGAGGGGGTTTGGTGAGAGAGGGGGTTCAGTGAGAGAGGGGGTTCGGTGAGAGAGAGGGGGCTCGGTGAGAGAGAGGGGGCTCGGTGAGAGAGGGGTTGGGTGAGAGAGGGGGTTCGGTGAGAGAGGAGGGTGGGTGAGAGAGGGGGTTCGGTGAAAGAGAGGGGGTTCGGTGAGAGAGAGGGGATGGGTGAGAGAGAGGATGGGTGAGACCCCCCAGCCCTGCCTGCAGTCCCTGTTTTGCCCCCCTGTCTGTGGGTAGGTATGTCTGTAATGCACCTACCTCCCGCCCGTCCTCGTCCTCTGGGCTCTTGGTCAGGCTGTCTTCCTGCTGATGCTGGGAGTGGACATTGGAGGAGTGCAGGCAGGCTCTGGGACTCGGTGTCGGGGGATGCTGTGTAAGGTCTTCTCCCACTCTCTGGTTTTAGCCAGCCTCCGCGGCTGAGCCTCGTGCTGCTCACCTGGGCTGCTCACCGGGGCCGCCCACCGCTTGAAGTTTCCACAGCGCTAGATATCGCTCGCTGCCCTGCACCCACCGCCACCGGACCAGCAGGACCATGACAGGGGAGTGGCGGTGGGACTCAACTCAAAGGGCAGCTGATTAAGGCACGGAGGAGGAAGTTAAATCCTCCTCCGCTTTCGATGCTGGGCAGTGAGGGAGTCGCAGCCATGACGTCACTGGTTGCTATACGCCAGGCGGCTGTAGCAACCAGTGACAAGGAGTAGAGTTAGGACAGGTGGAGGCGGAGCCAGAGCCAGTGCTACAGTGGCTCAGTCCATCAATGTCCCTGCATTCCAGACTCTCTTTCTTTTAATTGGGGGGCCCACGGAGCCCTGGCTCTGGGACTTCAGGCCAGGTCCGCAGGACTCCGGGACTTATCTCAAATCGCGGGAAGGTCCTGCGGAATCCGGGACGGTTGGGAGGTATGCATGTAGTCACTTAACAATGTATTTTATCAGCTCCATAGTAGTGCTTTACCCCAAACACCCCCTAAAATGTTTTTAAATATGATTTGTGCTTTAAATTCAGGCAGAGTGCCAGATGCTTTTTTTGGGGGGTCCCCAAATCATTTGGAACCCTCCCTTCCCCCAATTGCTAAGTCAGCTGATATCAATTCTCTATCTATCCTCAATCATCTATCTGCTGACTTTGCCAAACCCATACACACTATACCCATCTCTTTTGTGGTAAGATTTATGGATGAATTCCCCAAAGCATGTAGTGCAAGGGCCTGCCTGTATACGTTCAAATGGTACTGTTAAAAGTTTCTGTATACTATTATTATCTTGATAGGTAATAGCAGAATGTACAAATGTGCTCAAATGTGTACAATGTGTATTTATATCTTTGTATTATGACACTTCTTACCTGTCGAGTGGGCTGCAAATAGTGTAACTAAGGAGGGGCTGGCCAAAGTAATACCCATTATTTAGGCATTCATCTCTCAATGAAGTGGAGAGGGTTACCTGTCCAAGAGTTCCCCCCCTATAATGTTAGAAATGGCCCATGAGAGGGGTGGAGGAGGGGGAATCTGATAGGTGTACCTTATACTTTGGTCTTTAAAAACACCCTCAAATAAATGTTATCTTGATGTTGGCCAAGAATGTTTGTGTCTAATCTGCTTTCCCTGTTTATGTTCAAAATGACTATTTTTTTTTCTTGTTTGACTCCACAGTTTCCTTCCACACCACAGGAATGGCAGACTGTGGCCTCCCACTTTGCCCAGCGGTGAGACTTTCCTAACTGCGGAGGGGCAATTGATGGGAAACACGTCCACATCGTCCCACCACCCAACTCGGGGTCATACTATTTCAACTATAAGGGGGTTCAATAGTATTGTGATGTTGGCGGTGATGTCCTCTACTTACGAGTTCCTGTATGTGGACGTGGGGAAGAATGGCCGGATGTCCGATGGTGGAGTCATCGCCCAGACGGAGTTCTACAGGCGTCTCCAGAATGGCAGCTTGGACTTGCCACCTCCAGAAGACAATGTGGAAGGACTCCCATTCGTCTTTGTTGCTGATGAAGTGTTTGCGCTGGGGGACCATCTTATGCGGCCATTCCCGATGAGGACCCTCACCCCGGAACCAGAGGGTTTTTAATTACCGGCTGGCCAGAGCCAGAAGAGTGGTGGAGAACACATTTGGAATCATGGCCGGCCGGTTCCGCCTATTTCTTACACCCATACACATAGCGGAGTACAAACTGAATCATATCATCCTGGCATGTTGTGTTCTACACAACTTTTTACGGCAACATTCTACCAACTATGCTGGCTCAGTTGGGCCTGAGGCTGGAATTAAAAATGAACCAACCCTGACGGCGCTTGAAAGTGGCCATCCTGGCTTGCCCCCCCGAGTGCCTGTGATGTCCGTCTAAGATCCCTTGAATACTTTGCGGGTAGGGGGGCTATCAATATGCCAGACAATGTCTGAAACCTTTTTCAAATAAAAAAAAATTACCTACTAAAATCTTTGGTGACATTTACTGCTTGTGTTTCTTTTAGCTGACCCTGACAGAAATGTGGTGAGTCCTGAAAATGGCGTGATTGTGTAACATTACAAAGCATTGTTGGGTGTTATTTACTAAAGGCAAAGACACTTTGCACTACAAGTGCACTTGAAACTGCACTTGTAGTGCAAAGTGGATTTACCCTTAATAAATAACCCCCATTGTCAATGAAAACACCAATTAGAGCACAACAAATGTGTTGGAGCGTTGAAACAATAATCCACACATTCTTGAGTAACAATCTTTTTAATACCAGCACAATCACATGTGCATTTAGAAAAGGTTTTTAAAACAAACCAGCTTGTTGTAGAACAATTTTTGGGGTCACATTTCAAAAAGTAGAAATGTCCATTTAAGATAAAACAGGCATGTTTAAAACCAACAAGAAAGACACAAATCTTGAACTTACAAAGTTCACATTTGGTAGAACTTGAAGGCAATATCAGACATGAGTATTTACAAACTGTGTTTGATATTGCGTTCAGATGGGGTGAAGTCACCCCTAGAAAAGCCAAATTTTGAAGATGCACACCAATTGCCGAATGTCAACATGTGCTAGCTGCCATCATGGGGGATCAAGGGACGTGTTTTTGGGGTGCAACCCCTTCCTCACAGCTACTTTATTATTGAGGAAGGGGTTGCACCCCCAAAACGCATCCATTGATCTCCCGTGATGGCAGATAGCACATGTTGACACACTGTGTGCCTCTTCAAAATTTGGCTTTTCGCAAATATGTCAAAAAATTCTAAAAATTTTTAGCTCACAAAAAGTACAAGAAAAAAAAAAAAAAAAGGGATTTTGAGGGGTTTTAAACTCTCCCTAAAACATCAATGATCTTCATTTTTTGTTGAACATCATTGATGTTTTTAAGGATGTTTTCCAAGTCCCTATTACACCCCATGATCTCCCCGTTCAGGATCTGTGAACTTTCCAAGGTGAAAGGATCTGGATCCACAACTTCACGATCACCTAAAAAGATAGAAACAAAAACACACCATGTATTATAAATATGCCGGCATCCATCTCTTACCTGAGCCTGTGGTCACAGACACTCACCTGTTGTGGTGCCAATTTCCACCACGTCTTCCTCCTCCTGCTCTGCTTGGCTTGGGTGGATTTCCCCTTGTTCCAGAGGTGGGGGGTCTGTGGTCTCCTCGGATGAGGGGTTTCGTCCGAGTCTTTTATCCCCTATGTAAAAAAAAAGTATACTTAGCACACAGATATTTGATGGCAGAAATAGGAATATGAAACATTGCTTGGAAGTGGGGTACAATTGTCTATTTTGGCAGAGTTCCAAGATGTAGAATTTTTAGTGTCCTTTGTCAAGCTTGAATATTTTACCTGTTTTGTACAAGCTTCACAGATGGAAACACCCCTATAGTATACACTGGAGCACCAGTGTGGGCCCCCTAATAAAAAGGGTGTTCATGTATCACACACTTGTGCTCCAGCGTCCAGATGTGAAAACTGCTGCTGAGTGTCCTCTCCTTACACAGAATCTAGTTTGCATTTCATTCTAGTTACAAACCCATCTACCCAACCAAATTATTTGCAGACAAGTAGGCCATAAAAAATGTTGGGAAATGCATATGGCCAAAACAATGGTGTTTTCTAGGAGGCCGAATGAACAATGTTTTATACGAACGAATAATGTGCCCATGAACATGAAAGTTGCCATTTTAAACTGGATAACAGTTAAGAAAAGCACATGGAGCAGCACGAACGTATTAAACATAAAGAATAGGAACACAGCACAACTACTTACTTTTTTGCAGCACTCTCCGGATCTTTCTGTACTGCTCATGCTCTCTTAATTTGAGGTCTGACCACTATTTCTTGAGCTGATCTTTCGATCGTCGTACCCCAAAATTCCGGTGCAGACTCTTGACCACTTTCGCCATGATCTTGGCCTTTCTGACATTGGGGTTGGGGTAAGGTCCATACTTCCCATTATAGTCGACCTTCTTCAGGATGTCGACCATCTTCAACATTTCCCCAAAGGACATATTTGAGGCCTTAAATCATCTCCTCTGGATTGGGACGTTTCTGCCTCCGGGCTTTCCTCCTCCTCATTGGTGTAATTATCAGACACCTGCTCTGACTCCGCCATGTGATATTCCATCACTGCGCCGAATGAGAAGGGGCGGGGAATAGACTAGAAAGAACGTCAGGGGTGGGAGGAGTTTCACGCATGCGCAGTGCCTATAAAGCGTAACACGCGTGCGTAGTACGTACGATCTGTGAGCGGAGGAAGGAGTAACAGGGGCGCCGATCGTGATTGTGAAGGTAAGATTTAACATTGGGCCTATACTGCTTCTAGATTGAGGCCTGTATTTGCACAAGTTTAGAAGACTTTAGGCTGACATTAGGGTTTGTCTTGTGTTGTGTCTTGCAGTGAAAATGGATATCTTGAAAGATAAGGACTTTATGCCAATCTTCATTGATATGTTCAGGAAGCTGCCTTGTCTGTGGCAGATAAACCACCCTGAATATAAAAACCAAACAAAGAGGAAGGCAGCGCTGGATAATTTGTTGAAATTTGTGAAGACGGTGATCCGCACGGCAGACATCACCTATTTGAAGATCCTAATTGGTGGCCTGAGGAGCACTTATCTAAGGGAGCACAAGAAGGTTCAGGATTCCAAGAGATCAGGAGCAGCAGATGACATTTATGTCTCCAGGCTGTGGTACTATGACAGGCTGCATTTTCTGGCAGGTCAGACTGAACCCATGCCAGCACTCTCCACTCTTCCTTCCACGCTTCCTTCCCCCCAGCTGAGGCTTCTGACGCCCAACCTGGGCCTTCCAGGCAGCAACATGTGGAGGAGCCCAGCTTGAGCCAGGTATAGCATTCCTCTAAATATTCATGGTTGTCCAATCAATGATGTTAACTAGATGTTAGTTTGGAGTACTAATTTCTGATTGCGATTAATGATGCAAAAACTAAAACCATGTCCCTTTTTCATACACAGGGAAGTCTCAGCCAGGAGGTGGCCGGGCCAAGCAGGCTGCCTGATATCCAAGTCCCTTCCCTACAACTTCAAAGACAAAGTGGCAGGAAGAGGAGTAACCTGGAGGAGGCTGCCATAGGCCTCTTTTGGAAGGCTACAGAGGCCCTGAGAACCCCCCACAATGTGGAGGACTTTGCTGGCATAACTGCCTGCAAAATGATGCAGATGGTGGAGGGCCAACGACTCCTGTGTGAGTCCTTAATTTTGGAAGCTCTCAATAAGGGGTTGAGGGGCCAAATAACATGTGCTACCCACATTTGTCACCTCACACATAGTCCTCCTCCTCCTTCTCCAGGTCCTCCTCCTCCTCCTGCCACATCTCCAACACCAGAGCCACAGCCGGGAAGGAAGCGTGGAAGGAAGACAAGAGAGTGATGGCCCTGGGTTCAGTCTGGTCTGGCAAAATATGCAGCCTCTTGTAGTACCACAGCCTGGGGACACAGATGTCATCTGCTGCTTTCATGATCTCTGGGACTTCTGGACCAGACTGCACTCCCTTAGATATGGACTCCTCAGGCCACCAATTTTGCAGTAAAATAATTGATGTCTGCCCTGGGGGTCAAAGGCTTCACCAATTTCTGCTGTTTCTCCAGCATTGCCTCCCTCTTTGTTTGGTTCTGAGCCCTTAATAAAGGTTTTTTGGTTTCAATTAGACTCGCCTATGTGTGTTTTCCTTCAAAAAGGACAGTTTGTTTGTGAGGATTCAGGTACAATGTGAATACAATGTGAAATTAACAAGAGACACCAACACCAAGCAACCTCCTTGAGATTAAATAATACAAGATAATAATGGTGTTGTGGTAACTTGACACACAAAACACACACATAAATATTCAGGATGTTAAAAAACATCAGGGTTTAAAAAAAAAAAAAAAAATGATATAGATTTTGGTCAGATGTGACAAATCATAATATATTGAGGGAATCACGATAAATAATAAAGAAAGAAGTTTGTGAGAACTCTGTGTGAATATCAGCAGCAAAACTACTTCGTTCTTCCTGCATTATAAAGAAGAAGAGAGTGCGCTGTATTAAACAATTTTAAAGATTGCAGCGTGACGAAAGTGCTCTATCCATTCCGAAAGCTAATTTTACCAGACCGAGCAGTTCCGTCTCGGAATTTCTTCTGAGCATGCGTGGCACTTTGTGCGTCGGAATTGTCCACACACGGTCGGAATTGATGCGATCGGATTTTGTTGTCGGAAAATTTTATAGCCTGCTCTCAAACTTTGTGTGTCGAAAAATCCAATGGAAAAAGTCCGACAACACGCTCCGATTGCACATTTTCCGTCGGAGCATTACTCATTCACAAAAAAGAAACAGTAAAAAAAAAAATCTCTAGGAATGATTCTGTGCTATGGACAGGAATCAATATATATATGTAGCTGCTGCCTCCACTAGGACAACTACCAAGGTAGAGTCAGAAACTGATAGAGTGTTATGAAGTGGGTGTGGCACTGCTTATAACAGTATATACCTCATTAGGGACTGTGCAAAAAAAAACACAAATACAGAAAGCTATTGCGTATATAAATACAATGCCAACTGCTAATGCAATAGGCACAATTGGGCTGAATTACGAAGCATTTACGCCATGAGTTGTGGCGCATGCCGATGCGCAAATGACATTTTCGTATTTACAAAACATATGCGCCAGTAACACAGCGCAATTCCCAATTTACTATTCTCTTCCCGGCGCATGGGAAGAGGCGATCGGTATGCCACTATAGACATGGCGCACAGCATCTTTAACTTAAAATTTAAACAAGCTTGAAGTGCCAATATTATGCTGGTGATGTGGGTGATGTGAGGAAGTATGGTACTAACTGCCCAAGTCACAAATATGGCCAAAATAGAATGAGAAAGTAACTTTCTCTGAACATGCCGGCTGCGCCGGCAAATACGTCTCGAACTGCACTTGTTCAAATGCATTGGTTCAGTGCGCCGGCAAAATCTTAGTAAATGTCAAACAACGTAAATGATTTTGCATAGGTTGAACGGGCGCACCTCTACACTTTTTTTTTTTTTTTTTTTAAAGCTGCTTCATTTCACGGCTATAATGAAATGTAGGTCCGGCAATACACCTAAAAGTTCATTGATAAAAACAGCATAACAAAAAAAAACCCCTTCAGGTCTGGTATGGATATTAAGGGGAACCCCGCACCAAAATTAAAAAAAAATGGAGTGGGGTCCCCCTAAAAATCCATACTAGACCCTTATCTGAGCACGCAACCTGGCAGGCCACAGGAAAAGAGGGAGGGATGAGAGAGCGCCCCCCCTCCTGAACCGTACCAGGCCACATGCCTCAACATTGGGAGGGTGCTTTGGGGTCCCCGCCCAAAGCACCTTGTCCCCATGTTGATGAGGACAAGGGCCTCATCCCCACAACCCTTGCCCGGTGGTTGTGGGGGTCTGTGGGCGGGGGGCTTATCGGAATCCAAAAGCCTGCTTTAACAAGGGGACCCCCAGATCCCGGCCTCCCCCCTGTGTGACATGGTAAGGGAGTACCCCTACCATTTCACAAAAAAAGTGTCAAAAATGTTAAAAATGACAAGAGACAGTTGTTGACAATTCCTTTATTTAAAGTCTCTTCTTTCCATCTTCGGGTCTTTTTCCTTCTTCCTTCGGTTTCTTCCTTCATCTTCTTCTTCCTCTGCTTCTTCCTCTGGTGTTCTCGTCTGGCATCTTCTTCCGCGGCGTCTTCTTCCCGGCTTAGTTGTCGGGCCGCTCCGCATCCATGATGGGAGGCTCCCACTGTGTGATGCTTTTCTTCTTCTGACACTTCTTAAATAATGGAGGGTGGGGCCACCCAGTGACCCGCCCCCTCTGAAGCCTGGTTCTGTTATATAAGTGTCAGAAGACGAGAAGCGTCACACAGCGGGAGCCTCCCATCATGGATGCGGAGCGGCCCGAGAACTAAGCCGGGAAGAAGACGCCGCGGAAGAAGATGTCGGACAAGAACATCGGAGCAAGAATCCGAGGATCGGAGGAAGAAGCAGAGGAAGAAGAAGATGAAGGAAGAAACCGAAGGATGAATGAAGGAAGAAGGAAGAAGTCCTAAAGATGGAAAGAAGAGACTTTAAATAAAGGAATTGTCAAAAACTGTCTCTTGTCATTTTTAACATTTTTGACACTTTTTTTGTGAAATGGTAGGGGTACTTTTGTACCCCATTACCATTTCACACGGGGGGGCTGGGATCTGGGGGTCCACTTGTTAAAGGGGGCTTCCAGATTCCGATAAGCCCCCCACCCACAGACCCCCACAACCACCGGGCAAGGGCTGTGGGGATGAGGCCCTTGTCCTCATCAACATGGGGACAAGGTGCTTTGGGGGGACCTCAAAGCACCCTCCCAATGTTGAGGGCATGTGGCCTGGTATGGTTCAGGAGGGGGGGGTGCTCTCTCGTCCCACCCTCTTTTCCTGCGGCCTGCCGGGTTGTGTGCTTGGATAAGGGCCTGGTATGGATTTTGAGGGGCACCCCCACGCCATTTTTTTTTTTTTTGGCGTGGGGTTTCCCTTAAAATCCATACCAGACCTGAAGGGCCTGGTATGGATTTTGATGGGGACCTCCACGTCATTTTTTTTATTTTGGCGCGGGGTTCCCCTTAATATCCATACCAGACCTGAAGGGCCTGGTATGGAATTTCGGGGGAACCCCACACTTTTTTTTTCCTTAATTTTGTTTTTTTCCTAATGCTGTTTTTATCAATGAACTTTTATGTGTATTTCCGGACCGACATTTCATTATAGCCAGGAGTAGTTTTAAATAACTTTTATTCCTTAAGGGCCAGTTCACACCACATGCAGTCCAGTGCATTTTTTTCTGCATCAAAAACGCATGGAAAGTAGGTTATATGGTTTTCAATGGCATAGTTCACACCAGTGCTTGCAGTTCCAGTGCGTTTCCAGTTCCCGAAAAAAAAAGTAGAACATGCTGCATTTTTTATGCACTGGACTGTACTGGAACACTATAAAATGCACCAAAAACGCACTGCAAAACACTTGTCCTTATTTGAGGTTAAGAAAAAAGAGGAGGAAAAAAAACACTGGACTGCATCAAAAATGCACCAAAAACGCACTGGAACGCATCAAAAATGTGCATGTAGAAAAGCACCTGGAACGCATCCGGACTGCGTTTCTATGATGTGATCTGGCCCTTAGGGCCCTGATAGCCAGTTTTTCCCCTCCTCCAGTGCGTTTTTGATGCATTTTACAGCTTTCCAGTACAGTCCAGTGCACAAAAAATGTAGCATGTTCTACTTTTTTTTTCAGGAACTGTAACTCACTGGAACTGCAAGCACTGGTGTGAACTATGCCATTGAAAACCATATAACCGACTTTTCATGCATTTTTGATGCATAAAATATGCACTGGACTGCATTGGTGTGAACTGGCCCTTAAGCAATTTGGCAAATTTTAGGGCATTTCTCCTTGTTTCGTTTTTGGGGTTGTCCAATTGGTGACATTGATATATGTCCCTTAGGGTGGGACCTGGGCCCCCATACCCATTTTAAGGCCAATAATTAGAAGATAAGGCAGCCAAGTGGGGACTAGTAAAGTTACCAAGTTAGTTCCCTTAGACTGCAATGGTATTTGTTGTATAACTTTTGCACATGTTAGGCTCTTTAGTTGCTCCCCTGGACTTGGGGGTGTTTTGTCCAATCTGTAATTTTGGTGCATGCTGGATGACGTGCTTAATTTTGGACAGGGGGTGGCTTATTTTGTGCTAGCTGCATTTGGGTTGTTCTGGGCATGCTCTGGGACTTTGGTTTTTTTGGTGGTGCTTTTTGTGTGTGAACAGCACTTGGATGTTTCTGGGCATGCTCAGAGTGTGTTTTTTGGGTTAGTAATTTAAGGACATCCTTAACAGGTGTACCCACTTTGAAGTTCTCTCTACATTGGGTGAACTTGCATTTTGTGTGTCTCATGGACTGTGCATGTGTTTGCAATTGCCTCATTGTGTGTGTGTGTGTGTGTGTCACTTTGGTTTGTTGTATTTTTTTAGGTGGTGGTTATTTTACCATGAAATCTTTTTCATGTTGGCCATTTTTGTTGTTTTTACGTTGTTCTCTTTGATTTAACTGTCTGTGCTGCATCGTTTTTAAAATTCTTTCTCAAGATGTTGTGCCTAATGTTGTTTTAATCCTTAATAGATGTCCATTTGTGGGTGCACTCCTTTTAACTCCTGTTTAATTTACACTGCAAAAGGGTCAAACCTCAAACCTATTCTGTTAGTGTCTCAAATTTACATACATGTGTGTATTTTACTTTTCTTGCTTCTTTTCCAAGTCCTGTTTTTTTTCGGACCAATAAAATAGTTTCAATTGTTTTATGTGTGTTCTTTTCATGCAACGGATTTCCCAGCTGCAGCTTAACTAGGCTGATTGGCATGTCTTAGACAAATCCCTTTTTTTTTTTTTAAGTTTTAAGTTACTTTCCTGCTACCTTAATGGTAGCACATGCATGGATTGTGCATATGCTGCTATGGATAGTGACCAGGAAAGTAACATTTCAGAGTGGTAAGTATTCAATTTTCTTTTTAAAGCAGTGGTTTTCAGCCTCAATCCTCAAGTACCCCCCCCAACAGGACATGTTTAGGAAACTTATCTTATCTAAAATAACTGTCCAAAATACAAAGCCGTTGACTTTGATTTCAAGCACCTGTGCAAGATGAAGGAAAACCTGCAAACATGGCCTGTTGGGGGGTACTTGAGGACAGGGTTGAGAAGCACTGAACTAAAATCAAGCTGAAGACAATCCTATTCTAATTGTGTATTTGAATAAAAAATAGGGTTTAGGGACTTTGTGTGAACATATGACCTGGTAAGGCCAATCGTTCCATCCCTTATTCTATCCTTATTTCTATCCATGTCATACATCAAAAAGGGGAGAAAGCAAGGGGGTGGGACTTTATATGAGGCATGGGGTAGCCAAAAAGTAAAATGGTGGACATTTTTGGAATTTTTATTGATTGCCATAGGATACAAATGAGTATAACAGATACAACATGTAACAATGATAAAATGGTAATACAGTATATATAATATCATAAGATCAGTATCACATAATATAGCAAGCAAAATTTCTTCCCAAGTACACCAAAGCAGAGTTGGATAAATCAGTAATGCTTAATAATACTTGCAGGGTCGATGACCTCATTGGTCCAAAGAAAGGGTATTAAGGGTAAACTTTATATCCGGGTAATGTAAATTAAGAACATGGCGTATGACAGCTCTACGCATTTCGTGGCTAGAGGGCCACTCGTCAGGAGCGAGCACAAGATGTGTATGGGTAAGAAAGATTAGCTAGTTGGTAGGATAAAATTTACAATGGTGGGGTAGAAACCCCCAAACCAAAGGCCTGATGACTTACTGTGGTTTGTATGTTGGCGGTTTGACGCCGGGCACCAAGGCCATCTGAACGAATGCCCCCAACTGGGAGCCGCGGTGTACATCTCGTCCGAAGCCCCCTGACAGGCATTGACCAGGGCAGGCAAAGGCACACAAGGCAACCTGCGTGTGGGTAAGGAAGGGAAGTTAACCAATGTAAAACTGAGCACAAAAGGAGAGTGTAGGGAAGTGAGTGAGAAGAACCAAGCTAGGGAATTGGGTGAAGGATGACAGCTAGAGGGCTGAATTGTGGAGTAGATAAGAAAAGAGAGGAAATGGAAAAATAAGTGACCCACCTGTGAGACCAGGGCAGTGTGAGTGAAGAGCAGGAGAAAACAAACAACATGTGGCATAGTACCTGTGGTGAAAAATGCCTGGTGACAAGAGGAAGGAAGGATTCCTGGACTAGCATGAATGTGTTGAGGAGCCTTGAGTGCCAGAACCCAACCGGCAGATGCCTATATAGGGGCCATGGCAATGACGCCGCCATCACGCCAGCGCAGCAGAGTGGGGGGGAGAAGAGGGCTGGAAGGATCCGGTGGCCAGCGCCAGACCCAACGCCACCAGACATCCCCTGATCTGCTCACGAGCGTGGCAACCGCAAGCATGGATGCAACACCGCCCTAGGAGCGACAAACGTCCAGTATGGGGTGCGTGACGTTGACGCGCAGTGGCGGTGCCCACACCCCCTCAGGCATGGAAGGAGCCAGAGGTGGGAGGAGGCACGCCAGACGTGTCACAGATCCTGGACGAAGAGAACAACACGGGCGGCAGGCAACCCAGCCTAGTTCACACCGCCCCCATAGGTGGACCAGAGCATAGTCAAAATACGTTGAAAGAGTATAGGATAGGAATTGAAAAAAGTAAGGTAAAATACCCTTAATACCCTTTCTTTGGACCAATGAGGTCATAGACCCTGCAAGTATTATTAAGCATTACTGGTTTATCCAACTCTGCTTTGGTGTACTTCGGAAGAAATTTTGCTTGCTGTATTATGTGATGCTGATCTTATGATATTATATATACTGTATTACCATTTTATCATTGTTACATGTTGTATCTGTTATACTCATTTGTATCCTATGGCAATCAATAAAAATTCCAAAAATGTCCACCATTTTACTTCTTGGCTACCACGTGCCTCATATAAAGTCCCACCCCTTGCTTTCTCCCCTTATTTATGTATGACAGGGATAGAAATATGCCGCCTTACCAGGCCACATTTTCACTTAAAGTCCCAAGGGATGGAACGATTGGCCTTACCAGGTCATATGTTCACTTAAAGTCCCTAAACCCTATTTTTTATTCAAATACTAAATACAGGGATGGAAGCACGTGGTTAAGCTTCAACACAACAATTGCATTACCCCTCTTGCAACCTCTTACTCTATGACAATTCTATTTGATCCATTTAAAATTGTCCAACTATAGTCATCCTGATAACTATTTGATTTATCATTCCTTATTTTTTATTCTATTTTTACCTTACTTTTTCAATTCCTATCCTATACTCTTTCAATGTATTTTAACTATGCTCTGGTCCGCCTATGGGGGCGGTGTGAACTAGGCTGGGTTGCCTGCCACCCATGTTGTTCTCCTTGTCCGGGAGCTGTGACGTGTCTGGCGTGCCTCCTCCCACCTCTGGCTGCTTCCATGCCTGAGGAGGCATGGGCACCGCCACTGCACATCAATGTCACGCACCCCATACTGGACGTTCGGCGCTCCTAGGGCACCGTTGCATCCATGCTTGCGGTTGCCACGCTCGCAAGCAGATCCAGGAAGTGAGAGTAAAACCCTAACAATATTTTTCCTTGGGGACACACAGGTCAATCTAACTAGTATCCCCATCATGCAAATTGCATTCTAGCACTTTGTTGTGTACACCTCAAATTATTAGGTATTTTTGGGTTTATTAAAGGCAAATCCTTTTCTGCAATACAAGTATAGTTGATGAAAATCAGAGGGGAAGCCCTGGTGATTTTATCATCCAATCATGTAGAGGCAAAGATGCTGTTTTTTTTTCTTTTCCTTGCATGTCCCCCTCGGATCTCCAGCAACTGCACTTTTAAGTGCACTTGTAGTGCAAAATGAATTTACCTTTTAGTAAATAAACCCCAAGATACATAATAATTTGGGATGTACATGGCAAAATGGTAGAGTGCAATTTCCCGAATGGGGAAACTATTTGGATTGACCTGTGTGTCCCCAAGGACATACATTGGTAGGGTTTTACCCTCACTTCCTGTTTAGCTATGTGACAGGAAGTGAATAATTTTGAATGAGAAATTGGCAAAATTTGGGAGTTGTCTTCACCCTATCAGGGGTGACAAAACTTCAAAACATCTGACAAAACTTCCAAGCCCTCTGCAATCTATCCCCAAGCAAAAATAAGAAAGGATTTTAATTAGTTTAACTTTGCAAAGATACATTCCTAAGTTCAATTGTGATGCATGTTAATGGCCCATTTAGACCTTTAATAGAAAGTCATCAGTTGCCTTTGACTCTAAAATGACCAGTTACGCTTACCGGTAATGGTGTTTCTGGGAAGTCTTCCAGGACGGCACCCTGAGAGATGACTGGTCCTCCTGACAGGAAACACAATCAAGAAAGAGGTTAAAAACCCCGCCCCTCCCTGCACTCCTCAGTTGTGCAAAAGTATTGACCCACACCAGTGCATGAAAGTGAAACAAAAACACCTCCAATGTACCACTATATAATAATACAAACCGGGTGGGAAGTAGGCCTGCCGTCCTGGAAGACTTCCCAGAAACACCGTTACCGGTAAGTGTAACTGGTCATTTTCTCAAGTCGTCTTCCAGGACGGCACCCTGAGAGAAGAGCAAGTAGCTCAGGCCTACCTTAGGGCGAGACAATCGCTTGCAGGACCTTTCTGCCAAAGGCCAGGTCCTGGGGTGACAGAAGTTCCACTCTGTAATGTTTCAGGAATGTGTTCTGTCTTGACCACATTGCTGCCTTACAAATTTAATCTACCGATGCTCCGGCTCTTTCTGCCCAAGAGGTTGCCAGAGACCTTGTAGAGTGAACTTTAAGATTAGTTGGAGCCGTCTGACCTGAATGCTCATAAGCTATGGCAATAGCCTGTCTAATCCATCTAGCAATGGTCGTTCTAGAGGCCTGTTCGCCTCTTCGAACTCCACAAAAACTGACCAACAGATGCTGAGTCTTCCTAAACTCTTTAACCTTTTCTAGGTAAAGCAACAGACATCTCCTGACATCTAACGTATGGAAGGCCCTTTCCTTCTCGTTCTGTGTATTGAGACAGAAGGAGGGTAAAATAATCTCCTGTGACCTATGGAAGCGTGAAGCCACCTTGAGAAGGTACAAAGGGTCCTGCCTGAGAATAATTCTGTCTTCTAACAGATGGAAAAAGGGCTCCTTCATAGAAAGAGCATGTAAATCGCCCACCCTTCTGGCTGTAGTAACAGCCAGAAGGAAGGCGGTTTTAAACAAAATCAGTCTAACTAAAGATTGAGCCAACGGCTCAAAAGGTGCCCTGGTCAGGGCTTCCAAGACTAAAGATAAATCCCACGATGGAAATTCCTTCATTTGCACCAGGGAAAGTCTCTCTCTAGCCGACAAGAATCTCTTAATTAAAGGATCTAGAGCTAATTTAACATCCAGAAAGCTAGACAAAGCTGCCACCTGAACCTTCAGAGTCTTGGTGGCTAAACCTCGGTCTACTCCCTCTTGTAGGAAGTCTAAGATAACTGGAATTTCTTTCTGGGGAACTTTTCTCGCTTCACACCAACGGGAGAAAGCCCCCCAGACCCTAGCATAAATGTGCCTTGTTACCGGCTTTCTACTCAGTAACAGGGTGTCAATCACCTTCTCTGAACACCCCTTGTTGTGCAGGCACTGCCTTTCAACAGCCAGGCTGTCAACCTGAAGAAACCGGGGTTCAGATGGTAGAGAGGGCCTTGAAGCAGAAGATCCCGACGTTCCAGAAGCTGAACCGGAGGTAAAACTGCCCAGTTCCACAACGTGGGAAACCAGGACCTTTTGGGCCACCAGGGGGCAATCAAGATCAAATTGCCCCTGGCCCAACTCAGTCTTTGAAGGATTCTTGGAATCAGAGCTAAGGGAGGAAAAGCATAAGCCAGACTGAAATCCCTTTCCTGAGCCAATGCATCCACCCCCTCGGACCCCGTTCCCTGCAGAGGGAAAAGTATCTCTTGACTCTCCTGTTTTCCCTGCAGGCAAAGAGATCTATCTCTGGTGTACCTAGCTGTTGACAGACCATGGTGAAAACTTCGGGGTTCAGCTCCCATTCTCCCTGTTGTACTGTCTGACGACTGAGGAAGTCTGCCTTTATGTTGAAAACTCCCCTTATGTGCACCGCAGAAATGGACGGTATCCTTTGCTCTGCCCATTCTAGAATCTCCTGTGTCAAACTCATTAGGGAAAGCGACCGTGTACCCCCCTGACAGTTCAGAAAGGCCACTGTCGTGGAATCGTCGGAGAGGATCTGAACTTATTTCCCCTTGATCCTGCTCTCGAAAGGCTATTAGAGCCTCCCTGACAGCTAACAATTCCCGGAAATTGGAAGACGCAGTTCTCTGTCGTGTGTCCCACACACCCTGAGCTTGCAGTTCTTCTAGATGGGCCCCCCATCCCCACGAGCTCGCATCGGTCGTTATTCTGACTGGCTGGAGCTGGAACCAAAGATGGCCTGCCCCCAACCTTTGGGGGTTGGCCACCAAAGTAAGGAATTTCTTATTCTTTGCGGGATGGTAACCAGAGTATCTAGGGATTCCTTCCTTCCATCCCATGAGGATAGAAGGAAGTTTTGCAGGGGTCTTGAGTGGAGCTGGGCCCAAGGTACTGCCGGAATACATGAAGTCATGAGTCTTAGAATCCTCATGATCACTCTTCTGGACACTACCTTCTGGTGCCGGATTGAAGACACTGAAGCAATCAGTGCTTCTATTTTCTCCTGCGGAAGGATCAGTTTCTGCCCTACCGAGTCCACCCACAGGCCCAGGTAGAGTTTGGTCTGAGAAGGAATCAGAGAGGATTTCTCCTGACTTATCAACCATCCCAGGGACTCCAAGGTGGATATTACCCTGTCCAGATCACGGAGAAGGGATTCCCTGGAAAGGTTGTAGACCAACAGGTCGTCTAAATATGGTATCAGGGAAATCCTCTGAAGGTGCAGTTAGGAGATGACCTCTGCAAGGATCTTTGTAAATACCCTTGGACTGGCCCCCAGCCCGAATGGTAGGGCCTGGAACTGCCAGTGCTGTGTACCTAGATCTGTGCGAATAGCAAAGCGAAGGAATACCTGGTGCTGCGGTAGAATGGGAATATGCAGATATGCATCCTTCAGGTCTATGGTAGCCATGAAAACCTCCTTTAACAGAAGTTTTCTGACCGTGTAGACCGATTCCATGCAAAATCTTTTGTATCACAGGAAGGTATTTAATTTCTATAGATTCAGGATTAACCTGAATTTCCCGGACGGTTTGGGAACAACAAAGATGTGGGGATAAAAACCCTTTCCTTGCTGATCCGCCGGAACTGGGATAATGACTCTCTGACTCGCCAACTGCTCGATATTTTCCATGAGTCCTATGGCCTTTGGTCTTTCTCTGGGTAGAAAGGTCAGTATAAATATCTGCGGAGGCCTGGAAGCAAACTCTAGCCGGTAGCCCTCTCGTATCCACTGAAGGACCAGAGGGCTCCAGGCTACCTGCTCCCACTGAGGGATAAATTGTGCCAGCCTCCCTCCCACCTTGGTGCTGGCGTCATTTAGGATCCTTGTCTGCGACCTTAGGGCCGGAGAAAAGGAGAGCTCCTTTCTGTTTGGCTTTTCCAACACCCCATTTCTTTCCTTCCTTATGGTCCTTAAACTGGTTGTTGACCTGGGGGCCTCGAAAAAATCTTTTGGCCTTTTTAGGTTTAACCGGAAATTTCTTTCCCTTCTCCGTAGATCTGGAGAGGGTCTGGTCCAACCCTGTACCAAACAGGAGAGACCCTTCAAAAGGAAGGCCGCATAACCTAGTCTTAGAGGTATGGTCCCCATCCCAGGTCTTAACCCATATGGCTCTTCTGGCTGAATTAAGAAGAGCCGCTGTCTTGGCTGAAGTCCGTACCGACTCCACTGCCGCATCCGCAAGAAAGGCTACCGCCTTACCAATTACCTCCAGGGAATCCAAAAGATCTTTGGACTTGGAAGTACTCGCCACATGATCAGTCAGTTTATTAAGCCACATGTTAGTATTTTTAGCTATACAAGCTGAAGCTAAAGCCGGACTTAATGTAGCCGCATTGGCCTCCCAGGCCCTGCGTAAAAGGGTTTCTGACCTACGGTCCATTTGGTCCTGAATGTTACCTGCGTCCTCAAAAGACAGGTCAGATTGTTTAGACAAATGGGCCAGAGATGCATCTAGCTTGGGAAGTTTAAAAAACTTCTCCTGCTCCTCTTCCTTAAACGGACACCTGTGTTTCCAGGTTTTAAACTTCTGAAGTTTATTTTCTGGCTCCTTCCATTCTCTTAAAACAATGTCTTTCAGAGACTGATGGATAGGTAACACCTTAGACTGAGCCTTAGACAACCCCTGATACAACCTATCCTGTACAGAAGTCTGAGCCTCTGGCTCCTGGATCTCCTCAGAAGCATAAATAGCCCCTGGGAGGCCCTCCATATCATCTGTTTAGAAGATATGTCGGCCTGGCCTGGAGTGTTCCTCCTGGCTATCTTCTGCGTCTTCCCCTTCTTCAAGGAGACTTCGGCAGGGACCTTCCACTTCCTCCGCCTCCTCCTCTGAATCCTGAGAAGATGGCGGTTTCTGTGGAGCGGTGCTCACATGTCTAATATTAGAAAGAGCACTTTCCTGGGAGGATGAGCCTTCTCTGCAATCCTGCCTAGCATTGAGGCTAGCCTGAAAGGCTTTAAGTGTGGACAGCATTTCAGATTGTACTGAGAGAAAATCCCTCATAACCTCTAAAGTCTCCCTACCCTGACAATTTATGAATGCATTTATAACAGAACGGCTTGGTGTGCTCTGCAGCTAGTTTATTATTGCAGTACCCACACCTCTTGGTACGGAAAGGATTTTTGGGTCTCGGTCTACTGGCAACACTCTGGGTTTCTGTGTCTGCAAAAACAAGAAGCCCATTTAGCTAGTAAAAATTAAACAGAGATCTCTTATGAGGGTAAGGTTAGAGGGCCACCCCCTCCCTTATCTCTTCCAGCCTGATAGACTCACCCCCGGTGGCCTCTACAATGGCTGTAAACTCCTCCTGCTCTATTGCAGCAAGTGAGTAGTGGACGCCTGCTCCTTGCCTGATGCTGCCTCTGCCGCCCGGAACTACTCCCCTCTTAAGCACTGGTACCTGTAGTTCTTGCCGGCTGCTGGCTCCTCATGGCATTCTGAATGCCGCCGCCATCTTGCCGAGGCCTGCGGGACAGCGTGCTCTAGCGTCCGGGCCACCGTGACGTCATTTCCTCCCAGAAATGACCACCGCAAAATGGCGCCGAACATACACACAGCTGCCGGCGCTGAGGCGGCCAGGAGACCCAGCACAGACCTGCAACTGCAGAAAAACAGGCAGATGTGGCAAATCCTCTCTTAAAACCATGAGGTAAGGAGAGGGGGGAGCAGGAACATGGTCCCTGGAGTTCTGGAGACTCACAGTGCCCAGGGTCCTCCAGTTCTCATGGGGAGCTCTTCATTGCCCCCCTGAGAAATAGGGGAAACAAACCCCCCGGGGAGGGCAAGCCCTACCAGACCCAAAGGTTTTCCAAAAACCTGCAGTCTGGTGCCCAAGGGGAGACTTCCAGCCCACGGCCTTCAGTCTATTAGAAAAAAACAAACTGTTTCGCTGTGGGGAAACACAATCAAAAACTGAGGAGTGCAGGGAGGGGCGGGGTTTTTAACCTCTTTCTTGATTGTGTTTCCTGTCAGGAGGACCAGTCATCTCTCAGGGTGCCGTCCTGGAAGACGACTTCAGAAACATTATTTTTGGCCAGTCCTAGAAATCTGCATTTGTTTTTCTATTAACCACTTGGTGTCTGTGCTATAGCCAAACAACGGCCACAACATGGACCTGAATTTCTGGGAGGCTGTCATAGGATGGGCTCCCCATGTGCTCCCTGCAGGGCGCGCAGCGCGCACTGAGTCACTGAGACTCGGGTGATCACAGATCGAAGTAAGGGCATATCCCAGCCCTTTACCTCGCGATTAGCTGTCAGCCAATGACAGCTGATCACATGATGTAAACTAAAGCTCGGTAATTGTTTATTTTTTTTCTCCTCACGCTGACAGCATGAGGATAAAAATAAAAGCTGATCACCGGCTTAGGTGCAACCAATCAGTGCCCATCAGTGCCACCTCATCAGCGTACATCAATGAAGGAGAAAAATTACCTGTTTGCAAAATTTTATATCAAAATATCCAAAAATATACAAAATTTTTTTGAACAAAAGAAAAAAAAAACCACAGAGGTGATCAAATACCACCAAAAGAATGCTCTATTCGTGGGAACTTTAAAAAAAAAAAATTTGGTTAAGTATGACTGTGCAATTGTCATTCAAAGTGCATCAGCGCTGAAAATTGGTCTGCACAGCAGAGTAGTTGTGCGACTTGACACATGTGAAGTCGCAGGACAAGTCAAAACACATCTATTTCAATGTTTCTCCGTTCTAATTGGTGCAACTTCAAAAAAAGTTCTTGCACTACTTTGTTCCAATTTCAGTGCGGCTTTTTCTCTGATGTTTTGAACTAGTTGCATGACATGGCATTAAGGCTCGGTTTCCACTATTGCAAGCCCAAAGTTGCGTGTTTTTTGCAGCGATTTTCCTGCAACTTTTTGCCGAAACTTGAAGCAATGCCTGTGTGTTTTTGAGGTCTATGGACCTCAAGTCACATCAAAGTGGGACCAAAGTAGTACAGGGACTACTTCGAAGTTGCTGCGACTTGAAGTCGCACACATATGAATGGTACTCATTGTAAATCATGGGGTAGAACTTTTGATGCAACTTTTCAGTCCCTAGTGGCATGACAAGTTGCAATAGTGGAAAACAAGCCGAAAAAGCACATTGTAAATCACGCAACTTTGGGGTTGAAATAGTGGAAAGAGAGCATTAGGCTAAAGCGGTAATAGGAAGATGCACTGTAAGAATTACTTCTAATTGTAGAAAACCAACCAGGCTCTTGCACTGAATCTAATTTATGGAAGATCTGACTGATTGGCCAGTGTATGGTGACCTTTAAAGATATGAAAACTTGAACTTCTGGTGTTTAAGCCTCATACACATAATGGGACTTTGTACAAACTTTCCCGTGGATTTTTGTACAAAGGGTATTGGTCTTAGGGTTCTTTCACACGGACGTGTCCGTGTACAGAGCCCACTCTGCTCAGCGGGGGATCGCTCCGTGCATCCCCGCTGAGCAGGCAGATGACAGGTCTGTCTCTGCACACTGTGCAGGGACGGACCTGTCAGAGTGCCACTCTCCTCTATGGGGGATCGGATGATGACGGACCATAGAGTCCATCGTCACCCGATCCGATCAAGGATGTAAAAATAGGTTTTTCCTCCGTTACACTTTTTCGGATTGAAGTGGGTCGGATGTCAGCGGACATGTCACCACTGACATCCGACCCTCCATAGAGGTCTATGGAGTGTCCGTTCAGGTCCGCAGATCCGAGGCGGACCTGAAAGGTCCGTCCGGGTGAAAGGGGCCTTAGTGAAAGGGGCTCTTTTGCTAGCGGGGGCCTGGTCTTCTTCTTTGTCGTCTTCTTCTGATGTTGACACGACACTCTCTCCCGCTGTAATGCCATCTGCAAGGTAAGCGGCGACTTATATAGGCATGGGGCGTGGTCACCGCACTAGCAAAAGAGCTGGAAGAAGATAGCGGGGGAGTCTGGCAGAAGATACCGGAGAAGAACCGGACAGCGACAGAAGAACTGGACAGCGGCAGAAGACAGGGCCCTCGCTAGCAAAAGAGCGGCAAAAGAGCAGAAGATAGAGGAGGAGCCCGGCAGAAGAACCGGACACCAGGAGAAGATGTGGAGAAGAGGCCAGAGAGCACGGAAGAGACCCCTGAAGTCGGAAGAAGACCCCCGGAGCTGCCTAATAAATTACTTTAAAAACCTGTCTAGTGTGTTTTTTTTCTTGACACTTTTTTCCCTCCAGGTGAATGGGTAGGGGTACCATGTACCCCATACTCATTCATGTAGGGTGGGGGGCCGGGATCTAGGGGCCCCCTTATTAAAGGGGGCTCCCGGATTCTGATAAGCCCCCCACCCGCATACCCCAACAACCAACGGCCAGGGTTGTCGGGAAGAGGCCCTTGTCCTCATCAACATGGGGACAAGGTGCTTTGGGGTGGGGGGGCCGCAGCGCGCCCCCCTTCCCCAAAGTACCCATGCCCCATGTTGAGGGCATGCGGCCTGGTACGGTTCAGGAAGGGGGGGTGCTCGCTCGTCCCCACCCCCTTTCCTGACCGGCCAGGTTGTGTGCTTGGATAAGGGTCTGGTATGGATTTTGGGGGGACCCCATGCGTTTTTTCAGCGTAGGAGGTTCCCCTTACAATCCATACCAGACCGAAGGGCCTGGTATACCTCAGGAGGGGGAACCCATGCCGATTTTTCTCTCGCCGATTTAATAGGAAGATGTGTTTTTCCTATTGCAGTGAGCGTGACGTGTACCTTGCCGAGAACCAGCGCGATGGGATTGCGCTGGAAACATTCTCGTGGGCAGGTACTGCTGTGCTTGCGCCGGTTCACACGCTCAATTAAGGATTTATCTGGCGTACCAATTAAGGTATGAACCGGCGCAGCACATTCATCTTAGTAAATGACCCCCAATGTGTCTTTAATTATGTGCATAAATAGTTCATAAATTAGTTACCAGTTGCAATTTATAAGTGCTTTGGTGATTCAACAAAAAGTTGGCATTGTATTTACAGTATACACACAATAACTTTATGTATTGGTTTAAAAGCTCATTTGTGTTCTTTTTGCACAGTCCCCAATGAGGTATATACTGTCATAAGCAGCGCCACACCCACTTCATGGCACCCTATCCAAACAGTAAAAAAACACAGTCCTTTAATAAAAAATGAAAAGTCCCATGATGCATACCCATTGTCAGTTATGTAATTTAGTGACATAGATCCAAGCCATCAGGATTCTGACTGAAATAAAAGATAAATTCTGCCAGCAAAACATGTCCAGTCCATTAGTTTGCCTCCCAAAAAGATGAACAGATGACAGTCATCAAGAGGTGGGATCTCTGGGGTGATGTAATTGAATATTTAAGTGCATGACCATATTTGGTCAATGATGTCAACCAGGTGACCCTGCCCCTTGTATATTTTAAAACTGTAAACAAGTTGGTGAGCCACTTAGTTGATGCAATATACAAAATAGGATCATGACTATATTTGGCCAAAGATGTTAGCCAGCATTCCCAGTTGGTTTGCTGACGTTAGGCAGCTAGCTAAGATGACTGTCATTTTTCCAGTGGGAATCTAGCAGGAGAGAATCGTTGGTTCTCCATTATATATATATATATAGTAAATTCTACAAGTGTGCCACTTATGTGCAGGTTCAAAGCATCCCCCAAGCGCATTATTTTTGTATTTATCTGAGTATTTTTATAACTAAAGCTAATGAAATGTCCCTTGGGTAAAGCATTACACTTATAACACTTGTGCTGTCAGTGTTTACATATTCCCAGGGTAAGTTTTAACATTATCAATCTGATGCAGTAAATCATCCACAACCTACAAAGAATGAAATTGGTAACAAGTACTTATTACAAAATTATTTTAGTGCCCGACTTTTCAAATGGTGCAGAAATCAAGATTGTTCTTATCATGCCTTCAGCACCATTACATTTGTGTTTCTCTATTGTGATCATTTATCTTTGCTTGGCCTAACTAGCCTATATGCATCATTATATAATAATTCCTAAACATTTTGAGCAGTATTTTGATCCTGTACCACTTCCTTCTAATCCCATCTAACTCTTATTGGGAGGAGTGAAAACAAGAGAATCTTGGGAAGTAGAATGACTATGTTGAGCACTGCATTGTGGTGAGAGCCTCTGCACCCAGCTAGATTACATGCACCAGAAGCAAAGACACTGTGGGCTAGATTTACTAAAACTGGTATAGCTGTGCATGATAACCAAACAGCTTATAACTTTAGCTTGTTCAGGTAGGCTTTGGCAATAAAACCAGGAAGCTAATTGGTTTCTATGCAGAAGTGAGCCTTTCCAGCTGTAGTAAATAAACCCAACCATTAAAACGCTTACATTTCTATGTCAGCATTAAAGTAGCACTGTTCATGTAGCCTAACAAGAAACATATACTTACCACACCTAGAAGCAGATATATTTGTTAATGCTAAATGCATACATGCTAACCAATGTGTAACATCTGTGACTATTTATTACCTCTTACAGAGATCGCAGTACTCCTCCTGGCAATACTTTCATCTGCTTTTCTCTTCAGAAGAGTTCTCTGAATTGATTTTTTTTAAATATGTTTTGCATTGGTACATGTACCCCATGCAATGATCATCTACCCGTGTTCTTCTTTCAAACTGACCTTGACAAAGGCTGGACAAAAATTACAAGATTCAGCTCCCATAGATTTCAGTGGGGTTCTATGCTCGGGGGTTTGCAAATGTTTTTAAGTGTTCAGAAAACATATGGCAAATTTAACTTTTCTTGGTACACTCATCAATAGTTAGCACCAGAGGCATGCCTTGAATGTAACTGTTTTGAGAAGCATAATATGACCACAAAATGTCCCATTTCAGTTACATCACTGGGATCTCCATTTATTCAGTCATGAACAGTAACATGCATAACTCTGCCTAAAGGACACTCCTCTCTAACACATTTTACGTGGAAGGGCTTAATCATGGAGATGGGAGTGGTCTGAAATGGGTTAAATATATACAAAAAGCAATTAAAACAAAGGACTTTGTTAAAGGTGCATGCAGAAGTGAAATGTCAATGCATAATTTGGATTCATTGCTACAACATTACCATTGCAAAGTCTCACAACCACTATCCACATTTCTGATACAAATATTTTATTCATAGGTGTGCGCAGGGGGTCTGCCGGGTGTGCCTGGGCACACCCTAATCACCCCGTGTGGTGCAGATTCCCCCTGCTAATATTTCACCAACCCCCCAACGGGGTCTTAAAAAAAAAAAAATATTGTAAAAAATAAAATAAAAATAAAAAACTACTGACATCGTCCACTGCCCTACTGACACCGTCCACTGTCCTACTGACATCATCCATTGCCCTACTAACACTGTCCATGTTTTACAAAATTTAGGGTACACACCCTAATGCAATAGACTGTGCACACCTATGATTTGATATATTCTCAGATGAGGGGAAACTCAATAATCCAAAAAGACCAAACACCAGAAACACTGATATAAAACCAGAAAAGGAAAAGAATAAGGAGAAGAGGATAAGAAAATAAATGCTATATTTTCACAGTGAGGCTCATGTGTCACAAATATTTTTAAAGGATAAGTTCACCTTTTGGAACATGTTACATGTTCCACTTGCATTTATGCAACATGTTCCAGCTCCTGCCTCTAAATCCACCAATCTTTCCTGCTCTGTGACAGCATTGCGGCTGATGGCTTGTAGTTCTCAATGAACTGCGAAGGCACTGGTGAGGGCCTTCATCAGTTATTGATTCTACCTGCCCGTATGAGGTAGGGGCAGACAGCTATCTTGAGGGTTTGCAGGAGCCCTGCTTTACACCCATTATCTGCTGATTGCAGGTGCAATGTTCTGCCGCCTCCCTAAAAAAAAAAAAAAAAAATTATTTTTTTTTTACCTGCAAAAAATGTGCATTTGTTATTGATAACAAAAAACAGGGAAAGTCTTTGGGGTTGATTTACTAAAGGTAAATCCACTTTGCACTACAAGTGCAGTTGGTGGAGCTCCGAGGGGGCCATGCAAGGAAAATAAAAAACAGCATCTTTGCTTCTACATGATTGGATGTTAAAATCACCAGTGCTTCCCCTCAGATTTTCACTTGTATTGCAGAGTGGATTTTCCTTTAATAAACCCCAAAATACCTAAGAATTTGGGGTGTACACAAAGTGCTAGAGTGCAATTTGCCTAATGGGGACACTAGTTAGATTGACCTGTGTGTCCCCAAGGAAAGGCTATGTGAGAGGAAGTGAAGCCAATTTTAAGAAAAGGGACACAAAACCCAACCTAAAAAAGATAAGCAGGGGTTCTAACACTCACTTGGTTTCCCTCAAATGCCCAAAATTAGAATAGGGTTGTCTGGAGCTCGATTTTAGCTCAGTGCTCTAAATCAGCGCTTCTCAACCCTGTCCTCAAGTACCCCCAACAGGCCATGTTTGCAGGTTTTCCTTCATCTTGCACAGGTGCTTTAAATCAGTCAATGGTTTTGTATTTTGGACAGCTAGTTTAGCCAAGATAAAATTCCCTAAACATGTCCTGTCGGGGGGTACTTGAGAACTGAGGCTGAGAACGACTGCGCCAAAATGGAAAATTGAATGCTTAAATCTCTAATTTCTTTCCTGGTGCCTATCCATGGCAGCAAACACATAATCCATGCGTATGCTACCATGAAGGCACCAGGAAAGTAACTTAGACAAAGCACACATTTTTGGGATTTGCCATGCCAATCTGCCTAGTTAAGCTGCAGCTGGGAAATGTGTAAAGTAACACAAAACATAAAAACTTGCTACAAATTTTATTGGTCAACAAAACAGGACTTTGAAAAGAGCAAGGAAAGCAAAAAACACATATCTTAAAGCGGGGTTCCACCCAAATTTTGAACATTATCTCTATGCATTCTCTTCCTTGCCTAGATGCTGACATGCTGTGTAAAAAAAATTAAATCGCCGTAATTACCTTTTTTTTTCTAATCTTCTTAGCACTTCCTGGTTTTCCTCCCATGGGAGTAGGCGTGTTTCTAGCCTCTCCCAGACCTCCCACAGTCCTTGGGAGCTAGTCTCAGGCTTCCCAGCATGCATTGTGCAACAGCATCATCACAACATCTCTGCTCCCAGCATTCACCGCATCCAGGAAATACATGCTTGTGGGCTTCAAATGCCCACAATGAAGATGGAAACCGCCTTCAGTGAATTTTATAAGTTATTCTTTACAACGAAATCGGACACAGGCGGACTTATTACACAGAACATGTGAGTAGATAATCATGAGAAGAAAAGTTTGTAAATGAACTTCAAAAAAAAAAAACGATAGATAGGTGGACCCCCGCTTTAATTTGAGACACTAGAATATGGTTAACATGAATTAAAAGGAGTGCGCCCACGAATGGATATCTATTAAGGATTTAAACAACATTAGTCAACATCTTGAGAACATTTTTGCAAAATAATGCAGCACAGACAATTAAATCAAAGTGAACAACCTACAAACGACACACATTGACATCAAATATATTTCAAGAGAAAATATCACCCACCCAAAAAAATACAATAAACCAAAGTAAAAAGAAAAACCTGCTAAAAAACCCATTTGTTTTGCAAAGACATAAACAAAATACATAGAGAAAATACATGTTACAAACTCGATAAGTACACCCAAATGTACTCTCTTGCTGGCACCTGGCACCACGCACCACACACACACACACACACACACACACACACACACACACACACACACACACACACACACACACAATCTTGCCTCTTTTCAGGGCAAGGTAAAGAATACTATCTGCAAGCTTTATATAACATAGGTTTGCGTGCTAATGAGGCAAGTTCACCCAATGTAGAGTGAACTTCAAAGTGGGTATACCTGTTAAGGATGTCCTTAAATTACTAACCCAAAAAACACACTCTCTGAGCATGCCCAGAAACATCCAAGTGCTGTTCACACACAAAAAAAAACTAAAGTCCTTGAGCATGCCCAGACCAACCCAAATGCAGCTAGCACCAAATAAGCCACCGCCCTGTCCAAAATTAAAAATATCATCCTTAATTAAGGTTAAGAAAAAAGAAGGTTGAAGAAAGTACTGGACTGCATCAAAAACGCACCAAAAACGTATCATAAATGCACTGGATCGCATCAAAAACGCACATGCATCTGGACTGCGTTTCTATGGAGTGAACTAAGGCCCGGTTCACACTTGTGCGATGCCAGATATCGCATGTAATTCACAGCGCACTGCCATTCACATTACATGCGATGTCTGTGCGGTGCGATATCAGCCATACAGATAGTATGGCTGATATCGCACCGCATTCAGTGCAAACACGCACAGGACCAGAATTGGATTGCATAGGTGTTCACACATATGTGATCCGATTCATGTCCGAACTACGGGAACCCGCAGTGGATTCGCAGTGTTCTCGCATCGCACCAGTGTGAACCGGGCCTAAAGCTAGTAACTTGGGAGGGGGGCTTACTCTGCCTGTAAAGTGGTGCATCTGTAGCATGTATCCAAAATGCTGCTTCAAAGATGTACGGCTTTAGAGAAAACATCCAAATTGACATTGCAGCTGCAAGATTTCAACACAAAACTAAAAATAACCTGCCCCCCAATACATACAAGGCCATTTGGGTCTGTAAAGGATTAAAGCGGGGTTCCACCCAATTTTTGAACAATATCTGTATGTATTCTCTTCCTTGCCTAGATGCTGACATGCCGTTTAAAAAAATTTAAATCGCCAAAATTACCTTTTATTTTTCTATTTTCCTGGTTCTCCTCCCGTGGGAGTAGGCGTGTTTCTAGCCTCTCCCAGACTCCTGGGAGCTAGTCTCAGGCTTCCCAGGATGTCACTGAGCATGTGCAGGAACGAGCAGTGAATGCTGGGAGCACAGCATTTACTGCATCCAGGAAATAAATGCTTGTGGGCTTCAAATGCCCACAATGAAGATGGAAACCGCCTGCAGTGAATAATATAAGTTATTCTTTCCAACGAAATCTGACACAGGCAGACATATTACACACAATATGTGAGTATGTAATGCTGAGAAGAAAAGTTTGTGAATGAACTCAAAAAAAAAAAAACAATAGATAGGTGGACCCCCGCTTTAAAGTGAGAACCCCCACGTGAAAAATACCAACCCAAAATCAAAAAATATTGTGCCCCTCCCACACACTAACAAACCCCTAGCCAAACACACAGCAAGCCAGCCCCTGAAAGGGGGGTGGGTGCTTAGGGGCAGAAGGGGCTCGGGCACTCCAAAAGTCAACCACCTTGTCCCCATATTCAGGGGGACAAGGGCCTCTTCCACACAACCCTAGGCTGGGGTTGTGGGGGGCTGCAGACAGGGGGGCTTTACAGAATGTGGAAAGCCCCTTTAAACTATTGGGTACAGGGTGCTTTGTGGTTGGTATTGGGCTGAGCCCAACATGCCCCAAAGGCAGCCAGCTATGTTGAGTGCATGTGACCTTGAATGGTTCGGGAGGGAGTTGGGTGATCGCTCTTCTCGCCCCTTTCCTAGCTGGCCCTGTTGTTTGCTCTGAAAAAGGATGTGGTTTGGACTGGTGAAGACAGCTCCCAGCCTTTGGAGATTGGAGAATGGAGTGTGAAGTTCCCCTTTAAGGCTGGGTTCACACTGGTGCGACACGACAGCCGTCCTACTTTGGATCCGACTTTGCCCTGCGACATGAAGCCGGCATGTGTCCGACTTTCAATGAACGGGGATCCGACTTGGATCCCCGCCAATGCCGGCACTGTGTTTGGTATGAATCTTTAGGGGGGAACTCCGCGCCAAATTTTAAATAAAAAACCGGCATGGGTTCCCCCTCCAGAGGCATACCAGGCCCTTGGGTCTGGTATGGACCTTGAGGGGAACCCCCTACGCCGAAAAAACGGCGTGGGGGGTCGCCCCCAATCCATACCAGACCCTTATCCGAGCACGCAGCCCGGCCGGACAGGAATGGGGGTGGGGACGAGCGAGCGCCCCCCCCCCCTCCTGAACCGTACCAGGCCGCATGCCCTCAACATGGGGGGTGGTGCCTTGGGGGAGGGGGGCGCGCTGCGGCCCCCCCACCCCAAAGCACCTTGTCCCCATGTCGATGAGGACAAGGGCCTCTTCCCGACAACCCTGGCCGTTGGTTGTCGGGGTCTGCGGGCGGGGGGCTTATCGGAATCCGGGAGCCCCCTTTAATAAGGGAGCCCCCAGATCCCGGCCCCCCACCCTATGTGAATGAGTATGGGGTACAGCGTACCCCTACCCATTCACCTAGGAAAAAAGTGTCAATTTAAAAAAAAACACTACACAGATTTTTAAAGCATTTTATTAGACAGCTCCGGGGGTCTTCTTCCGACTTCGGGGGTCTCTCCGGTTCTTCTCCACGTTCTCCGGATCTTCTGCCGGGCTCCTCCGCTCTCTTCTGCTCTTTTGCCGCTCTTTTGCTAAAGCGGAGGAGCCCGGTCTTCGGTCTTCAATCTTCTGCCTTCTGCCTTCTGCCCTCTTCTCCTGATGTTGACACGACGCTCTCTGGGGCTAGAATGCTCTCTGTGCGCTCTGCTCTGACTTATATAGGCGGTGACCCCGCCCCCTTATGCCGTCACAGTCCCTGGGCATGCTGGGACTGTGACGTTTTAGGGGGCGTGGTCATCGGGTGATGACCACGCCCCCTAAAACGTCACAGTCCCAGCATGCCCAGGGACTGTGACGGCATAAGGGGGCGGGGTCACCGCCTATATAAGTCAGAGCAGAGCGCACAGAGAGCATTCTAGCCCCAGAGAGCGTCGTGTCAACATCAGGAGAAGAAGGCAGAAGGCAGAAGATTGAAGACCGGGCTCCTCTGCTTTAGCAAAAGAGCGGCAAAAGAGCAGAAGAGAGCGGAGGAGCCCGGCAGAAGATCCGGAGAGCGTGGAGAAGAACCGGAGAGACCCCCGAAGTCGGAAGAAGACCCCCGGAGCTGTCTAATAAAATGCTTTAAAAATCTGTGTAGTGTTTTTTTTTAAATTGACACTTTTTTCCTAGGTGAATGGGTAGGGGTACGCTGTACCCCATACTCATTCACATAGGGTGGGGGGCCGGGATCTGGGGGCTCCCTTATTAAAGGGGGCTCCCGGATTCCGATAAGCCCCCCGCCCGCAGACCCCGACAACCAACGGCCAGGGTTGTCGGGAAGAGGCCCTTGTCCTCATCAACATGGGGACAAGGTGCTTTGGGGTGGGGGGCCGCAGCGCGCCCCCTCCCCCAAAGCACCAACCCCCCATGTTGAGGGCATGCGGCCTGGTACGGCTCAGGAGGGGGGGGGGGCGCTCGCTCGTCCCCACCCCCATTCCTGTCCGGCCGGGCTGCGTGCTCGGATAAGGGTCTGGTATGGATTGGGGGGGACCCCCACGCCGTTTTTATCGGCGTAGGGGGTTCCCCTCAAGGTCCATACCAGACCCAAGGGCCTGGTATGCTCTTGGAGGGGGAACCCATGCCGGTTTTTTATTTAAAATTTGGCGCGGAGTTCCCCCTCAAGAACATCTGAGCACAAGTCGCGTGCCAAAGTCGGATCATGCAAGACGGCAATCCGACTTTGATCCGACTTCAATGATAGTCAATAGACTGAAGTAGGATCAAAGTCGGACCAAAGTAGTACAGGGAGCATTTCTAAAGTCGGAACGACTTGTGTCGGACCAGTTAGGACGGCTCCCATAGGGAAACATTAAATTTCACACGTCATGCGACATGAGCTCCCAATGTCGGAGCGTTTGTCGGACCAGTGTGAACCCAGCCTAAAAGCAAAAACTAGCCCAAGGAAATCATATGCATTAGAGGGGAAAGGTTAAATGCCCTTTTAGGAGGAGCTAGAGGAGCGAGAGTCTTTTTACATAATTTTAACAAGGTACATGTCACATGTTGGCAACGTAACACGCTAACATGACCTGTGTGCAAATATCCGACAAAGAAACACATAAAAGTGAACCAGCGTAAAAAAAAAAAGTCAAGTTTAGAGGTGTGCCCGTTCAACCCATGCAAATGCATTTGCGTTGCTTGACATTTACTAAGACTTTGGCCACGCAGTGAACCAACGCATTTGAACGAGCACAAATGCCGCTTGCGCAGTGCTTAAATTGACCTCACACAGTTCTAAACGTACTTGCAGGCACAGCAAACTTGTTCAGAAAAAGTTACTTTCTCATTCTATTTTGGGCATATTTGTTACTTGGGCAGTTATTACTATACTTCTTCACATCACCCCACATCACCCCCATAATATTGGCACTTCCAGCTTCTTTTAATTTTGAGTTGAAGATGTCCTGTGCCATGTCCATAGTGGCGCACTGATTGCCCCCTCCCATGTGCCGAGATTACTGTAGTAAATGGGGAATAGCGCTGTGTTACCGGCGCAAAAGTTTCATAAATACCAAAACGTACGTTGCGCCTCAGCGTGCAACTCAACTCATGGCGCAAACGGTTCGTAAATCAGCCCCTGTGTATGGGGAAATGAATTGCTCAGACAAATGAGTGTATTTAAACGTCATCCAATCAGATTGCACAGTGTATGGGGAAATGAATTGTCCAGAATGCACAATACACAGACATGTATTGAAAAGATGTTTTCATGGAAGTTTCGGCTCCACCAATGATTATAGATTATCACCATAAAATGCACAATTACAAGTCCAGGGAACATCCGCACAGTTGTTGATTGGAGGAAGATCTCTAGAATGAATATTGAGTTGTTTCAAAAAGAAGTGAATGAATGGAATAAAACTGGAAGCAATATTCTCCATGTGATAAGGAAAAGCTCATTAACATGATTAGAACTACAATGAGCAAGTGCCCAGATGTATAAGCAGTTGTGCATGCTGGAGAACGCAGATGTGCCTGTGTGCAACACACATATTTAACAAGCTAAAGCGCGTGCGCCCTCTCAGGCGAGGATGAAATGGTGTGCTTTGACAATGCGCATGTGCAGTTGAGTAAACTGAAAGAAGGGTGTAAAAAGGCTTGATTAGTTGTAAGACAGATCTACATATTCTGGACAGAATTTGTGCATTTAAACAATATTACATACATACTTTTTATCCTGGTAACAGAAGATGGTAAACTGTAGTAAAGTTATCACAGTATTCAGACAAAAATGTAGAATATTACATTGGCTGCGGTTGCTAATGGTAGGCGCAAAGGATTGCGCAAGTGCGCAATAGAGCTTCCTATGTAAATATGGTTTGGTGCATATAAGTGCACCGTAATTTTTGATAAATGTCTTGAGTTCCGTTTTTTTGTGCAATTGCTCCAATTTCTCCACTGCACCACAGGCGCAGGTCTTTAGAAAATCACCCCCTATATGTTCACTTGTTAAGAATTGTGCCAGAAGTGTGGGGTAGCACCATTAGATGAATGGAGATATGGCCAAATAACCCATTGTATAATTTATCTACCATAACAGATATGCTCAGAGGAACATTTTCTACCATTAGAGGAGTTGTGTGTGTGTAAGATGATACAATGCATTATATTTCTCTAATTTATAGCATACTTGTTACACTGACAGCACCTAGGATACCGCCATATTTAAAGGGTAACTCCACCTCTGTGGGGAAAAAAAATAGCAAATAAAGAAAAAATAATATAGCGTGCACAATTGTGATACAAGTCATATTGTAAATGAAAGTTATAACAAATTATCTTTCCTTTTAAATCTGCAGCTTCAGTAGATTTCTATATATGCAATGCAATATGACTACATGGAGTTGTTCTGTATACAGAATGTGTACTGACCACCCCCCTGAAATATAATTTCCTGCTTGTGTGATTGGCTCACCAATTTTCCCAGAAGTCTACCGAAGATACAAGTCAGATTTCAGGCATCCCCTGCAACAAAAATGTAATTTTTGGTGAGATATTTCAAATAGGAATACATCTAAAAGGATGCAGGCCCATCAGCTTCCTCATTAGAGCCCAGCAGCTGCCACAGCTGACAGCATATTATGAAACCACTCCCATTAGACCTACTCGGAACAGAGGCACAGATAAACACACATGGATTTCTTCGGAATAACAAAAGGTAGGAATCTGCAGCAAAGGTTGTTATAATGCTTGCACTGTACATAGATCACCCAGGGGGGAATGTTTTTTTTTCTCAAAAGTGGAGTTAGGCTTTAAATAAGTGTGAATAAGGACTGGAGGTAGTCCTGAACAGGTGACAGAAAGCAAAAATACTAATGTTGGCATGCCTTTCATTGACAGATCAGAAAATGGTAGTGATATTTATTTATTTGTTATATGTACTTATATAGCACTTTCAATTTACACAGTGCTTTACACACACACATAAACACACACACATATATATATGTATATATAATGTGTGTATGTATAATATATTCACATTCTCACATGATCTCACATACACATACTAGGGCCAACTTGGACAGGCGCCAAACAACCTATTAGCATGACTTTAGAGCATGGGAGGAAACCAGAGTACCCAGTGGAAACCCATGCAGGCACAAGGAGAACATGCAAACTCCAGACAGGTAGTGCCATGGTTGGGATTCAAACCAATGACCCTAGTGCTAGTCAAAGTGCTAACCACTTAGTCAGATGTGATTTAAACTGTTAGCACTAGGGTATGTGATCTTGATAATAGGGTCATATAGGTTTCAGACAGAGATATCACCTTTATGCTGGAGAGAATGTAACTTCTCAGGAACTTCTGCACACATATGGTGGAATTTTCCTAAAATACAATTGTTTTCAGGAGAAATTACAATATTCAACACATAGTAGGCACTAATATACTTATGGGCCCATGGATTTACCTGTTAAATAACAGATATGTTGGTGACAAAATATAAGAATTCACTGATCCCTCACTTATTAAATGCAGCCAAATGGCTTATTCCAAAACATTTGCACACACAACAAGTCCCAAAGGTAAAATATTGTATATTAAACCCAGGTTCACACTGACAGCTGGACTCGCACCATTTCATTCCTGCATGTCAGTCCTGACTTCGGGGGCGATTTCAGAGACATCTGTGTGAGTTTCTACACAGAAGGTTTACCTTCCAACAAGACAATGACCATAAGCACACAGCTAAAATAACAAAGGAGTGGCTTCACAACAACTCCGTGACTGTTCTTGAATGGCCCAGCCAGAGCCCTGACTTAAACCCAATTGAGCATCTCTGGAGAGACCTAAAAATTGCTGTCCACCAACGTTTACCATCCAACCTGACAGAACTGGAGAGGATATGCAAGGAGGAATGGCAAAGGATCCCCAAATCCAGGTGTAAAAAACTTGTTGCATCTTTCCTAAAAAGACTCATGGCTGTATTAGATCAAAAGGGTGCTTCTACTAAATACTGAGCAAAGGGTCTGAATACTTAGGACCATGTGATATTTCAGTTTTTCTTTTTTAATAAATCTGTAAAAATGTCAGCAACTGTGTTTTTCTGTCAATATGGGGTGCTGTGTGTTCATTAATGAGGAAAAAATGAACTTAAATGATTTTAGCAAATGGCTACAATATAGCAAAGAGTAAAAAATTTAAGGGGGTCTGAATACTTTCTGTCCCCACTGTGTATATATATATATATATATATATATATATATATATATATATATTATAGAGAGAGAGAGCCAAACCAGCAATCTGGTCATGGCACAGAGTGGCTTTTATAGGCCAGGTGGGAGGCTCATGTTATGCGTGCTATTGCGTATGCGCGTTCGCGTTCTGCTGAATTGCACACGCGCATTAGCCGTTTCGCTGAATTGCACACAAACATTAGCCGTTTAGCCGAATTGCGCACGTGCGTTTCGCTGTATTGTGCCCAGGAATGCGCCTGAGTGCCGCGCTACCGCGCATGTGCGAAGGAAGGCAGCGATATTGGCGAGACTGGTACTTGCCTCTTTCCTGACATCCATATGTAGAGGAACTATTCTACCAGTCCATTAGTTTGGGGACAGTAGAAGGAGATGCATAGATAAATAATATTCAAAAATGAACATAGCTCTTTGAATACCTTTTACACGAAAGAGGCTCTTTGCTTTGTCAAACTAGCTTTAGGAATTTAGGTACAGGAAAATGTAAAGCAGTTCATTCACCATAAACTTAGAGAATGCTTTTTAAGAGGGATTACTTCTGGGTACTGAGTATTTAAGGACTACCAATATGTGTTAGTGCCCCCTGGTGAACTTCAGCAGTGGCCCAACCAGATCCATAAAACCCTCTCAAAAGTTGGGGTGCATTCATTTGAAACTCAGGCTAAGATTTACAACTCTCAACTGCTTTTTTTTACTGGGCCAGAAAAACTTCTACTATATCTGCTCTTTTGTTTTTTTATACCCCTAAAAGACCACCCAACACATAAGAATCATATATGGTACCATTGACATAGGGGTATTAAAAACCTCCTCAAGTTCAGGAAAAATAGTGGTATTATTTATTCAGATACATTTTAAGAACTGGTTACCTGTTACCTGCTCTAAGGACCTGTGACACCCTTTGCTATACCATCATCCCTGTCAGTGGAGGCTGCTGAGAGGTCGTGAGATATAGTGGGGGTAGACCTGAAAGGTGAGAAGTAAGGAGGAGAAGAATTGTATCCCTTTTGTGTGGCTTTCAGATGCTCTTGCCAACAGGCTGAGTGGTGGGAGGTTAAATACCTTATCAAGCATGTAGTACCCAAATAGTTGGTGTTTGAGGAAAAGTTTGCAAATTGTAACTGTGCAATCGGCTGCACATGTGCTAAAAAAGGCCCAGACAGCTGAGCTGTGGAAAGTGGGCCAGGAGATAACAGCTCCACAATGTGATGGAATAGGTTGGTTGCTCTCTACTCTTCCATGATGGTTGTCTTGTTGGAGTTGTGTCTTATCCTCTCTTTCCTACTCTGCTCTATCCGACACCCATGTCGTGTCAATGACCCCATCATCATCATCATCATTATCCCCTCCATCCTCATCATCACTGGAGCCAACTTGGCAATACGCTACGGCTGGAGGAACACGACTGCCAACTTGTTGTTTACCAGTGTTCTTCCCTCTCTGTAGGCTCTTGTGCCTACCTTCCCCAACCTCCGAACCAACATCAGAATCAAGTAATGCCTGTGCATCATCAAGAAGCAAGTGGCTGACGTTGTGTTTAAATAACTCAGCTGACTCCTCCATGCATGATGCTGGGGATATGGCAGGAGTAGCTGTGGATAAGGAGGCAGAATAAATCGCTATGGCAGCTTGGGTGACTGCTTGGGTGACAGAGGATAAGGAGGATGAGGATGGTTTAGTAAGCCAGTCCACCACCTCCTCTGCATGCTGTGGCTGGATAGCACGGGCAATATCACTAAACAGAGGAAATGGTGCCCCGCCTGAGGACAGACCACGACCACCTTTGCCTGTGGACACAGATGCTGCTGGCCCCCTCCTAGTGCCATGAGAACATATGCCTCTCCTTGTTGGCCTCCCAGACATGATGGGGGACTTATTACCAAAATGTAATAGAGAAGGGGAAATGTGTACTTGGATGCACTTTATTTAGCGGAAAGTGGTGTTTGGTGCAGTTTAACTTTGAGTACTCACTACACAGACACACTCTACTGACACATTACAATATACTGCAGTAAAACTGCACTGATGCACTTTAATATACTGCAGTAAAACTGCACTGACGCACTTCAATATACTGCAGTAAAAGTACACTAACGCACTTCAATATACTGCAGTAAGTGTGAACTAACGCACTTCAATATACTGCAGTAAACGTGTACTAACGCGCTTCAATATATTGCAGTAAACGTGCACTATTGCACTTTGATATAATGCAGGTAAAGTGCACTAACATTGTTCAATATACTGCAGTAAACATGCAATAATACAGTTCAATATACTGCAGTAAAAGTGCACTAACGCATATCAATATATTGCCGTAAACGTTCACTAACGCACTTCAATATACTGCAGTAAAAGTGCACTAACACACTTCAATATAATGCAGTAAAAGTACACTAACACAGTTCAATATACTGCAGTAAACTTGCACTAATGCAGTTCAATATACTGCAGTAAATGTGAACTAAAATTTACTGCAGTATACTGCAGTAAACATGCACTAACGCAGTTCAATATACTGCAGTAAATATGCACTAACATTTACTGCAGTATACTGCAGTAAACATGCATGCAGTTCAATATACTGAAGTAAACATGCACTAATACAGTTTATTATACTGCAGTAAACATGCACTAACGCAATTCAATATACTGCAGTAAACATGCACTAACACAGTTTATTATACTGCAGTAAATGTGTACTGCACTGATTCCCCTCAATGTACTGTTGTAAATGTGCAGTAAGGCAGTTCAATATACTGCAGTAAAAGTGAACTAAAATTTACTGCAGTATACTGCAGTAAACATGCACTAACGCAGTTCAATATACTGCAGTAAATATGCACTAACATTTACTGCAGTATACTGCAGTAAACATGCATGCAGTTCAATATACTGAAGTAAACATGCACTAATACAGTTTATTATACTGCAGTAAACATGCACTAACGCAATTCAATATACTGCAGTAAACATGCACTAACACAGTTTATTATACTGCAGTAAATGTGTACTGCACTGATTCCCCTCAATGTACTGTAGTAAATGTGAACTAACCCATGTCAATATACTGCAGTAAACGTGCACTAATGTACTTCAATATACTGCAATAAAAATGCATAACGCACCTGCATATACTGCAGTAAATGTGCACTAACACAGTTCAATATACTGCAGGAATTGTGCACTAATGCACGTCAATATGCTGCAGGAATTGTGCACTAACACACCTCTATATATTGCAGTAAACCTGCTCTGAAATACTAAACTGACACTAAAGTAAAAATCAATGGCCGCACTTCACTCACACTGCACCATCACTATATTCACACTACACGTATACTCTACATGCACACTAACTTGCTAGTAGCAATGAACAGAGCCTCTATCTGTCTCCAATCCAAAATCACGCTGTAAATGGCTTCTCTAGGAAGGATCCTTTTATAGAAGGGAGTGGGTCTATGAGCAATGAGCCATGATTGAGCACAGTCATCATTACTTTCTGCAATGATGGCTCTGACAGTGTTCTGTGCCCTGATTGGGCAAATCCTTTATTGATTCAGCCAATCAGGACTTTCAATGCACTTTGACTTTCAATCAGAACTGGTGGCATGCAGTGCATTGTGGGGTGCTCAACAGGCTGAACAAACAGTTGAACGCCACGACAATTTGGCTGTTCGCTAAACAGGTGAACAGCCCAGCCAATGTTCGACCCGAATTCATGTTCGGGCCAAACCGTTCACCCAACACTGATAGATAGACACACCCACACACAGTTCATAAAAAAATGTGTGTGTGTGTGTGTGTGTGTATATATATATATATATATATATATATATATATATATATATATATATAATTAAATACTTGGATCTCAAACCTTGAAAACTTTCTATATACAGGGAAAGGTTACAGAACTAGCAATATGCTAGAATGTAAAGTGTAAAAAACGTATTATGGTGGGAGTAAAGCTTTGTTCTATTCAGTGATCTGATTAAAATTCTATAAAACCAAAGGTAAAACTTTCTTTCTAGGTGGAAGAAAGGTAAAAGGTTGCTTGACTGTGACCCAACAAAAGGTTTTGTGGGATTACATTTCTCCAGGTTATTTGAAGATTGCATTTCATAAAAATGATGCCTGCAATGCAAAAACGTGCTAGAATGTCCTGTGCAATGGGTCATCGTAATGTTCCTTTGGTGTATTTTCAAAGATTCAAAATGCATACCATCCAAGAAAGCAAATAAGGAAAAACAATACTGTGGAAAGAATGTCTGCCAGAAATTATATCATGACATTTTCATATTTTTAGAACACTTTTTAATAGAAAGTTACATTAAAAGTTAACACAAATGTCAAAAATTGTGCCATTTATACTTTACAAAAGAACTGAGTTACTAATAGACAGTGTAAATAACAAATTACATTTTGTGATGTTTTAAATTTGTATTTAGGCATTTAAAGCAGCACAGCAGAGTTTGATATATAGCAGGCAAGGATTGGACCTTGCTTCAAGTTTTTACTCATGACAACATTACTGTAAAGCCTCATACACACTATCAAATTTTCTGCTGATTTTTGTCTTCAGATTTACCAAAACCATGTAGTGCAAGGGCCTGCTTGATTGCATACAAATTGAAACTCCTAAGGTTTGACCTCATATTATATGGTTTTGGTAAATCTGAAGGAAAAAATCAGCAGAAAATCTGATAGTGTGTATGGGGCTTTAGGAAGATGTTCTCTTGATTTCTTTCCCTGTGACTATTCTGGGACAAAAATAGAAGGAAAACCTACCTAATGGATATACAAGCAGAGAAGAAAACCTTATGCGCTCTAAACCCTTTCTTACTTAACGATTTCTGCCCACATCCACATTGGAAAGACTTTCCCTATTTTGAGATAGATATGGAAGCTGCCATTGCTGACTTCAAATTCTAAAAATGCTAGTTTCTATGGCTAGCATACTAATTCAGTGGCTTCAGCACTTTCTGTAATGCCCTGTACACACGATCGGACATTGATCAGACATTCCGACAACAAAATCCATCGGATTTTTTCTGACGGATTTTGGGCCAGACCTGTCTTGCATACAGACGGTCGCACAGAGTTGTCAGAAAATCTGATCGTTCTGAACGCAGTGACGTAAAACACGTACGTCGGAACTATAAACAGGGCAGTAGCCAATAGCTTTCATCTCTTAATTTATTCTGAGCATGCATGCCGTTGGATTTTTGTACACACGATCGGAATTTAAACGATCAGATTTTGTTGTCAGAAAATTTTATATCCTGCTCTCAAACTTTGTGTATCGGAAATTCCGACGGAAAAAGTCCGATGGAGCCCACATACGATCGTAATTTCCGACAACACAATCCGATCGCACTTTTTCCATTGGAAAATCCGACCGTGTGTACAGGGCATAACACTGACCTTATGTTTATACTTGCTGCATGCTTGTTTCAGATTTGTGACTCATAAAATATTGTAGCCAAAAGCAGCCAGGAAACTAAAACTTTTAAAAGGATTGTATTTGAAAATTTCCCTGATACAGACTAATTTTATGTAACATTAAAAAATATTAACAAACCTGTTACAAACAACTATTCTGCATGCCTAAAGTAGGAACGACTGCTGGGTAATGCTATCTTTGACATTTCAGCACTAAAAAGATGTTAACAGCAATTATATAACCTTAAATGAAGCAGAATGCATGCTTATGGACAGTCCCACTTCATGTTTACTTTTGCAAGACTAAATCTTTGTACTTGTCCCAGGATCCCTACAAAATGCTAATTAAAGTAGTTAAAGTAAGTAGGTAAAGTCTGATTTTTTTTTTTTTTAACTTCATGCATTCTATGCATGAAGGTAAAAGTCCTTCAGTATGCAGCTCCCCCTGCACCCCCTTATAATACCTACCCAATATCCGATTGTGATCCAGTGATGAGCCCAAGAGCGGCTGCTATCCCCCCTCTCTGTGCTGTCAATCACAGCCAGTGAGAAGGAAGCAGGGGCAAGGTCAAGGCCAAGGCCTGTTCTGTGTGTCCTATGGACATGCAGAGCGGGGCTCAGGAGCGAGCACACAGGAGTACCCCCATAGCAAGCGGTTTGCTGTGGGGGCACTTAGCAGGAGGGAGGAGCCCAGAGCCCCATGGGGTACCCGAGAAGAGAAGGATCCGAACCACACTGCAAAACCCTTGCACAGAGCAGGAAAGTATAACATGTTTGTTATTTAAAAAAAATAAGCCTTTAGTATCAATTTAAATGTTTTTTTTTTTTACTATACTATTTAAAATCTGTGGGTTCAATGCAGCATATTACAAAACAAACCCTGATATACTTGCTTAACCTTTTTTGTATTAATTCAATTCACTTTCAACACCGAACCCACCGTGAAACACCTTACTAGAAGTTCATATTTTGTTCATACCAAAACCTGGTAAAGACCCTTCATCCATTACCAATTATCGGGTGATTTCATTGTTAAACTTCGATCTTAAAATTTTTGCCAAAATGTTAATGAACAGAATACTCCTCTTGATCAATTTCCTCATTGCCAAAGACCAAGTAGGGTTTGTCCCAGGCAGAGAGGCTAGAGACAACACCCTAAAAGCACTGAACATCCATCAATGGCTCACAAATTACAAACGACAAGGCTTTTTTCTGTCACTGGATGTGGAGAAGGCATTTGTCTGGCTGGCCTGGGACTATCTAATGGATGTTTTACAGGCAATAGGCTTGGGAACCATTTGATCCACTTTATTACAGCCTTACGGCAAAAGTTTAGGTCAACAGTCTCCTGTCAGATGCCTTCTCCATCCGCATTGACACAAAAAAAGGTTGCACCTTGTCCCCCATTACTCTTCATACTCCCACTGGAAACTTTTTTGCTTGGTTTGCGTGCAAATAAGGACATTCATGGCAGTAAAGTGGTGGATTGTCAAGTATAAATTGGAAGCATTTGCGGATGATATCCTGCTTTTTCTCTCAAACCTACACATTACACCTCCCAATCTACTGAAAGATTTCCAGTTTTTTCAGTATGTCCTTAAATTCAAAATAAATTTGAGCAAATCACACGCTCTTATGAAAAAAGCAATGCAGGCACTAGGCAAAAATCCAAAAACAAGTGACTCAGGCAGACAGGACAATGTAACAGTAATTGAGGTCCCTCCACCATAGGTAGTCCAAGCCTCTCACCTCATATATTCGACCTGAAACATGTCGCAAAGCCTTGAGACTGGGAGGTTACAAACTCCTGGACAACATGTTGCTGAGGCTTCGGTCAGTCAAAGAAGGAGCGGTGGAGAAGGTGGCCGTTTTTGGTCCGCAGCCCCAAGGTATGATCAGTTCCAGCAACCATCGCCAGCGTCTGTTTTACATGGTGCAGCAATACCTAGGGGCAAGATCTGACTTGGACACCTTTCCCACGGAAAATCCTCTGGGTTACTGGGTCTTGAGGATGGATCACTGGCCAGAGCTTGCACAGTATCCAACTGAGCTACTGGCCTGTCCTGCATCCAGCGTTCTTTCGGAACGCACATTCAGTGCTACCTGAGGCTTTGTAACCAATCACAGGGTGCGTCTGTCCACCGACTTGGTCGATCGACTGACCTTCATAAAAATGAATCAGTCTTGGATCACCACCAGCTACCAAGCACCTGATGCTGATGTAACTGAATATTTTTTTTTTAAATCTCAGATCCCTTCAAAGATCCCTGCCTATGCTGATGCTGAGTGACTATCCTGAGTAATTATCCTCTCCCTCCTCAACGATCACGCTGATAGCTTGTAAGAACATTTTTGGTTCTGGGCGCCACCACCAGTGCCTAAGGCCCAATTTTTCAGCCCCTGTTTAACAGGGCGCAGAGTCTACCAACTGAAAAGGCAGCAGTTGAAGTGCTAGCAATTTAGCTAAGCTAGCATTCAACCACTGGGCTTGTGGATGGCTGGGAGCGAACTTCTTTCGGCGGTGCAGCAGCTGGGGCAAGGAAATTTGCCTGGTACAATCTGACGTTGGTGTACCGAAAGCAGATTGCCCACAAGTACTTGGCTGTGACACACCTAATTCTACACCTTCATTCCTCTCAGTGCAGGTCTCAGAGAGGACTGAAGATATAGTGGGGTTGGAGATCTCAGCTGATGAGGAGCAAGGAGAGGTCCTCTTTGTTCTTTGGTGTGGGTCTTTTAGATACGCTTGCCAATGAACTGCATGGCAGGTCGACATATGTCTGGTAAAGCATGTGGTGCCCAAGTGGGTGATGTTGTGGCCACGCGAGATACGCTTGAGACATATGTTGCAAAGAGCAGCGGTGTGATCTGATACACTTGTCTCAAAAAGGCCCACACCAAAGAACTTTTGGAATAACCTGGAGAGACAGCAGCGCCCTGCACATGCGGAGCTCTGTGGTGTGATGCAGTAGGTGTGCTGCCCTTAAGCTGGCCCCTGGAGGGCATCCTGCCTCATGGGAGATGTGCCTCCTCCTCCTCCTCTCTCCTATCAGGCACCCACGTGGAGTCAGTGAATTCCTAATCATCCACTCCCTCATCACTAGAGCAAAGCTGGCAGTATGCTGCAGCTGGAGGAACATGACTACCAGATTGCTGTCCTTCTTGGGCACCCCTCTCTCTGGGCTCACGTTACTGCCTTCCTCTAGCTGGGTACCATCATCGGAGCCTTCAAAATGCTGGGCATTCACCTGGAGCATGTACCCAACACTGTGGTCAAACAGTTCGGGGGACTCCTCAGGAGGACATGGTGGAGCTAGGGAAGGAGTGACTGATACCATTGAGCAGAGGGAAGAGGCCGCATTGGCAGCTGCTTTGCCAGACAAAGTACCCTGAGCCTGGGTGAGAGAGGATGAGGAGGATGAGAACAGTTTGGTCATCCACGCTACCAAGTTTTCCGCATGTTGCGGCTCACCACGGCCAGCTGCTGAAAAAAAGGACAAGCGTATCCCATGGCCACGTGCAGATGAGGATGCACCGTGTCCACGACCAGCACTGTTGCCTCTAGACACAGAGCCTGCTTGCCCTCTTTTATTGGCTTGTGACTGTCTGCCTCTCCTTGCTGGCCTTCCAGACATACTAATGGCCTACAGTGAGATGTAGCTGCACAAATCTAGGATGTATATATATACTGATTATACTGCAGCTAGCAGAATCAACTGCCTGCCTGTGGTATTAATAGGATCAGAACACCAGCAATTGTCTTCAGGTAGCTTTAGGTGCACAATGTGCAGAGTGGCACAGTACACCAACTGTAAATACTGCAGCTGCATGCCTGTGGTGTTAATAGGATCAGAAGAACACCAGCAATTTTCTTCAGGTAGCTTTAGGTGGACACTGTGCAGAGGACACAGTACACTAACTGTAAATACTGCAGCTGCCTGCCTGTGGTATTAATAGGATCAGAAGAACACCAGCAATTTTCTTCAGATAGCTTTAGGTGGACACTGTGCAGATGACACAGTACACTAACTATAAATACTGCAGCTGCCTGCCTGTGGTGTTAATAGGATCAGAAGAACACCAGCAATTTTCTTCAGGTAGCTTTAGGTGGACACTGTGCAGAGGACACAGTACACTAACTGTAAATACTGCAGCTGCCTGCCTGTGGTATTTATAGGATAAGAACACCAGCAATTGTCTTCAGGTAGCTTTAGATGCACACTGTGCAGAGGACACAGTACACTAACTGTAAATACTGCAGCTGTCTGCCTGTGGTACTAATAGGATCAGAAGAACACCAGCAATTGTCTTCAGGTAGCTTTAGGTGCACACTGTGCAGAGGACACAGTACACTAATTTTAAATACTGCAGCTGCCTGCCTATGGTACTAATAGGATCAGAAGAACACCAGCAATTTACTTCAGGTAGCTTTAGGTGCACACTGTGCAGAGGACACAGTACACTAACTGTAAATACTGCAGCTGCCTGCCTGTGGTATTAATAGGATCAGGAACACCAGCAATTGTCTTCAGGTAGCTTTAGGTGGCACTGTGCAGAGGACACAGTACACTAGCTGTAAATACTGCAGCTGCCTGCCTGTGGTATTAATAGGATCAGAACAACAGCAATTGTCTTCAGGTAGCTTTAGGTGCACAATGTGCAGAGGACACAGTACACTAACTGTAAATACTGCAGCTGCCTGCTTGAGGTATTAATAGGATCAGAACACCAGCAATTGTCTTCAGCTAGCTTTAGGTGCACACTGTGCAGAGGACACAGTATACTAACTGTAAATATTGCAGCTGCTTGCCTGTGGTACTAATAGAACCATAAGAACACCAGCAATCTTCTTCAGGTAGCTTTAGATGCACACTGTGCAGAGGACACAGTACACTAAATGTAAATACTGCAGCTGCCTGCCTGTGGTATTTATAGGATCAGCACACCAGCAATTGTCTTCAGGTAGCTTTAGGTGAACACTGTGCAGAGGACACAGTACACCAACTGTAAATACTGCAGCTGCCTGCCTTTGGTACTAATAGGATCAGAAGAACAACAGCAATTTTCTTCAGGTAGCTTTAGGTGCACACTGTGCAGAGGACACAGTACACTAACTGTAAATACTGCAACTGCCTGCCTGTGGTACTAATAGGATCAGAAGAACACCAGCAATTGTCTTCAGGTAGGTTTAGGTGCACACTGTACAGAGGACACAGTACACTAACTGTAAATTTGGCAGTTACCTGCCTGTGGTGTTAATAGGATCAGAAGAACACCAGCAATTGTCTTCAGGTAGCTTTAGGTGCACACTGTGCCGAGGACACAGTACACTAACTGTAAATGCTGCAGCTGCCTGCCTGTGGTATTAATAGGATCAGAACACCAGCAATTGTCTTCAGGTAGGTTTAGGTGCACACTGTGCAGAGGACACAGTACACTAACTGTAAATACTGCAACTGCCTGCCTGTGGTACTAATAGGATCAGAAGAACACCAACAAATTTCTTCAGGTAGCTTTAGGTGCACACTGTACAGAGGACACAGTAAACTAACTGTAAATTCGGCAGCTGCCTGCCTGTGGTGTTAATAGGATCAGAAGAACACCAGCAATTGTCTTCAGGTAGCTTTAGGTGCACACTGTGCCGAGGACACAGTACACTAACTGTAAATACTGCAGCTGCCTGCCTGTGGTATTAATAGGATCAGAACACCAGCAATTGTCTTCAGGTAGCTTTGGGTGCACACTGTGCAGAGGACACTGTACACTAACTGTAAATACTGTAGCTGCCTGCCTGTGGTACTAATAGGATAAGAAGAACACCAGCATTTTTCTTAAGGTAGCTTTAGGTGGACACTGTGCAGAGGACAAGGTACTATAACTGTAAATACTGCAGCTGCCTGCCTGTGCTATTAATAGGTTCAGAACACCAGCAATCTTCTTCAGGTAGCTTTAGATGCACACTGTACAGAAGACACAGTACACTAACTGTAAATAATGCAGCTGCCTGCCTGTGGTATTAATAGAATCAGCACACCAGCATTTATATTCAGGTAGCTTTAGGTGCACACTGTGCAGAGGACACAGTAAACTATCTGTAAATACTGCAGCTGCCTGCCTGTGGTATTAATAGGATGAGAACACCAGCAATTGCATTCAGGTAGCTTTAGGTGCTCAGTGTACAGAGGACACAGTGCCCTAACTGTAAATACTGTAGCTGCCTTCCTGTGGTACTAATAGGATCAGAAGAACACCAGCAATTTTCTTCAGGTAGCTTTAGGTGGACATTGCACAGAGGACACAGTACTCTAACTGTAAATACTGCAGCTGCCTGCCTGTGGTGTTAATAGGATCAGAACACCAGCAATTCTCTTCAGGTAGCTTTAGGTGCACACTGTGCTGAGGACACAGTACACTAACTGTAAATACTGCAGCTGCCTGTCTGTGGTGTTAATAGGATCAGAAGAACACCAGCAATTGTCTTCAGGTAGCTTTAGGTGCACACTGTGCAGAGGACACCGTACACTAACTGTAAATACTGCAGCGGCCTGCCTGTGGTATTAATAGGATCAGAACACCAGCAATTGTCTTCAGTTACCTTTAGGTGCACACTGTGCAGAGGGCACAGTACATTAACTTTAAATACTGCAGCTGCCTGCCTGTGGTGTTAAAAGGATCAGAAGAACACCAGCAATTTTGGGGACTTTTCCTTTTAGTTTTTAATTTGCCTTTTGCTGTCACTTTTTAAATAGCTTTTTTTTTTTTTTTTTTTTTTTTTTTTTTCATCAGTCTATCAATTAAGGGGTGTGGTTAATTGCTCCCAGGTGCCTATTTAACTTGTTGTAGGACTCAGTCTGAGCGTGCTCAGTTTGAAGCGGTGGAGCTTGGTGTAAGTGGAGCTGGATTAAGTGGGAGTTAAAACCAGAGTTTAAAACAGGAGGTTATAACAGGGGTCATAGTACCTGTGTAGTGTGAGTATCTGAGTGTTGTCTGAGTAGTGTGTGTGGATCGTTAGTACTTGTGTATTGTGTACCTGTGTATTGTCTTGTCGTGTACCTGTGTATTGTCTTGAGTATTAGTGCCAGGAAGCTAGTTGTTAGGTAATTTGGACAGGGTAAAATCCCCAAATCCTCACTAAATTTAATAGGTACGATGCCCGGCGGGTGTGGAGAGGCGACTCTTTGTACATCTTGCCGCATGTATGCGTTCCTTGATCATCCGATCGAGGGCGAATACTGCTGTGTAAGCACATTGTTTCCCTGGAAGCCCAGGTTCTGAATCTGGGGAAGCAACTGTCAGCACTGAGAAGTCCCTCCATACTAAAGGTGAGCCAGGAACGTACACGGCAGGTGCCGGCAGGGGCCAGCACAGAGGCGGGTGGAGACAAAGAGGTGCAGGCACTAGCAAAGAGTAGATGGGTGACAGTCAGGAGGGGTAGAGGGGGAAGTGCCAGAGAGGCCGATCCAGGACTGGAGCATCCCAATAAGTACGCTCCATTGAGTGACATTGGTGTAACCAGTCAGGGACCAGCACTGCTGGAGATGAGGGACTCTCCTAGCTGCCAGGGGAAGAACTCCTCCAGTGAGAGTGGGGGGGCAGCAAAGGGAAAGGAAAGACAGATTCTGGTGGTAGGGGACTCAATTCTTAGAAGGACAGAGAGGGCAATCTGTAACCAAGACCTAAAGCGCCGAACAGTATGTTGTCTACCGGGCACTCGGGTTCAGCACATCACGGATCTTGTGGACAGATTACTGGGAGGGGCTGGGGAAGACCCGGCTGTCATGGTGCACGTTGGCACCAATGACAAAGTCAGAGGCAGATGGAGTGTCCTAAAGAACGATTTTAAGGACTTAGGAGCTAAATTGAGGAAAAGGACCTCCAAGGTAGTGTTCTCAGGAATACTACCGTTACATCGAGCCACACCAGAGAGGCAGAGGGAGATTAGGGAAGTAAACAAGTGGCTGAAGAGCTGGTGTAGTAAGGAGGGGTTTGGGTTCCTGGAGGACTGGGCCGACTTCTCAGTCGGTAACCGGTACTATAGAAGGGATGGACTGCACCTAAATGAGGAGGGTGCAGATCTGCTGGGAATGAAGATGGCCAAAAAGTTAGAGGGGTTTTTAAACTAGGCGATGGGGGGGAGGGTTCAGAGACAGTGATAGCCAGCGCGGAAGATATTCCAGAGGGTAGTATTGGGGGCATTAGTGGTAGGTTAACCAAAGCACAAAAACGCAAGGTGAGTATAGTAGCAAGTCCATGTTGCAATCTTGAAACACCCAATACGAGGACAATATGCGACCGGTCTAAACTATGTGGCATGTTCACCAATGCCAGGAGCCTGGCGGACAAGATGGGTGAACTAGAGATACTGTTGTACAAGGAGGATTTGGATTTTGTGGGAATTTCAGAGACCTGGTTCAACAGCTCTCATGATTGGCTGGCAAACATTCAAGGGTATACCCTTTACTGCAAGGATAGAGAGGGTAAAAAAGGGGGAGGGGTATGCCTATATATCAAGAATAATGTACAAGTGAATGTGAGAGATGACATCACTGAGGGGGCTAGGGAGGAGGTGGAATCTTTATGGGTAGAGCTCCAAAGGGATGAAGCTAAGGGGAAAATAATACTGGGAGTATGCTATAGGCCCCCTAACCTGAGGGAGGAAGTGGAGACGGATCTCCTATCACAAATTGGATTAGCAGCAAGGATGGGAAGTGTTATCATAATGGGGGATTTTAATTATCCAGACATAGACTGGGCGGAGGGAACCGCGCATTCATTTAAGGCTCGCCAGTTCCTTAATGTCTTGCAGGACAATTTTATGGGTCAGATGGTAGACGCACCAACTAGAAATAAAACATTACTAGATCTACTGATTACCAACAATACAGACCTGATAACAGATGTGGAAATACGGGGCAATTTAGGTAACAGCGATCACAGGTCAATTAGTTTCAGTATAAATCACACAAATAGGAGACATGAAGGGAACACAAAGACACTGAATTTCAAAAGAGCCAACTTCCCTAAACTACAAACCTTGCTAAAAGGCATAAATTGGGATAAAATATTAGGAACAAAGAATACAGAGGAGAGATGGGTTTGCTTTAAGAGCATATTAAATAAGGGCATTAGCCAATGTATCCCATTGGGTAATAAATTTAAAAGAGCGAACAAACATCCTGGATGGCTTAACTCCAATGTAAAAATGCATATAAAAGCAAAGGAGAAGGCCTTCAAAAAATACTAGGTTGAGGGATCATCCACAGCATTCAGAATTTATAAAGAATGCAATAAGAAATGTAAGGGTGCAATTAGGATGGCTAAGATAGAACATGAAAGACACATAGCGGAGGAGAGCAAAAAAAATCCCAAGAAATTCTTTAAGTATGTAAACAGTAAAAAAGGGAGGACAGACCATATTGGCCCCATAAAGAATGAGGAAGGACATCTGGTTACAAAAGATGGGGAGATGGCAGAGGTATTGAATTTATTCTTCTCCTCAGTCTTCACGAGTGAATCGGGGGGCTTCAGTAACCAAAACTGCAGTGTTTATCCTCATGACACAACACAGGAAGCACCTACATGGTTAACAGAGGACAGAATTAAAATTAGACTTAAGAAACTTAACATTAATAAATCACCGGGACCAGATGGCTTGTATCCGAGGGTACTTAGGGAACTCAGTCAGGTGATTGCCAGACCGTTGTTCCTAATTTTTACAGACAGTCTATTGACTGGAATGGTACCAGCTGATTGGAGAAAAGCCAATGTAGCACCAATATTTAAAAAGGGCCCAAAAAACATCCCTGGGAATTACAGACCAGTTAGCCTAACATCAATAGTATGTAAACTCTTGGAGGGGATGATAAGGGACTATATACAAGATTTTAGTAATAAGAATGATATCATTAGCAGTAATCAGCATGGATTCATGAAGAATCGTTCTTGCCAAACCAATCTATTAACCTTCTATGAGGAGGTGAGTTGCCATCTAGATAAAGGAAGGCCCGTGGTGTATCTGGATTTTGCAAAAGCATTTGACACAGTTCCCCATAAACGTTTACTGTACAAAATAAGGTGCGTTGGCATGGACCATAGGGTGAGTACATGGATTGAAAACTGGCTACAAGGGCGTGTTCAGAGGGTGGTGATAAATGGGGAGTACTCAGAATGGTCAGGGGTGGGTAGTGGGGTCCCCCAGGGTTCTGTGCTGGGACCAATCCTATTTAATTTGTTCTTAAACGACCTGGAGGATGGGATAAACAGTTCCATCTCTGTATTTGCAGACGATACTAAGCTAAGCAGGGCAATAACTTCTCTGCAGGATGTGGAAATCTTGCAAAAAGACCTGAACAAATTAATGGCGTGGGCGACTACATGGCAAATGAGGTTCAATGTAGAAAAATGTAAAATAATGCATTTGGGTGTCAAAAATATGAATGCAATCTATACACTGGGGGGAGAACCTCTGGGGGAATCTAGGATGGAAAAGGACTTGGGGGTCCTAGTGGATGATAGGCTCAGCAATGGCATGCAATGCCAAGCTGCTGCTAATAAAGCAAACAGAATATTGGCATGCATTAAAAGGGGGATCAACTGCAGAGATAAAACGATAATTCTCCCGCTCTACAAGACTCTGGTCCGGCCGCACCTGGAGTATGCTGTCCAGTTCTGGGCACCAGTCCTCAGGAGGGACGTACTGGAAATGGAGCGAGTACAAAGAAGGGCAACAAAGCTAATAAAGGGTCTGGAGGATTTTAGTTATGAGGAAAGGTTGCGAGCACTGAACTTATTCTCTCTGGAGAAGAGACGCTTGAGAGGGGATATGATTTCAATTTACAAATACTGTACTGGTGACCCCATAATAGGGATAAAACTTTTTCGCAGAAGAGAGTTTAATAAGACTCGTGGCCACTCATTACAATTAGAAGAAAAGAGGTTTAACCTTAAACTACGTAGAGGGTTCTTTACTGTAAGAGCGGCAAGGATGTGGAATTCCCTTCCACAGGCGGTGGTCTCAGCGGGGAGCATTGATAGCTTCAAGAAACTATTAGATAATCACCTGAATGACCGCAATATACAGGGATATGTAATGTAATACTGACACATAATCACACACATAGGTTGGACTTGATGGACTTGTGTCTTTTTTCAACCTCACCTACTATGTAACTAATTGTCTTAAGGTAGCTTTAGGTGCACACTGTGCAGAGGACACAGTACACTAACTGTAAATACTGCAGCTGCCTGCCTGTGCTATTAATAGCAGCAGAACACCAGCAATTGTCTTCAGGTAGCTGTAGGTGGCACTGTGCAGAGGACACAGTAAACTAGCTGTAAATACTGCAGCTGTCTGCCTGTGGTATTAATAGGATCAGAACACCAGCAATTGTCTTCAGGTAGATTTAGGTGCACACTGTGCAGAGGACACAGTACATTAACTGTAAATACTGCAGCTGCCTTCCTGTGGTACTAATAGGATCAGAAGAACACCAGCAATTTTCTTCTGGTAGCTTTAGGTGCACAATGTGCAGGGGACACAGTACACTAACTATAAATACTGCAGATGCCTGCCTGTGGTATTAATAGGATCAGAACACCAGCAATTGTCTTCAGGTAGGTTTAGGTGCACACTGTGCAGAGGACACAGTACACTAACTGTAAATACTGCAGCTGCGTGCCTGTGGTACTAATTGGGTCAGAAGAACACCAACAAATTTCTTCAGGTAGCTTTTGGTGCACACTGTGCAGAGGACACAGTACACTAACTGTAAATACTGCAGCTGCCTGCCTGTGGTATTAATAGGATCAGAACACCAGCAATTGTCTTCAGGTAGCTTTAGGTGCACACTGTGCAGAGGACACAGTACATTAACTGTAAAATTCTGCAGCTGCCTGCCTGGGGGGTTAATAGGATCAGAAGAACACCAGCAATTGTCTTCAGGTAGCTTTAGGTGCGCACTGTACAGAGGACACAGTACACTAACTGTACATACTGCAGCTGCCTGCCTGTGGTGTTAATAGGATCAGAAGAACACCAGCAATTGTCTTCAGGTAGCTTTAGGTGCACACTGTGCAGAGGACACAGTACACTAACTGAAAATACTGCAGCTGCCTGCTTGTGGTATTAATAGGATCAGAACACCGCAATTTTCTTCACGTAGCTTTAGGTGCACACTGTGCAGAGGACACAGTACACTAACTGTAAATACTGCAGCTGCCTGCCTGTGGTATTAATAGGATCAGAACACCAGCAATTGTCTTCAGGTAGCTTTAGGTGCACACTGTGCAGAGGACACAGTACACTAGCTGTAAATACTGCAGCTGCCTGCCTGTGGTATTAATAGGATCAGAACACTAGCAATTGCCTTCAGGTAGCTTTAGGTGCGCACTGAGCAGAGGACACAGTACACTAACTGTAAATACTGCAGCTGCCTGCCTGTGGTACTAATAGGGTCAGAAGGACACCAACAAATTTCTTCAGGTAGCTTTAGGTGCACACTGTGCAGAGGACACAGTACACTAACTGTAAATACTGCAGCTGCCTGCCTGTGGTATTAATAGGATCAGAACACCAGCAATTGTCTTCAGGTAGCTTTAGGTGCACACTGTGCAGAGGACACAGTACACTAACTATAAAATTCTGCAGCTGCCTGCCTGTGGTGTTAATAGGATCAGAATTACACCATCAATTGTCTTCAGGTAGCTTTAGGTGCACATTGTACAGAGGACACAGTACACTAACTGTAGTTACTGCAGCTGCCTGCCTGTGGTGTTAATAGGATCAGAAGAACACCAGCAATTGTCATCAGGTAGCTTTAGGTGCACACTGTGAAGAGGACACAGTACACTAACTGTAAATACTGCAGCTTCCTGCCTGTGATATTAATAGGATCAGAACACCAGCAATTGTCTTCAGGTAGCTTTAGGTGCACACTGTGCTGAGGACACAGTACACTAACTGTAAATTCTGCAGCTTCCTGCCTGTGGTGTTCATAGGATCAGAAGAACACCAGCAATTGTCTTCAGGTAGCTTTAGGTGCACACTGTGCAGAGGACACAGTACACTAACTGTAAATACTGCAGCTTCCTGCCTGTGGTATTAATAGGATCAGAACACCAGGAATTGTATTCAGGTAGCTTTAGGTGCACACTGTACAGAGGACACAGTACACAAACTGTAAATACTGTAGCTGCCTGCCTGTTGTACTAATCGGATCAGAATAACACCAGCAATTTTCTTCAGGTAGCTTTAGCAGCACAATATGCAGAGGGCACAGTACACCAACTGTAAATACTACAGCTGTCTGCCTGTGGTATTAATAGGATCAGAACACCAGCAATTGTCTTCAGGTAGCTTTCGAGGGCACTGTGCAAAGGACACAGTACAATAGCTGTAAATACTGCAGCTGCCTGCTTTTGGTATTAATAGGTTGAGAACACCAGCAATTGTCTTCAGGTAGCTTTAGGTGCACACTTTGCATATGACACAGTACATTAACTGTAAATACTGCAGCTGCCTGCCTGTGGTATTAATAGGATCAGAACACCAGCAATTGTCTTCAGGTAGCTTTAGGTGCACACTGTGCAGAGGGCACAGTACACTAACTGTAAATACTGCAGCTGCCTGCCTGTGGTATTAATAGGATCAGAAGAACACCAGCAATTGTCTTCAGGTAGCTTTAGGTGCACACTGTGCAGAGGACACAGTACACAACAAATGTAAATACTGCAGCTGCCTGCCTGTGGTGTTAATAGGATCCGAAGAACACCAGCAATTGTCTTCTGGTAGCTTCAGGTGCACACTGTACAGAGGAAACAGTACACTAACTATAAATACTGTAGCTGCTGCCTGTGGTACTAATAGGATCAGAAGAACACCAGCAATTTTCTTCAGTTAGCTTTAGGTAGACATTGCACAAAGAACACGGTACTCTAACTGTAAATACTGCAGCTGCCTGCCTGTGGTATTAATAGGATCAGAACACCAGCAATTGTCTTCAGGTAGCTTTAGGTGCACACTGTGCTGAGGAGACAGTACACTAACTGTAAATACTGCAGCTGCCTGCCTGTGGTATTAATAGGATCAGAACACCAGCAATTGTCTTCAGGTAGCTTTAGGTGCACACTCTGCAGAGGACACAGTACACTAACTGTAAATACTGCAGCTGCCTGTCTGTGGTGTTAATGGGATCAGAAGAACACCAGCAATTGTCTTCAGGTAGCTTTAGGTGCACACTGTGCAGAGGACACCGTACACTAACTGTAAATACTGCAGCTGCCTGCCTGTGGTATTAATAGGATCAGAACACCAGCAATTGTCTTCACGTTGCTTTAGGTGCACACTGTGCAGAGGGCAAAGTACACTAACTTTAAATACTGCAGCTGCCTGCCTGTGTTGTTAATAGGATCAGAAGAACACCAGCATATGTCTTCGGGTAGCTTTAGGTGGACACTGTGCAGAGGACACAGTACACTAACTCTAAATATTGCAGCTGCCTGCCTTTTCTATTAATAGGATCAGAACACCAGCAATTGTCTTCAGGTAGCTTTAGGTGCACACTGTGCAGAGGACACAGTACACTAACTGTAAATACTGCAGCTGCCTGCCTGTGGTATTAATAGGATCAGAAGAACACCAGCAATTTTCTTCTGGTAGCTTTAGGTGCACAATGTGCAGAGGGCACAGTACACCAACAGTAAGTACTGCAGCTGCCTGTCTGTGGTATTAATAGGATCAGAACACCAGCAATTGTCTTCAGGTAGCTTTTGGTGCACACTGTGCAGAACTACACAAATCACTAACTTTAAATACTGCAGCTGCCTGCCTGTGGTCCTAATAGGATCAGAAGAACACCAGCAATTGTCTTTAGATAGCTTTAGGTGCACACTGTGCAGAGGAGACAATACACTAACTTTAAATACTGCAGCTGCCTGTCTGTGCTATTAATAGGATCAGAACACTAGCAATTGTCTTCAGGTAGCTTTAGGTGGCACTGTGAGGGGACACAGTACACTAGCTGTAAATAGTGCAGCTGCCTGCCTGTGGTATTAATAGGATCAGAACACCAGCAATTGCCTTCAGGTAGCTTTAGGTGCACACTGTGCAGAGGACACAGTTCACTAACTGTAAATACTGCAGCTGCCTGCCTGTGGTATTAATAGGATCCGAGCACCAGCAATTGTCTTCAGGTAGCTTTAGGTGCACACTGTGTAGAGAGCTCAGTACACTAACTGTAAATACTGCAGCTGCCTGCCTGTGGTGTTAATAGGATCAGAAGAAAACCAGCTATTTTTTTCAGGTAGCTTTAGGTGGACACTGTGTAGAGGAAACAGTACACTAACTGTAAATACTGCAGCTGCCAGCCTGTGCTATTAATAGGAGCAGAACACCAGCAATTTTCTTCAGGTAGCTTTAGGTGGCACTGTGCAGAGGACACAGTAAACTAGCTGTAAATACTGCAGCTGTGTGCCTGTGGTATTAATAGGATCAGAACACCAGCAATTGTTTTAAGGTAGCTTTAGGTGCACACTGTGCAGAGGACACAGTACACTAACTGTACATACTGCAGCTGCCTGCTTGTGGTATTAATAGGATCAGAAGAACACCAGCAATTTTCTTCAGATAGCTTTAGGTGGACACAGAGCAGAGGACACACTATACTAACTGTAAATACTGCAGCTGCCTGCCTGTGGTATTAATATGATCAGAACACCAGCAATTGTCTTCACATAGCTATAGGTGCACACTGTGCAGAGGACACAGTACACTAACTGTAAATACTGCAGCTGCCTGCCTTTGGTACTAATAGGATCAGAAGAACAACAGGAATTTTCTTCAGGTAGCTTTAGGTGCACACTGTGCAGAAGACACAGTACAGTAACTGTAAAAACTGCCGATGCCTGCCTGTGTTATTAATAGAATCCGAACACAAGCAATTGTCTTCAGGTAGGTTTAGGTGCACACTGTGCAGAGTACACAGTACACTAACTGTAAATACTGCAGCTGCCTGCCTGTGGTACTAATAGGGTCAGAAGAACACCAACAATTTTCTTCAGGTAGCTTTAGGTGCACACTGTGCAGAGGACTCAGTACACTAACTGTAAATACTGCAGCTGCCTGCCTGTGGTGTTAATAGGATCAGAAGAACACCAGCAATTGTCTTCAGGTAGCTTTAGGTGCACACTGTGCAGAGGACACAGTACACTAACTGAAAATACTGCAGCTGCCTGCTTGTGGTATTAATAGGATCAGAACACCCGCAATTTTCTTCACGTAGCTTTAGGTGCACACTGTGCAGAGGACACAGTACACTAACTGTAAATACTGCAGCTGCCTGCCTGTGGTATTAATAGGATCAGAACACCAGCAATTGTCTTCAGGTAGCTTTAGGTGCACACTGTGCAGAGGACACAGTACACTAGCTGTAAATACTGCAGCTGCCTGCCTGTGGTATTAATAGGATCAGAACACTAGCAATTGCCTTCAGGTAGCTTTAGGTGCGCACTGAGCAGAGGACACAGTACACTAACTGTAAATACTGCACCTGCCTGCCTGTGGTACTAATAGGGTCAGAAGGACACCAACAAATTTCTTCAGGTAGCTTTAGGTGCACACTGTGCAGATGACACAGTACACTAACTATAAAATTCTGCAGCTGCCTGCCTGTGGTGTTAATAGGATCAGAATTACACCAGCAATTGTCTTCAGGTAGCTTTAGGTGCACATTGTACAGAGGACACAGTACACTAACTGTAGTTACTGCAGCTGCCTGCCTGTGGTGTTAATAGGATCAGAAGAACACCAGCAATTGTCTTCAGGTAGCTTTAGGTGCACACTGTGAAGAGGACACAGTACACTAACTGTAAATACTGCAGCTTCCTGCCTGTGATATTAATAGGATCAGAACACCAGCGATTGTCTTCAGGTTGCTTTAGGTGCACACAGTGTGCAGAGGACACAGTACACTAACTGTAAATTCTGCAGCTTCCTGCCTGTGGTGTTCATAGGATCAGAAGAACACCAGCAATTGTCTTCAGGTAGCTTTAGGTGTACATTGTGCAGAGGACACAGTACACTAACTGTAAATACTGCAGCTTCCTGCCTGTGGTATTAATAGGATCAGAACAACAGCAATTGTATTCAGGTAGCTTTAGGTGCACACTGTACAGAGGACACAGTACACAAACTGTAAATACTGTAGCTGCCTGCCTGTTGTACTAATAGGATCAGAATAACACCAGCAATTTTCTTCAGGTAGCTTTAGCAGCACAATATGCAGAGGGCACAGTACACTAACTGTAAATACTACAGCTGTCTGCCTGTGGTATTAATAGGATCAGAACACCAGCAATTGTCTTCAGGTAGCTTTCGAGGGCACTGTGCAAAGGACACAGTACACTAACTGTAAATACTGCAGCTTCCTGCCTGTGATATTAATAGGATCAGAACACCAGCGATTGTCTTCAGGTTGCTTTAGGTGCACACAGTGTGCAGAGGACACAGTACACTAACTGTAAATTCTGCAGCTTCCTGCCTGTGGTATTAATAGGATCAGAACACCAGCAATTGTCTTCAGGTAGCTTTAGGTGCACACTGTGCAGAGGGCACTGTACACTAACAGTAAATACTGCAGCTGCCTGCCTGTGGTATTAATAGGATCAGAAGAACACCAGCAATTGTCTTCAGGTAGCTTTAGGTGCACACTGTGCAGAGGACACAGTACACAACAAATGTAAATACTGCAGCTGCCTGCCTGTGGTGTTAATAGGATTCGAAGAACACCAGCAATTGTCTTCAGGTAGCTTCAGGTGCACACTGTACAGAGGAAACAGTACACTAACTGTAAATAATGTAGCTGCTGCCTGTGTTACTAATAGGATCAGAAGAACACCAGCAATTTTCTTCAGTTAGCTTTAGGTGGACATTGCACAAAGAACACGGTACTCTAACTGTAAATACTGCAGCTGCCTGCCTGTGGTATTAATAGGATCAGAACACCAGCAATTGTCTTCAGGTAGCTTTAGGTGCACACTGTGCTGAGGAGACAGTACACTAACTGTAAATACTGCAGCTGCCTGCCTGTGGTATTAATAGGATCAGAACACCAGCAATTGTCTTCAGGTAGCTTTAGGTGCACACTCTGCAGAGGACACAGTACACTAACTGTAAATACTGCAGCTGCCTGTCTGTGGTGTTAATGGGATCAGAAGAACACCAGCAATTGTCTTCAGGTAGCTTTAGGTGCACACTGTGCAGAGGACATCGTACACTAACTGTAAATACTGCAGCTGCCTGCCTGTGGTATTAATAGGATCAGAACACCAGCAATTGTCTTCACGTAGCTTTAGGTGCACACTGTGCAGAGGGCACAGTACACTAACTTCAAATACTGCAGCTGCCTGCCTGTGTTGTTAATAGGATCAGAAGAACACCAGCAATTGTCTTCGGGTAGCTTTAGGTGGACACTGTGCAGAGGACACAGTACACTAACTCTAAATATTGCAGCTGCCTGCCTTTTCTATTAATAGGATCAGAACACCAGCAATTGTCTTCAGGTAGCTTTAGGTGCACACTGTGCAGAGGACACAGTACACTAACTGTAAATACTGCAGCTGCCTGCCTGTGGTATTAATAGGATCAGAAGAACACCAGCAATTTTCTTCTTGTAGCTTTAGGTGCACAATGTGCAGAGGGCACAGTACACCAACAGTAAGTACTGCAGCTGCCTGTCTGTGGTATTAATAGGATCAGAACACCAGCAATTGTCTTCAGGTAGCTTTTGGTGCACACTGTGCAGAACTACACAAATCACTAACTTTAAATACTGCAGCTGCCTGCCTGTGGTCCTAATAGGATCAGAACACTCGCAATTGTCTTCAGGTAGCTTTAGGTGGCACTGTGAGGGGACACAGTACACTAGCTGTAAATAGTGCAGCTGCCTGCCTGTGGTATTAATAGGATCAGAACACCAGCAATTGCCTTCAGATAGCTTTAGGTGCACACTGTGAAGAGGACACAGTTCACTAACTGTAAATACTGCAGCTGCCTGCCTGTGGTATTAATAGGATCCGAGCACCATCAATTGTCTTCAGGTAGCTTTAGGTGCACTCTGTGCAGAGGGCTCAGTACACTAACTGTAAATACTGCAGCTGCCTGCCTGTGGTGTTAATAGAATCAGAAGAAAACCAGCTATTTTTTTCAGATAGCTTTAGGTGGACACTGTGCAGAGGAAACAGTACACTAACTGTAAATACTGCAGCTGCCAGCCTGTGCTATTAATAGGAGCAGAACACCAGTAATTTTCTTCAGGTATCTTTAGGTGGCACTGTGCAGAGGACACAGTAAACTAGCTGTAAATACTGCAGCTGCGTGCCTGTGGTATTAATAGGATCAGAACACCAGCAATTGTTTTAAGGTAGCTTTAGGTGCACACTGTGCAGAGGACACAGTACACTAACTGTACATACTGCAGCTGCCTGCTTGTGGTATTAATAGGATCAGAAGAACACCAGCAATTTTCTTCAGATAGCTTTAGGTGGACACAGAGCAGAGGACACACTATACTAACTGTAAATACTGCAGCTGCCTGCCTGTGGTATTAATAGGATCAGAACACCAACAATTGTCTTCACATAGCTATAGGTGCACACTGTGCAGAGGACACAGTACACTAACTGTAAATACTGCAGCTGCCTGCCTGTGGTACTAATAGGGTCAGAAGAACACCAACAAATTTCTTCAGGTAGCTTTAGGTGCACACTGTGCAGAGGACTCAGTACACTAACTGTAAATACTGCAGCTGCCTGCCTGTGGTGTTAATAGGATCAGAAGAACACCAGCAATTGTCTTCAGGTAGCTTTAGGGGCACACTGTGCAGAGGACACAGTACACTAACTGTAAATACTGCAGCTTCCTGCCTGTGATATTAATAGGATCAGAGCACCAGCAATTGTCTTCAGGTAGCTTTAGGTGCACACTGTGCAGAGGACACAGTACACTAACTGTAAATTCTGCAGCTTCCTGCCTGTGGTATTAATAGGATTAGAACACCAGCAATTGTCTTCAGGAAGCTTTAGGTGGCACTGTGCAGAGGACACAGTACACTAGCTGTAAATACTGCAGCTGCCTGCCTGTGGTATTAATAGGATCAGAACACCAGCAATTGTCTTCAGGTAGCTTTAGGTGCACACTGTGCAGAGGACACAGTACACAACAAATGTAAATACTGCAGCTGCCTGTCTGTGGTGTTAATGGGATCAGAAGAACACCAGCAATTGTCTTCAGGTAGCTTTAGGTGCACACTGTGCAGAGGACACCGTACACTAACTGTAAATTCTGCAGCTGCCTGCCTGTGGTATTAATAGGATCAGAACACCAGCAATTGTCTTCAGGTAGCTTTAGGTGCACACTGTGCAGAGGGCACAGTACACTAACTTTAAATACTGCAGTTGCCTGCCTGTGTTGTTAATAGGATCAGAAGAACACCAGCAATTGTCTTCGGGTAGCTTTAGGTGGACACTGTGCAGAGGACACAGTACACTAACTCTAAATATTGCAGCTGCCTGCCTTTTCTATTAATAGGATCAGAACACCAGCAATTGTCTTCAGGTAGCTTTAGGTGCACACTGTGCAGAGGACACAGTACACTAACTGTAAATACTGCAGCTGTCTGCCTGTGGTATTAATAGGATCAGAAGAACACCAGCAATTTTCTTCTGGTAGCTTTAGGTGCACAATGTGCAGAGGGCACAGTACACCATCAGTAAATACTGCAGCTGCCTGTCTGTGGTATTAATAGGATCAGAACACCAGCAATTGTCTTCAGGTAGCTTTTGGTGCACACTGTGCAGAACTACACAAATCACTAACTTTAAATACTGCAGCTGCCTGCCTGTGGTCCTAATAGGATCAGAAGAACACCAGCAATTGTCTTTAGATAGCTTTAGGTGCACACTGTGCAGAGGAGACAATACACTAACTTTAAATACTGCAGCTGCCTGTCTGTGCTATTAATAGGATCAGAACACTAGCAATTGTCTTCAGGTAGCTTTAGGTTGCACTGTGCAGAGGACACAGTACACTAGCTGTAAATAGTGCAGCTGCCTGCCTGTGGTATTAATAGGATCAGAACACTAGCAATTGCCTTCAGGTAGCTTTAGGTGCACACTGTGCAGAGGACACAGTTCACTAACTGTAAATACTGCAGCTGTCTGCCTGTGGTATTAATAGGATCCGAGCACCAGCAATTGTCTTCAGGTAGCTTTAGGTGCACACTGTGCAGAGGGCTCAGTACACTAATGCCCCGTACACACGGTCGGACTTTGTTCGGACATTTCGACAACAAAATCCTAGGATTTTTTCCAACGGATGTTGGCTCAAACTTGTTTTGCCTACACACGGTTGCACAAAGTTGTCGGAATTTCCGATCGACAACAACGCGGTCACGTACACCACGTACGACGAGACTAGAAAAGGCCGGTTCAGAACCAAGCACGGCACCCTTTGGGCTCCTTTTGCTAATCTCGTGTTAGTAAAAGTTTGGTGAGAGACGATTCGCGCTTTTTCAGACTTGTGGCTTTCAGATCGTTTTCTGCCGTTCAGTTTGTGCTTGTGGGTTTTTATCTGCTCTTCAGTGCGTGCAGTCAGTTCGTATCAGAGTTTTCTGTGTGATCTTGCCCGCTCGTTGCTGTTTTTCAGGTCGCTCTTCACAGGCCTTGCTGTTCTTCAGTGCGTTCTGTTACTTCGTTCTGAGCAGCCGACCGTTTTCTAGCCATGTTTCGTATGCGTACTCCTCGTACAGTTCGTGCTGTGTGGGGGCTTGGTGTTGGGGTCCTGACCTTGACCAAGTCCAGTCCATGAACAGGGTAGGGAGGAGTTCATGGACCAAGAATTGGTTGCTTCAGCGTCACCAGTTCTCTCATATGCCTTTGCTCCGTGAGATCCGTGAGAATAATCCTGATGATTTCAGGAACTTTCTCCGGATGACGGACCCCGTGTTTCACCGTTTGTTGGCTTTGCTGACCCCTTATATTAGCAGGCAGGATAACTGCATGAGGCAAGCCATCACTCCGGAGCAGAGGTTGGTCGCTACCCTGTGGTATTTGGCCACAGAGAGAAGCCTGCAGGACCTCAAGTTCTCGACAGGCATCTCCCCCCAGGCTCTTCTTTGTGGACATTTACTGCTTGTGTTTGTTTTAGCTGACCCTGACAGAAATGTGTGGAGTCCAGAAAATGTTGTGATTGTGTAACCTTATACAAAGCACTGTTGGCTGTTATTTACTAAATGCAAAGACACTTTTCACTACAAGTGCACTTGCAACTGCACTGAAACTGCACTTGTAGTGCAAAGTGGATTTGCCCTTAGGAAATAACCCACATTTTCTCATAAAACAACAATTACATCACCCCAAAAGTGTTGTAGCGTGAGACAATAATCCACACATTCTTGATGAACAATCTTTTTAATACCTGCACAATCACATGTGCATTTACCAAAGGTTTTTCTGACAAACCAACATGTTTGTTGTATACCAATTTTTGTGGTGTCATTATCCAAAATCAAAATGTGCATTTTATAGAAAACAGGCCTGTGTAAAACCAACAAGAAAGACACAAATCTTCATCTTACAAAGTTCACATTTGGTAGAACTGGAAGGCTATATCAGACATGAGTATTTAGGAACTGTGTTTGATATTGCGTTCAGATGGGGGGAAATCACCCCAGGAAAAGCCAAATTTGGAAGATGCACACCAATTTCACAATGTCAACATGTGCTATCTGCCATCAGGGGGGATCAAGGGACGTGTTTTGGGGGAGAAAGCCCTTCCTCACCGCTACTTTATTATTGAGGAAGGGGTTGCACCCCCAAAACGCGTCCATTGATCTCCCGTGATGGCAGATAGCACATGTTGACACACTGTGTGCATCCTCCAAATTTGGCTTTGGGAAAAATCACAAAAACATTTCGCACATTGTAGCACACAAAAGAAGAAAGTGATTTGGAGGGGTTTTAAACTCGCCCCAAAACATCAATGATGTTTTTATATTTTGGAATAACATCATTGATGTTTTGCTTGATGTTTTCCAATTGTAAATTACACCCCATGATCTCCCCGATCAGGATCTGGGCACTTTCGGATGTGAAAGGATCTTCATCCACAACCTCACGATCACCTAAAAAGAGAGGAAACCCAAAATAAATTAGGTTTCAAAAAAATGCCGCAATCCATCTCTCATCTGAGCCTGTGGTCGCAGACACTCACCTGTTGTGGTGACTACTTTCACCACGTCTTCATCCTCCTGCTCATCTTGTGTTGGGGGGATTTCCCCTTCTTCCAGAGGGGGGGGCTCTGGTCTCCTCGGATGAGGGGTGTCCTCCGAGTCTTTTCTCCCCTATGTAAAACAAAAATGGTATAATTAGCACACAGATATTTAATGTCAGAACTATAAAGATGAAACATTGCTTGGAAGTGGGGTAAAGTTGTCTATTTTAGCCGAGTTCCAAGATGTAGCTTTTTTAGTGCCCTTTGTCAAGCTGCAATACTTTACCTGTTTGGTAAAAGCTTCACAGATGTAGCCCCCTCTATAGTATACAGTGGGGCACCTGTGTGGCCCCCCTAATAAAAATGGTGTTCCCACACTAGTGCTCCATTGTCCAGATGTGAAAACAGCTGCTCAGTGTCCTCTCCTTAAACAGAATCTAGTTTGCATTTCATTCTAGTAACAAAGCCATCTACACAACCCAATTCTTTGAAGACAAGTATAGGGCATCAAAATGGTGGCCAAATGCATATGGCCTAAACAATGGTATTTTATCGTCCGAAATAAAAATGTTTGATCCGAACAAATAATGTGCCCATGAACATGAAAGTTGCCATTTTAAACTGTACAACAGTTCCTAAAAGCACATGGAGCAGCACGAACGTCATAAACATAAAGAATAGGAACACAGCACAACTACTTACTTTTTTGCAGCACTCTCCGGATCTTTCTGTACTGCTTGTGTTCTCGTAATTTCAGGTCCGACCACCGCTTCCTGAGCTGATCTTTCGATCGTCGTACCCCTAATTTCCGGGGCAGACTCCTGACCACTTTAGCCATGATCTTGGCCTTGCGGACATTGGGGTTGGGGTAAGGCCCATACTTTCCATCATAGTCGGCCTTCTTCAGGATGTCCACCATCTCCAACATCTCCCCAAAGGACATATTTGAGTCCTTTAATCTCCTTCTGGATCGGGACGTTTCAGGCTCCAGCCTTTCCTCCTCCTCCTCCTCGTTGCTACAATTAGCACGATCCTGCTGTCTATCCGCCATGTGCCGAACGAAAGGGGGCGGGGAATAGACTAGAAAGAACGTCAGGGGCGGGCGGAGTTATACGCATGCGCAGTGTGTATAAATCGTAATGCGCGCGTCTTACGTACGATCTGTGAGCGGAGGAAGGAGCATCGGAGACGCCGATCGTGCTAACGAAGGTAGGATCTAAACTTGGGCCTATACTGCTTCGAAATGGAAGCCTATATTGTAACAAGATTAGGGGAGTTTGGCCTGACATTAGGCTTTGTCTTGTGTTGTGTCTTACAGAGAAAATGGATGGGTTCAACGACCACAATTTCCGGCCCCTGTTCATAGACAAGTACAGGGAGCTGCCCTGTCTGTGGCAAGTGAGACACCCCCACTATAATCAAAAACAGAAGAGGCTTGGCAGCGCTGGAGAAACTGCTGGAGTTAGTGAAGCCGGTGGTTCCCACAGCAACCATCCCTTATTTGAAAGCTAAAATTGGTGGCCTGAGGAGCACTTATCTAAGGGAGCACAAGAAGGTCACAGATTCCCAGAGATCCGGAGCTGCAGCAGATGACGTTTATGTCCCCAGGCTTTGGTACTACGAGAGACTGCGATTTCTGTCAGACCACACTGAAGTCAGGGAATCCCTCTCTACTCTTCTTTCCACGCTTCCTTCCACCCCAGCTGAGGCTTCCGATGTCCAACCTGGGCCTTCCAGCCAGGAAGAAATGGAGGAGCCCAGCTGGAGTCAGGTATAGCATTCTTCTACAGATTTCTGGTCAATAAATAAATGATGTTTATTAGATGTTATTATTGATCACTAATTACTGATTAAAAAAAGTGCTTTACATATCAATAGACAGTAGTGGGCACCCAAAATTGGGAAAAGAATGAAAACTGCTGGGCTCAGAAGCATAGTCTGTTATATTTGTTAACATTCAATTTGCAGCAGTCAGGAGGTGAAAATTGTGTGTGATTGATGACTAAAAAACTAAAACCATGTCCCTTTTTCATACACAGGAAGACCTCAGCCAGGAGGAGGCTGTGGAATGTGGCAGTCAGGAGGAGGCGGGGATTATTAGTGTCAGCCAGGAGGAGGTGGGGATTAGTGGCAGCCAGGAGGAGGCGGGGCTAAGTGGCAGCCAAGAGAAGCCTGGGACAAGTCGCAGCCTGACTGAGTCTCAGGTCCCTCCCCTCCGCCTGCCATATAAACGAGCCAGGAAGGCCACTCCGAGTCCCGTGCAGGATTCAGCGTACAGGCTGATCCAGGAGGCTTCGGCGTCCCTCCGAGCCTTCCCCAGTCCTGAAGAGGCCTTTGCCTGCATGGCTGCCACAAAATTGCAGGGCATGCAGGAGGGTCAACGCAAGATCTCTGAGGACCTGATTTATAAAGTCCTTCGTAAGGGGGAGAGTGGGGAACTAACACACAAGACGGATGTCATTGAGAGGGACGATCCTCCTCCTCCTCCTCCTCCTCCTGCTGCCACAACTCCACCACCACAGCCAAAGGCTGTAAGGAAGCATGGAAGGAAGACCAAAGAGTGATGGCCCTGGGTTCAGTCTGGTCTGACAAAAGCTGCAGTCTCTCGTATGACCACAGCCTGGGGACACAGATGTCATCTGCTGCTGTTCATGATCTCTGGGACTTCTGGACCAGACTGCCCTCCCTTAGATAAGGACTCCTCAGGCCACCAATTTTGCTTTTAAATAATTGATGTCTGCCCTGGGGGTCCAAGGCTTCGCCCACTTCTGCAGTTTCTCCAGCGTTGCCTCCCTCTTTGTTTATAGTTGTGAGCCCTTAATAAATTTTTTGGGTAAATTCTACTCTCCTGTGTGTGTTTTCATCCAAAAAGGACAGTTTGTTGGTGACGATTCAGGTACATTTCTAAAGTACAATGTGAAATTAACAAGGGACAACAACACCAAACAATCTCTTACAGATTAAATAGAACAACATATTAGTGGTGTTGTGGGAACTTGTCACCAAAAACACACACAAACATTTTCGGGAATACAAATCAAAATCACCAAAAAAAAAAAAAAGAGAAACACAAAAAAAGAATCTACATTAAAGTCCAAAAAAAACAAAAAATTTTGTTGTCAGATGTGAGAAATCAAAATATATTGAGGGAATCCCGATAAATAGTAACGACATAAGTTTGTGAGAAGTGTGTGAATATGAGCAGCAAAACTACTTAATTCTTGTCACATTATAAAGAAGAAGAGAGTGCGCTGTATTAAACCATTTTGAACATTGCAGTGTGACGAAAGTGCTGTATCCATTCCGAACGCTACGTTTACCAGAACGAGCTGTCCCGTGTCAGAATTTCTTCTGAGCATGCGTGGCACTTTGTGCGTCGGAACAGGCCACACACGGTCGGAATTGACGCGATCGGATTTTGTTGTCGGAAAATTTTATCTCCTGCTGTCCAACTTTGTGTGTCGGAAAATCCGATGGAAAATGTCCGATGGCGCCCACACACGGTCGGAATTTCCGACAACACGCTCCGATCGGACATTGTCCATCGGAAAATCCGACCGTGTGTACGGGGCATAACTGTAAATACTGCAGCTGCCTGTCTGTGGTGTTAATAGGATCAGAAGAAAACCAGCTATTTTTTTCAGATAGCTTTAGGTGGACACTGTGCAGAGGAAACAGTACACTAACTGTAAATACTGCAGCTGCCTGCCTGTGCTATTAATAGGATCAGAACACCAGCAATTTTCTTCAGGTAGCTTTAGGTGGCACTGTGCAGAGGACACAGTAAACTAGCTGTAAATACTGCAGCTGCGTGCCTGTGGTATTAATAGGATCAGAACACCAGCAATTGTCTTCAGGTAGCTTTAGGTGCACACTGTGCAGAGGACACAGTACACTAACTGTACATACTGCAGCTGCCTGCTTGTGGTATTAATAGGATCAGAAGAACACCAGCAATTTTCTTCAGATAGCTTTAGGTGGACACAGTGCAGAGGACACACTATACTAACTGTAAATACTGCAGCTGCCTGCCTGTGGTATTAATAGGATCAGAACACCAGCAATTGTCTTCACATAGCTATAGGTGCACACTGTGCAGAGGACACAGTACACTAACTGTAAATACTGCAGCTGCCTGCCTTTGGTACTAATAGGATCAGAAGAACAACAGGAATTTTCTTCAAGTAGCTTTAGGTGCACACTTTGCAGAAGACACAGTACACTAACTGTAAATACTGCAGATGCCTGCCTGTGTTATTAATAGAATCCGAACACCAGCAATTTTCTTCATATAGCTTTAGGTGGACACTGTGCAGAGGACACAGTACACTAACTGTAAATACTGCAGCTGCCTGCCTTTGCTATTAATAGGATCAGAACACCAGCAATTGTCTTCAGGAAGCTTTAGGTGGACACTGTGCAGAGGACACAGTACACTAGCTGTAAATACTGCAGCTGCCTGCCTGTGGTGTTAATAGGATCAGAAGAACACCAGCAATTGTCTTCAGGTAGCTTTAGGGGCACACTGTGCAGAGGACACAGTACACTAACTGTAAATACTGCAGCTTCCTGCCTGTGATATTAATAGGATCAGAACACCAGCAATTGTCTTCAGGAAGCTTTAGGTGGACACTGTGCAGAGGACACAGTACACTAGCTGTAAATACTGCAGCTGCCTGCCTGTGGTGTTAATAGGATCAGAAGAACACCAGCAATTGTCTTCAGGTAGCTTTAGGGGCACACTGTGCAGAGGACACAGTACACTAACTGTAAATACTGCAGCTTCCTGCCTGTGATATTAATAGGATCAGAACACCAGCAATTATCTTCAGGTAGCTTTAGGTGCACACTGTGCAGAGGACACAGTACACTAACTGTAAATTCTGCAGCTTCCTGCCTGTGGTGTTCATAGGATCAGAAGAACACCAGCAATTGTCTTCAGGTAGCTTTAGGTGCACACCGTGCAGAGGACACAGTACACTAACTGTAAATACTGCAGCTGCCTGCCTGTGGTATTAATAGGATCAGAACACCAGCAATTGTCTTCAGGAAGCTTTAGGTGGCACTGTGCAGGGGACACAGTACACTAGCTGTAAATACTGCAGCTGCCTGCTTTTGGTATTGATAGGTTGAGAACACCAGCAATTGTCTTCAGGTAGCTTTAGGTGCACACTGTGCAGAGGACACAGTACACTAACTTTAAATACTGCAGGTGCCAGCTTGTGGTATTAATAGGATCAGAACATCAGCAATTGTCTTAAGGTAGCTTTAGGTGCACTCCTTGCAGAGGACACAGTACACTAACTGTGAATATTGCAGCTGCCTGCCTGTGGTTCTAATAGGATCAGAAGAACACCAGCAATATTCTTCAGGTAGCTTTAGGTGCACACTGTGCAGAGGACACAGTACACTAACTGTAAATACTGCAGCTGCCTGCCTTTGGTATTAATAGGATCAGAAGAATTAACAGCAATTTTCTTCAGGTAGCTTTAGGTGCACACTGTGCAGAGGACACAGTACACTAACTGTAAATCCTGCAGCTGCCTGCCTGTGGTATTAATTGGATAAGAACACCAGCAATAGTCTTCAAGTAGGTTTAGGTGCACACTGTGCAGAGGACTCAGTACACTAACTGTAAATACTGCAACTGCCTGCCTGTGGTACTAATAGGATCAGAAGAACACCAACAAATGTCTTCAGGTTGCTTTAGGTGCACACTGTGCAGAGGACACAGTACACTAACTGTAAATACTGCAGCTACCTGCCTGTGGTATTAATAGGATCAGAAGAACACCAGCAATTGTCTTCAGGTAGCTTTAGGGGCACACTGTGCAGAGGACACAGTACACTAACTGTAAATACTGCAGCTTCCTGCCTATGATATTAATAGGATCAGAACACCAGCAATTGTCTTCAGGTAGCTTTAGGTGCACACTGTGCAGAGGACACAGTACACTAACTGTAAATTCTGCAGCTTCCTGCCTGTGGTGTTCATAGGATCAGAAGAACACCAGCAATTGTCTTCAGGTAGGTTTAGGTGCACACCGTGCAGAGGACACAGTACACTAACTGTAAATACTGCAGCTGCCTGCCTGTGGTATTAATAGGATCAGAACACCAGCAATTGTCTTCAGGAAGCTTTAGGTGGCACTGTGCAGAGGACACAGTAAACTAGCTGTAAATACTGCAGCTGCCTGTCTGTGGTATTTATAGGAACAGAACACCAGCAATTGTCTTCAGGTAGCTTTAGGTGCACACTGTGCAGAGGACACAGTACACTAACTGTAAATTCTGCAGCTGCCTGCCTGTGGTGTTAATAGGATCAAAAGAACACCAGCAATTTTCTTCTGGTAGCTTTAGGTGCACAATGTGCAGATGTCACAGTAAACCAACTGTAAATACTGCAGCTTCCATGTCTGTGGTATTAATAGGATCTCAACACCCGCAATTGTCTTCATGTAGCTTTTGGTGCACACTCTGCAGAACTACACAAAACACTAACTTTAAATACTGCAGCGTCATGCCTGTGGTGATAATAGGATCAGAAGAACACCAGCAATTGTCTTCAGATAGCTTTAGGTGGACACTGTGCAGAGGACACAGTACACTAACTGTAAATACTGCAGCTGCCTGCATGTTGTATTAATAGGATCAGAACACCAGCAAGTGCCTTCAGGTAGCTTTAGGTGCACACTGTGCAGAGGACACAGTACACTAACTGTAAACACTGCAGCTGCCTTCCTGTGGTACTAATAGGATCAGAAGAACACCAGCAATTTTCTTCTGGTAGCTTCAGGTGCACAATGTGTAGAGGGCACAGTACACCAACTGTAAATACTGCAGCTGTCTGCCTGTGGTATTAATAGGATCAGAACACCAGCAATTGTCTTCAGGTAGCTTTAGGTGGCACTGTGCAGAGGGCACAGTACACTAACTGTAAATACTGCAGCTGCCTGCCTGTGGTGTTAATAGGATCAGAAGAACACCAGCAATTTTCTTCAGATAGCTTTAGGTGGACACTGTGCAGAGGACAGACTACACTAACTGTAAATACTGCAGCTGCCTGCCTTAGGTATTAATAGGATCAGAACACCAGCAATAGTCTTCAGGTAGTTTTATGTGCACACTGTGCAGAGGACACAGTACACCAACTGTAAATACTGCAGCTGCCTGCCTTTGGTACTAATAGGATCAGAAGAATTAACAGCAATTTTCTTCAGGTAGCTTTAGGTGCACACTGTGCAGAGGACACAGTACACTAACTGTAAATACTGCAGCTGCCTGGCTGTGGTATTAATAGGATCAGAACACCAGCAATTGTCTTCAGGTAGGTTTGGGTGCACACTGTGCAGAGGACACAGTACACTAACTGTAAATACTGCAACTGCCTGCCTGCGGTACTAATAGGATCAGAAGAACACAAACAAATGTCTTCAGGTAGCTTTAGGTGCACACTGTGCAGAGGACACAGTACACTAACTGTAAATACTGCAGCTGCCTGCCTGTGATGTTAATAGGATCCGAAGAACACCAGCAATTGTCTTCAGGTAGCTTTAGGTGCACACTGTGCAGAGGACACAGTACACTAACTGTAAGTACTGCAGATGCCTGCCTGTGGTACTAATTGGATCAGAAGAAAACCAGCAATTTTCTTTAGTTAGCTTTAGGTGGACATTGCACAGAGGACACAGTACTCTAACTGTAAATACTGCAGCTGCCTGCCTGTGGTGTTAATAGGATCAGAACACCAGCAATTCTCTTCAGGTAGCTTTAGGTGCACACTGTGCTGAGGACACAGTACGCTAACTGTAAATACTGCAGCTGCCTGCCTGTGCTATTAACAGGATCAGAACACCAGCAATTGTCTTCAGGTAGCTTTAGGTGCACACTGTGCAGAGGACACAGTGCACTAACTGTAAATACTGCAGCTGCCTGTCTGTGGTGTTAATAGGATCAGAAGAACACCAGCAATTGTCTTCAGGTATCTTTAGGTGCACACTGTGCTGAGGACACAGTACACTAACTGTAAATACTGCAGCTGCCTGCCTGTGCTATTAATAGGATCAGAACACCAGCAATTTTCTTCTGGTAGCTTTAGTTGCACAATGTGCAGAGGGCACAGTACACCAACTGTAAATACTGAAGCTGTCTGCCTGTGGTATTAATAGGATCAGAACACCAGAAATTGTCTTCAGGTAGCTTTAGGTGGACACTGTGCAGAGGGCACAGTACACTAACTGTAAATACTGCAGCTGCCTGCCTGTGGTGTTAATAGGATCAGAAGAACACCAGCAATTTTCTTCAGATAGCTTTAGGTGGACACTGTGCAGAGGACACAGTACACTAACTGTAAATACTGCAGCTGCATGCCTTTGCTATTAATAGGATCAGAACACCAGCAATTGTCTTCAGGAAGCTTTAGGTGGACACTGTGCAGAGGACACAGTACACTAGCTGTAAATACTGCAGCTGCCTGCCTGTGGTATTAATAGGATCAGAAGAATTAACAGCAATTTTCTTCAGGTAGCTTTAGGTGCACACTGTGCAGAGGACACAGTACACTAACTGTACATACTGCAGCTGCCTACTTGTGGTATTAATAGGATCAGAACACCAACAATTGTCTTCAGGTAGCTTTAGGTGCACACTGTGCAGAGGACACAGTACACTAACTGTGAATATTGCAGTTGCCTGCCTGTGCTACTAATAGGATCAGAAGAACACCAGCAATTTTCTTCAGGTAGCTTTAGGTGCACACTGTGCAGAGGACACAGTACACTAACTATAAATACTGCAGATGCCTGCCTGTGGTATTAATAGGATCAGAACACCAGCAATTGTCTTCAGGTAGGTTTAGGTGCACACTGTGCAGAGGACACAGTACACTAACTGTAAATACTGCAGCTGCGTGCCTGTGGTACTAATAGGGTCAGAAGAACACCAACAAATTTCTTCAGGTAGCTTTAGGTGCACACTGTGCAGAGGACACAGTACACTAACTGTAAATACTGCAGCTGCCTGCCTGTGGTATTAATAGGATCAGAACACCAGCAATTGTCTTCAGCTAGCTTTAGGTGCACACTGTGCAGAGGACACAGTACATTAACTGTAAAATTCTGCAGCTGCCTGCCTGTGGTGTTAATAGGATCAGAAGAACACCAGCAATTGTCTTCAGGTAACTTTAGGTGCACACTGTACAGAGGACACAGTACACTAACTGTATATACTGCAGCTGCCTGCCTGTGGTGTTAATAGGATCAGAAGAACACCAGCAATTGTCTTCAGGTAGCTTTAGGTGCACACTGTGCAGAGGACACAGTACACTAACTGAAAATACTGCAGCTGCCTGCTTGTGGTATTAGTAGGATCAGAACACCAGCAATTTTCTGCAGGTAACTTTAGGTGCACACTGTGCAGAGGACACAGTACACTAACTGTAAATACTGCAGCTGTCTGCCTGTGGTATTAATAGGATCAGAACATCGTCAATTGTCTTCAGGTAGCTTCAGGTGCACTCTGTGCAGAGCACACAGTACACTAACTGTGAATATTGCAGCTTCCTGCCTGTGCTACTAATAGGATCAGAAGAACACCAGCAATTTTCTTCAGGTAGCTTTAGGTGCACACTGTGCAGAGGACACAGTACACTAACTATAAATACTGCAGATGCCTGCCTGTGATATTAACAGGATCAGAACACCAGCAATTGGCTTCCGGTAGTTTTAGGTGGCACTGTGCAGAGGACACAGTACACTAGCTGTAAATACTGCAGCCGCCTGCCTGTGGTATTAATAGGATCAGAACATCAGCAATTGTCTTCAGGTAGCTTTAGGTGGACACTGTGCAGAAGACACACTACACTAACTGTAAATACTGCAGTTGCCTGCCTGTGGTATTAATAGGATCATAACACCAGCAATTGTCTTCAGGTAGCTTTAGGTGCACACTGTGCAGAGGACACAGTACACTAACTGTAAATACTGCAGCTGCCTGCCTGTGGTGTTAATATGATCAGAACACCAGCAATTGTCTTAATGTAGCTTTAGGTGCACACTGTGCAGAAGACACAGTTCACTAACTGTAAACACTGCAGCTGCCTGCCTTTGGTAATAATTGGATCAGAAGAACACCAGCAATTTTCTTCAGGTAGCTTGAGGTGCACACTGTGCAAAGCACACAGTACACTATCTGTAAATACTGTAAAAACATCTGCCTGCCTTTCAGTATATTAGGAGGAGAATAACAGGAACGGATCTAGCTAAACTGAATACAGTGTATATATATATATATATATATATATATATATATATATATATATATATATATATATATATATATATAAAACACCTAGAATGCATTTATATATACACAATATACTGTGAGTGCAGCTAACTGACTCACCTGCCTACTCTGTCTAACTTCAATCAAATGACACTGTCTCTCTGTCTATCTCTCTCCGCCGCTGCAACACACTACACAAGGCCGTCACACATGCGGCCTTATATATTGTTGGGCATGTAGTAAACCCCCTGAGCCATAATTGGCCAGATCCACCTCTGTAAAGACGGCACTGTTATTGGCCAAGTATGCGGGTCATAGTGCATGCTTGCCCAATCATTAGCAATCATTCTTGATATGTACGACTTTGTTTACTCTGCATCCAAGCGTATATATATTTCCATGACATGTACACAGTGCCTGTCTTGAATAGAGATAGCCTTATGTATACATTCTGCACCAGCACTTTTTGGTTACTCGATTTTAAATGTGTTATGATATATTTGCTGTATCTAGATGCCTTTCCCTTACCAATCGGCTTTTTATATATGTATATTTTTTATATATATATTTCCCATATTTTTTTAGTATTTTTTTAGTACTTTTTTAGTAGTTTATTATAAATTAACCATATAAATTTTAAGTATGAGGTCTGGTTGAGTGTGGGTATACAGTAGACTGGGCTCAATACCGAAGCCCGTATACTAACATCTCCCCCTTCCAATATTTTCTAAGTGTCCATGACCGACACCGGCTTGTGTGTTAATAGCTGCCGCTATTATAACCTATGGGAGAGCTATTTAAGGACACTCATAGTGCCTCCCTGTATCCCCTGAAGAAGTCACGTGGGCCGTGACGTCACGCGTAGGGACGGGACAGGCACTCTATGTTTTGATGTGCATTACGAGCTCGCTGCTCGTCAGATCTCCGCCCAGTATTATGGTTTTTAATGTGAGTACATGTATGTTTTAATAAAATTTGAACGTTTACCATACAATATTATACCATTGTGGGATCTTCCTTTCTGGTTTATCTCGGTGACCCCAGGACACTACTTGAAGAGACGTACGTCCTTAAAGGAGACAAGCCAGGATAGGATTGCATTACTACTGCCCCTACTGTTGGTCGATTCCATGGTTTTAACAACTAAAGGCTGCCATGCCTAAAAGTGGCTAAATGCGAGTACCCCATTACCCTCAAGTAAGGGGCCACTGCCCACCAGTGTGTGCCGTGTTGCATGAAGAGAGAACAATCACTATTGTCACGTTTATTTGGCATCAAGTGGATCACCTGTATATATAATTTTCTGGACTTTGAATAGACTATTTTTCTAAGTGGAGCACTGTTTTTTGCACGTCTGTTAGTGGATTTCATATCACTTGATTTGTTGAGCACTATTCACGTTGCATATATACACCTGGCTGTGTGTTGAGTTATACCAGGTGCATATTAGTCCAGTCAGCGACTGGTACACCTCTAGAGTTGGCTGTTATTTTTATTTTTATTTTAATTTTTTTATATGTTTGTGCATAGGGGTGTGAGTATCACTTTTACTTGTATGAGCACCAGTCACGTTTTGTATAATTTTATATATATTTGCTTAGTATATTATCTGGCTATCACTTCCAGCCATAATTGCTTATGAATTATTTTTATGATTATATTTCCATTATTTATATACAGCTATAGTCACTTTCGGATAGAGGTTAAACTATCACGTTATTACAGAGTCACATATAGGTATTCATGTTGTGATTTATTGTGATATACCTGCACCTTAGAGACATCCACCATCACTGTGCTATCACATCCAAGTCATCCGATTTTTTTTATATATATAGAAAGGATTAGCGCAACACCACACTCTTATCAATCGAACAGGTGATGTTCGAGTTGAACATGGGTTTGACTCAAACTCGAAGCTCATCCCTAGTTGTCACTATGTATGCATACTGTTGCCTACACATATTCTTCTTTTACTTTTGTTTTTTTTGCTCCTTTGTAAACCCTTTATTATAACCAATAACATTTTTGGAATAAAAAAATAAAATAAATCTGCCCCTTGGTGACTGATAGCTTAATACAGGGCCAGTTTCTAATATCCTAACAACATCTTCTATTTGTGGTCAGGAACAGCTTGTTTACAGCAAAAATAAATGTATACCCAGGGCTAGGCCATGCTGCTGGGAACAGTATATTTATTTTGTAAGGTAATCCACTATATTTGCTATTTTTAATGGACTGCAGAGAAAAATATAATACACATTTGACCCTTTTTCACATTTAAAGCACCAAATTTAATGTACACGCACATGCACATTTTAGGTACCTTCAAATTGCGCATGCCTATAGGTGTCAGGTCCTGGGCCAACCAGTTGAGTTATCATACTCAGAGTTTGAATCTACCCTTCAGGTGAAGGACTTGGAGAAACCCACGTCCCAGCTCTATGGGTGCCTGCTTGATGCTGCCGGTCCTGAGTTGTCCTCCCTCCACAGGAAATGGGTGGGGGACATCCCGGAACTGGACGATGATGACTAGAGGGGGGATTTGGGACTTTCCATTTTCCCATCTAGTTTTAGCAAGAGATAAACTGGTCCAGTACAAAATTCTACACAGAGCTCACTACACACCCCACAGTCTCCACAGGATGTCGGCGGCATACTCTCCGTTGTGTAGGTGTTGCTCGCATCAGCCCGGGAAGTTTTTTCACATTTTTTGAGCTGCCCAGCAATTCAGCATTATTAGCAGGAGGTTATTCAGGTAATTGTAAAGGTCACCAGGACCTAATTACCTTATGATCCTAAATACTGTCTGCTGGGGTTGATTGAACAAATGCCAGTGATTAGAGCGCAAAAATTACTTATATCCCTACTACTGTATTACGCTTGTAAAGCCATCACGATGACCTGCAAACAATTATCCCCCCTCTGTTAGACTTTGGAAAAGCCTGATAAATGGCAGCTTGCCCTTACAAGGCCACCTACTCGAACAGAGGTTGCCCACAAAAGTTTGATAAAGTGTGGACATGTTGACTGGATAATGACACCACAGCAAGTGAAGAAAAAAGAAAGACCTAGATTAGTATTATATTTCAAGTGAATGAACCCAGATATTCTTCTATTTAAGTACCCTGCTAACACCAGTTTGAGCACAGATCCCCCTGAACTGGAACCTCTTCCCACTTTGGGGTAGTAGTTTAGTTGTATATGTTAAGTTTTGTTAAGTATCAATTTTACGGCTTGTTGCTGTGACATGAGACTTGCCCCTGCATGGGCAAATAATGTTTGGCCCCTGCGTGGACTAGTTTTGTTTGGAGTGAAACTGAAAACTCAATAAAAAAGATTTAAAAAAAAAAAAAAAAAAACTTTAAGAAAACGTTGCCTTTGTGTACTTTCACATTGTTTTAAAAGTGACTCCATGCACCAACTTTCAAATAACATGCTGCAGATGTATTCTTTAGTATTCTAAAGGTGCAAATATCTGCTATTTCCAAAGTTGCTACTATGGAAAGATATACTTTTCATTGCTAAACAATCTGCACTTTTAAGCCATTGAACTGCTTTACTATATTTATAATTATTGTAGGAATGAATTGCTTTTATTCCCTGGAGTGGTTGTAATGAGAAGGGGTACAGCTTCAACTCATTACAACACTGGTATAATAATGAAATGTTGAAGAGTCTATCACTACTATAGTAGACTCAACATATTGTGGAAGAGTTGTACAATGTCATTTGAATAAGTAAACTCTTTAAAATCTCCTGCCTCAAATTTGTGTAGGAGAGTTGCCCTGTTGCTAATTTACAAGTGTAATATTAAAACAGAGTTCCACCCAAAAATTGAACGTCCGCTTTTCAGATTCCTCCCCCCCTCTGGTGTCACATTTGGCACCTTTCAGGGGGGAGGGGGATCAGATACCTGTATAATCCAGATATTTGATCCCACTTCTGGGCATATATAGCCGCAGTATCCACGGATATCTACGCCATGTCTGGTTCCTCCTCCGCCTTCCCCACTGTCTTCTGGGAGACACACAGGTCCCAGAAGACAGCAGGGACCAGTGGGATCACACAGCGCAACTTGCCCATGCACAATTGGGGGGAACTCCACTTTAACCACTTCAGCCCCAGAAGAATTTACCCCCTTCCTGACCAGAGCACTTTTTGCGATACAGCACTGCATCGCTTTAACTGACAATTGCGTGGTCGTGTCACGTTGCACCCAAACAAAATTGATGTCCTTTTTTCCCCACAAATAGAGCTTTCTTTTGGTGGTATTTAATCACCTCTGCGGTTTTTATTTTTTGCGCTATAAATAAAAAAAGAGCGACAATTTTGAAAAAAAAAACAAAATTTTTTTAAACTTTTTGCTATAATAAATATGCCCAAAAATTATATAAAAAAAACTATTTTTTTCCTCAGTTTAGGCCGATATCTATTCTTCTACATATTTTTGGTAAAATAAATAAATAAATAAATATATATATATATATATATATATATATTAATATTACATTCAGTGTAGACTATATATACAGTGCAGTCAGTGCAGAGTATATAATACACTGCATTGAAGTGGTTAAGGGGAACCCTATGACAGAATTAAGAAAAAAAAAAACGGCATGGGGTCTCCCCCATAATCCTTACCAGGCCCATTGGGTCTGGCAGATTTTAAGGGGAACTCCACGTCAAAATTAAAAAAAAAAAAAAAAAACAGCGTGGGGTCCCCCCAAAATCCATACCAGGCCCTTTGGGCTGGCATAAATTTTAAGGGGAACTCCATGCCACAATTTAAAACAAATTGTCGTGGGGTCCCCCGATAATCACTACCAGACCCATATCTGAGCAAGCAGCCAGGCATGCCAGGAAGGGAGAGGATGAGCCTAACTTGCAAATAAGCCTTTAACTACTTCAGCCCCGGAAGGATTTGCCCCCTTAATGACCTGGCCATTTTTTGCAATACGGCACTGCATCGCTTTAACTGAAAATTGTGCGGTCGTGCGATGCTGTACCGAAACAAAATTGACGTCTTTTTTTACGCACAAATAGAGCTTTTCTTTTGGTGATATTTGATGATGTCTGTGGTTTTTATTTTTTGTGCTATAAACAAAAAAATACAGACAATTTAAAAAAAAAAAACAACTTTTTTTTACTTTCTGCTATAATACATATCCCAAAAAATATATAAAAAAATGAATTTATTCATCAGTTTAGGCTGATATATATTCTTTTTGGGGATCAGTGACATTATTACATTGATCAGTGCTATAAAAATGCATGGATCAATGTAAAAATTACACTGACAGGGAAGGGGTTAACACTAGGGGGCGATCAAGGGGTTAAGTGTGTTCCCTAGGTATTTTCTAACTGTAGGGGGGGATGGGCTTACTGGAACATGACAGTGATCACTGTTCCCGATCACTGGGAACAGTAAATCCCTGTCATGTCACTAGGCAGAATGGGGAATCGCCTTGTTTACATAGGTAGTTCCCCGTTCTGTCTCTCCTCACTGCAATCACGGGTAGCTGGCAGACATAGAGATTGTGGGACCTGCTGGCATGCTCCCGCTATCCTCCTTGCACAGACCAACGTACAGTTACGGCGACTCGTGCAGGAGAGCCAACCTGCCACAGTATATCTGCAAAGCTGGTCGGCTAGTGGTTAAAATGAGCACTTTTGATTTTTCATGTTCGTGTTCCATAGACTTTATTAGGGTTTGCAATTTCACTCAAACTTTTTGCCTGTTCACCTGTTCTGGTACGAACCAAACTGGGGGGTGTTCTACTCATCCCTAGTGCTCAAGACAGAGAGTAGTCATGGATATTAGAGGCAAGAAGACTGCAAGTGATATGATGAGGACCTTATTTGTTTGGTCCGTGAGCGATCATATCTAAATGATACCTGGGACCCCTTCATAAAAGCCACAATAAGAGAGAGAGAGCCTAGATATTGGCCACATCCTGTAGCCAGATTTGGACAATTTTCCTGCTTCTGTGTGCAAAAAGACACATCTGTTTACTGTAGGGTTGCCACCCATCCAGGATTCACCCGGACAGTCCGGGTTTTGAATTGTTTGTCTGGGTTTCAGACCACCTGAAACCCAGACACACTATTCAGAATGGACTGTGGCTCCCTAAGTAACCAGGTAACACAACCGCCGAGTGCACACTGGCCCCACCCCTATACAGGAGAGGAGAAAGGGCTTGATCTGCTCCTTCTCCTCCCATCCCTACCCCTCTGTCTGCCCACCCACACACCAATTCTCGGCATTCTGTGCCTCAGGAAAGGCATGTGTGGGATGGAAGTTTGAAGCTCAGCAACCGATAGATACATTGTTGATGAAAGGTGTCTATGCCTGAGCCTCCATCCTCTGGTGAGTGAGCTCACCAACGACAGTCTGTGACTAAAGTTTTCCCCCTCCCATCTCTTTCCTGCCTCTAAGTGAGTGAGTACACCAAGGTAAGGGGGTCTCAGATGTAAGGGGTGCCCTGTGGACTCTGTTGTAGGGGGGGTGGGTTGGGAACCCTAATTTAAGGGGGACAGCTGAGAACTCTGATGTAATTGGGGGGTTTGGTGAGCAGAAACTACCTTACATCAGAGTTCCCCTTTACACAAGAGTCCACAGTGTTCCCCCTTAAAAAAATCATCTTTGTGGTGTCATATTTCAACCTTACGCAGTGTCTCTGCTAAGCAAGTTGTTATCAGGGAGTTGTGTGGTTCTATTCTCTATATATAGCGGCATCAGTCATAAACAGAAAGCAAAGAAATACATTGCACTCATGTGACCATCAGAATATATTTTATTAGGAAAAAACTAAAAAAATTTACATGGATAGTAATTTTTCTCCAAAGTGTAATATGTTTTGATAATGCATCATCATCAAGCAGCCATGGGACCTGACCAGCTGGAGACATAAGGAAGGATGCAAAATCTTGACAAATTTTAGAATCATTGCTGTTGCCCTCATTTCGGACCACTTGCCCCTTCCAATTCATGATTAGTGAGTCCTCAAAAAGGTAGCCATCGCACTCACAAGCAAAATTGTGGTGTACACATTCTGCTTTTACAGCAGACCTTCTCCAAGTTAAAAATTGGGCAAAGTATACAGCAAACACCACTTATGTGCAAGAATACCAAAAGCGCACTATAAAACCCTTCATGCCCTGGTGAGGTGATAATTGAAAACCTTCTTCTCTACAGTTAGTGCGATTAGCATAAGATCTTAAGAGGTCTAATTCCCTACAAAGACATAGGGTAGAGATGAATAACTTGTTCCTAGTAGTGGACAGTTAGTTGGTAGGTCAAGTCCATTGTCAGGTAGCATTTGACCAAATGAAGAGTGAGCAAAAACACTAGAGTCTGAGCTGCTTGCATAGGAATCAATGTCAGTGTAGCTAAAAGAATAAATTGCCTCAGCCACAAACAACAGAACAAAAAGAGAAATATTTTTTATAGTTAAAGAATTTGCTGCTACTAGTTGGCTTGATGACGTTGATGTGTTTGCCGTTAATAGCTCCCATACAATTGGGCAAATTGCAGAACTCCCAGAAAAGACCAGTCATATTGGACCATTCTTCCTCAGTTTCTTCATGACCATACCCATAAGCACATCCCATATGGTTCTGCAGGTGTCATGGACAGTTCACAGTTGATTTCCCCACTCTAAAAACTCATATTTCAGACTTGCAAATTAATTACTCATCGCTAGGTACCTAAAAGGAAAAAGAATAATAATAATTTGAGTATTTTTTATGTCTTGCAGCTGAAGCCTCATGCATATGGTGGCATGGTATAATAAACACCTACATTAGGCACCTAAAGAGACTTGTGAGGAGAGAAGTGGAGCTGCAGCAAGCAAAAGACCTCCATTTATGTAAACACAAAAGTACAGCACTTAAAATATATCATAAAATTTAGTGCAATATTTGTTACAATAATTCCATGCAAAAGCTGGATATAAAAAGTCTCAAACAAAAAAAAATTCCAAGAGAATGATGATCTGTAGGGATGAGCTTCGAGTTCGAGTCAAACTCATGTTCGACTCGAACATTGGCTGTTCGCAAGTTCGCCGAACAGCAAACAATTTGGGGTGTTCGGGCAAATTCGAATGCCACGGAATACCCTTTAAAAGTCTATGGGAGAAATCAAAAGTGCTAATTTTAAAGGCTTATATGCAAGTTATTGTCATAAAAAGTGTTTGGGGACCTGGGTCCTGCCCCAGGGGACATGGATCAATGCAAAAAAAACTTTTAAAAACGGCCGTTTTTTCAGGAGCAGTGATTTTAATAATGCTTAAAGTCAAACAATAAAAGTGTAATATCTCTTTAAATTTCGTAGCTGGGGGGTGTCTATATTATGCCTGTAAAGGGGCGCATGTTTCCCGTGTTTAGAACAGTCTGACAGCAAAATGACATTTCAAAGGAAAAAAGCCATTTAAAACTACTCGCGGCTATTAATGAATTGCCGATCCGACAATACACATAGAAGTTCATTGATAAAAACGGCATGGGAATTCCCCACAGGGGAACCCCGAACCAAAAAAAAAAAAAAAAGATGTGGGGGTCCCCCTAAATTCCATACCAGACCCTTCAGGTCTGGTATGGATTTTAAGGGGAACCCCGCGCCAAAAAAAAGATAGCGTGGGGTCCCCCCAAAAATCCATACCAGACCCTTATCCGAGCACGCAACCTGGCAGGCAGCAGGAAAAGAGGAGGGGAGAAGAGAGAGCCCCCTCCTCCTGAACCGTACCAGGCCACATGCCCTCAACATTGGGAGGGTGATTTGGGGTAGCCCCCCCAAAACACCTTGTCCCCATGTTGATGAGGACAAGGGCCTCATCCCCACAACCCTGGCTGGTGGTTGTGGGGGTCTTATCAGAATCTGGAAGCCCCCTTTAACAAGGGGACCCCCAGATCCCGGCCCTCCCCCCTGTGTGAAATGGTACCCCTACCATTTACTAAAAATCCTCCTCCTCCTCCGAACCGTCAGACGAGGAGACGCCATGACACAGCCTGAGCCTCCCTCTATGCCAGCATGGATGCAGAGCGGCCCGGAGTAGAAGATGAAGAGAAGAGCGGGAGCCTCCCCCCATGCCATGGGTGCGGATCTGCCTGAGGAGAAGAAGATAGAAGATGCCGCGGAGGAGATGCTGGATGAGAACGCCGGAGGAATTACCAGAAGAAGATGAAGGTAGATAGAAGGAAGAAGCATTTAAATAAAGGAATTGTCAAAAACTGTCTCGTCATTTTTAACAGTTTTTTAGTGAAATGGTAGGCCCTTACCATTTCACACGGGGGGCCGGGATCTGGGGGTCCCCTTGTTAAAGGGGGCTTCCAGATTCCGATAAGCCCCCCGCCCGCAGACCCCCACAACCACCGGCCAGGGTTGTGGGGATGAGGCCCTTGTCCTCAACAACATGGGGACAAGGTGTTTTGGGGGACTACCCCAAAGCACCCTCCCAATGTTGAGGGCATGTGGCCTGGTACGGTTCAGGAGGGGGGGTGCTCTCTCATCCCCCCTCTTTTCCTGCGGCCTGCCAGGTTGTGTGCTCGGATTAGGGTCTGGTATGGATTTTTGGGGGGACCCCACGCTGTTTTTTTTTTTAATTTTGGCCGGGGTTCCCCTTAATATCCATACCAGACCTGAAGGGCCTGGTATGGAATTTAGGGGGACCCCCACGTCATTTTTTTTTTTTAATTTTGGTTCGGGGTTCCCCTGTGGGGAATTCCCATGCCGTTTTAATCAATGAACTTCTATGTGTATTGTCGGACCAGCAATGCAATAGCCGCGAGTAGTTTTAAATGGCTTTTTTCCTTTGAAATGTCATTTTGCTGTCAGACTGTTCTAAACACGGGAAACATGCGCCCCTTTACAGGCATATTATAGACAACCCCCAGGTACAAAATTTAAAGGGATATTACACTTTTATTGTTTGACTTTAAGCATTATTAAAATCACTGCTCCTGAAAAAACGGCCATTTTTAAAAGTTTTTTTTGCATTGATCCACGTCCCCTGGGGCAGGACCCAGGTCCCCAAACACTTTTTATGACAGTAACTTGCATATAAGCCTTTAAAATTAGCACTTTTGATTATTCATGTTCGTGTCCCATAGACTTTAACGGTGTTCGAACAAACTTTTTTCCTGTTTGCATGTTCTGGTGCGAACCGAACAGGGGGGGTGTTCGGCTCATCCCTAATGATCTGTTAGGATAGTAAGGTGTGTCTCAGAAGGAACAGATTTCCAATCCCAAAGGGGCAGCACAGTGGAGGTAAGCTGGAGGCTTAGCAGACAATATTGACCCTCATTGAAGAGAAGTCATAAAAGGCATTTATGGATATACACTGGCTTTACAGGACCTCTTGTTAATTTGTTTTAATACAGCAGAACAATCCACAACTCAATCTGTCACTAAATTTGCTGGACACTCTGGCGCCATGTGTCAAAATTCCCAAAAAAAGAGAAAGCACTCTGCATAGTGTAGTTCTATTTAAAACACCTTTGTTTATTTGCACTTACAATTTTCGTAGTATAAACAGGCGTGTAAAGCAAAGCAAGCTTCAATCTTTTCCACTAGCAAAATGGCCATGGCTGGTTGGCATATGCACAGTGGCATGTGTTCCGGCTCCACCCTGTGCGTTTTATAATATGTGACGTCATCAGGATCCGTATATGTAAGCCAGGAATCTGGAGTTTTTCTAAAACCAGTCCTGGAAATGAGAAGGTAAGCTAGCATATATCATACAAATGTTATATAATAAGACATAGCGTAATAACCTAATGAAGCAATAAAAAATATTTGTATTTACAACCAGCAATTAAGTTGGGAAGAGGCCCAGGCAGAGACAGAGGAGGACCAGGCAGACAGTAATGTGGAGGAATCAGCTGAAGATCAGCCTGCTGGTGAAGAGATCACATTTTGTACATCAGTGTCAAATCCATATTGTGTAACTCCTCTTCTACAGGCATCCATCATCAAAGGAAGGATAAAGTCTTGCAGTTAGGGAGGGGACAATGAAAAATGCCCACAGCAAATGGGGGAGGGAGAGCTACCCCTGTGACAACTGAAAGACTGCTGGGCATTGTCAGCTAAATTTCAGAAAAAAATGGGAGTCACAGCATTGTAAGCATACCATATTTGGCCTCAGTTTAATGCACCGTTTTAAAAGAAGTACTACCTGAAAGGTATTATGAAATGAGGATAGCTGCACAGGAGTGCATCCACTCCTTCAATGCCCCTCATCAACCATCTGTCCCATTTCAAGAAACACTTAGATCATATGCCCCACAAATACCTCCTCTTCCATGTTCTGGCCTCCAGAGACAGCGCTATCCTTACTACCCTTCCAGAACTTACCCTTCAAGTATTACCCCATCACTCATTATCTCCCCATCTGATCCAGGTATTTCTTGTCCAATCCCTCCCTCCCTCCCTCCAAACACACCTCGAGTGCAAAAACAGTAATTTCTTTCCACCTCACACAATATCCACAAATTACACAGAACCCTTGTCACAACATCTGCATAGCATCCTCTTCTACTCACAGCATGTCATCCATGCAGAAGCATGGACCAAAAAACATTTTTATATTTATAATAATATTATTTCTATGTTAAAAAAATCATTTTTTTATGTCTTTTTTTGTAATCGGCCTTACAGTTCATGTCTGTTGTTAAACTTTAAGGAAAACATGTTCACTTGACGTCTATCCAAACTACTTGATTTTGATATCCCAATCCCATCTAAAAAAAAAAAAAAAAAAAAAAAAAGGACATGAATGGTACTTTAACATTACCTTAATGTGATTATTATTCTTTCAAACTTTTTCAGAATGATGTGCTCTGAAACTGAAGATGGCTGGGAAGTAATGCCAGTAACTTATCAAAACTGAAAACACAAAAATACGATAGATATATACCATCTACATTAACACTGGCAAAAGTACACAAGGAGAGTTAATAAAAAAATGGGTTGTTGGTTCATTTTTTACATATATCTATATATATATATATATAGATATATATATATATATCTATATATATAGATATAGATATATATATATATATATATCTATATCTATATATATATATCTATATATATATATAGATATAGATATATATATATATAGATATATATATAGATATATCTTTATTATATATATAGCTATATATAGTGATATTGGGGTGTTTAGCTCAGTGGTAGATGCGTCTTCACGTAGTGAGTCCGCAGCAGTCAGTTATCAGGTTTGAGGGCATGGCAGCCCATTTTTATTAACAGGAACAAAATAAAAGTTTATACACAGGATTTCCCACACAGGGGTTCTTCTCCAGTAAATTCATACAACTGAAAATGCCAAGCCTCCTGGCTCCTAGGTTTACTTTGCCTTGCAGTTCCCTGCTGAACCGGCCTACTCCTGGCCTCAACAGGATTCTCCAGACCCCTGGGTTTGCTTACTGTCCCCCAGACTTCAGGACTTCCTTCAGCCCCCTTGGACTTGCTAGTCGCCTCGGCTCTCCCAGCCTCCCAGACCCTTCTCTGGTCTCACAGGCCCTTGTGGCCGTCCCAACCTTCCCAGTCCTTCAGAAACCAGGTCCCCCCTTACCAGGGATTTAATCTCACACAGGGCAGACAGCTTTTCAGACACAGGTCTGTCTTGATGCAGCAGCAGCAGCAAGCTGCACACACTCCACCTTCCTCCACTCTCTGCTCTCACTAGCCCCTTGTTATATGGGCTGTGTGCACCTGGGCACACAACCTGCTGGCTCTCCATAAGACCTGGACACAGGGTTAGAGTTTCCATCCCACCCTAGTCTCTGCGAGATCTCCAAACTACAGAGCCCCATTGGAACATAGCAAAACCTGGAGAAAGCTGCCAACACAGTTTTCTCCCTTTCAAAGCTATGCTCTGTAGCACTGCAGTCTGCCGACATGTAGACTCTGTGTCCATTTTCCATCCCTTTTCACAGTGACAGGGACTCTCACTATTATAGTATGTGTAATATATATATATTTATTAGAGAGAGAGAGGTTTGTCTTAATTAGATGCTGTACCGAGCCTGAGACACAATGGCAAATCTTTCTAAAATAAGGGAAAGCTCCCTAATGCCGCGTACACACGTACAGACTTTTCAGCCAGACGGACTTTCGGACGACCGAACTTGCCCACACACTAATGGACTAAAGTCCGTTCAAAAGTCCGTTGGTTTGAACGTGATGACGTACGAAGGGACTGGAATAAAAAAGTTCATAGCCAGTAGCCAATAGCTGTATTTGCATCCTTTTTTGTCCGTCGGACTAGCATACAGACAAACAGATTTTTCGACCGGACTTGAGTCCATTGGAAAGATTTGAAACATGTTCCAAATCTAAAGTCCATCTGATTTTTGACAGAAAAAGTCAGCTGAAGGTTCGATGAAGCCCACACACGGTCGAATTGTCCGACAGATTCGTTCCATCGGACCAGTCCGTTCGAAAAGTCCAGTCGTGTGTACACAGCATTAGACTGCCATGATCAGAACAAGCCCCCGATTGTAGATGTATCTTCTATTCTTGTTCTGGTGACCAGTAAAAAAAAAAAAAAAAAAAAAAAAAATCAGGATTGCCCCTCACTTTCAGTGTCATAACAATGGTACCTAGGACAAATAGAGAGAAAAAATGTCCTCAGCAGGGATACAGACAGAAATAAAATTCCGACAGAGGTTCTAATCCTTCTACTCTCCTATATAAAGCAATGACAGGCTCACAATGGCTACAGCTATTTGTGCTTTTCTTTGGAATATGATGCTGGCTTCAAACACATATATAACGCACCTCCTAGGGAGCCTCAAGTAGAATTTGATCCCCCACCCTGCACAGCCAGGCACACTGAATTTCCACAGGCACTCTTGAGTCAGAGAAGAGTCAGTGACTTTGTTTTTTATTTTATTGAGGGATATAACTTGGATAGGGATTGGAGATTATGGGATGCCCACTTGACTTCAAAACAACTTCAGGGACAACTTTCTATATGTAGTCCTATATACAGTCTATATACACTCCACTACTTACTCCAGCATTCACTTGCTTGCAAAACTCTACTGGCACACTGTTAGCGAATCTCACAAACCACTCAGTCAGATCAGAGCAAAAGTCTATTATAAGCAGGAACCCATAGGTGTGCGCAGGCTGTTGCATTAGGGTGTGCACCCCAAAGCTCAAACACACACTACCGATCACTCACGATGTTCATTCAGAAAGGGAAGGGGCTGATAAATACATATTTACCGGCCCCTTCTCTCACTCATCCTAAAACATCCCACAGCAACAGCTGGCAAGAGAAGAGGAAAGCCGGCAGTGCTGTAGAGTGAAGGAGGAGGGAGCCAGGGCAGTAGGGGAAATCTGTGCTGCACAGGGTCATTAGGCCGGCAGTGCTGTAGAGGGAAGGAGGGGGAGCAAGGACAGTAGGGGAAATCTGTGCTGAACAGGGTCATTAGGCCAGCAGTGCTGTAGAGGGAAGGAGGGGGAGCAAGGACAGTAGGGGGAATCTGTGCTGCACAGGGTCATTAGGGTGTGCCTGGGCACACCCGGCACACCCTGTGTGCACGCCAATGCAGGAACCTGAGGCTCCTTAGATGTGTAGCAAAAAGTAAGTCAGCATTAATTACCCCTCCTGTGGATACTGATCCCATCACCACCTCTTCAGGCACTGCCAGCCCACCTTGCTGCAGCTGCCCCTTTCGCTGGCCCTACTGGCTAACTTCTCCACATTCCTCCAGACCGACACTCTCTCCACAGTCCTCCCAGATTGAACACTCACCAGTCCACCCAGCTGACTTCTCAGGAGACTTCCCAAATGTGCTGACTAGGGATGAGCCGAACACCCCCCTGTTCGGTTCGCACCAGAACATGCGAACAGGAAAAAAGTTCGTTCGAACATGCGAACACCGTTAAAGTCTATGGGACACGAACATGAATAATCAAAAGTGCTAATTTTCAAGGCTTATATGCAAGTTATTGTCATAAAAAGTGTTTGGGGACCTGGGTCCTGCCCCAGGGGACATGGATCAATGCAAAAAAAAGTTTTAAAAACGGCCGTTTTTTCAGGAGCAGTGATTTTAATAATGCTTAAAGTCAAACAATAAAAGTGTAATATCCCTTTAAATTTCGTACCTGGGGGGTGTCTATAGTGTGCCTGTAAAGGGGCGCATGTTTCCTGTGTTTAGAACAGTCTGACAGCAAAATGACATTTTGAAGGAAAAAACTCATTTAAAACTACCCGCGGCTATTGCATTGCCGACAATACACATAGAAGTTCATTGATAAAAACGGCATGGGAATTCCCCAAAGGGGAACCCCGAACCAAAATTAAAAAAAAAAAAATGACGTGGGGGTCCCCCTAAATTCCATACCAGGCCCTTCAGGTCTGGTATGGATATTAAGGGGAACCCCGGCCAAAATAAAAAAAAAAAAATGACGTGGGGTTCCCCCTAAATTCCATACCAGACCCTTCAGGTCTGGTATGGATTTTAAGGGGAACCCCGCGCCAAAAAAAAAAAAAAAAAAACGGCGTGGGGTCCCCCCAAAAATCCATACCAGACCCTTATCCGAGCACGCAACCTGGCAGGCCGCAGGAAAAGAGGGGGGGACAAGAGTGCGGCCCCCCCTCCCTCCTGAACCGTACCAGGCCACATGCCCTCAACATTGGGAGGGTGCTTTGGGGTAGCCCCCCAAAACACCTTGTCCCCATGTTGATGAGGACAAGGGCCTCATCCCCACAACCCTGGCCGGTGGTTGTGGGGGTCTGCGGGCGGGGGGCTTATCGGAATCTGGAAGCCCCCTTTAACAAGGTGACCCCCAGATCCCGGCCCCCCCCCTGTGTGAAATGGTAAGGGGGTACATAAGTACCCCTACCATTTCACGAAAAAAGTGTCAAAAATGTTAAAAATGACAAGAGACAGTTTTTGACAATTCCTTTATTTAAATGCTTCTTCTTTCTTCTATCTTCCTTCATCTTCTGGTTCTTCTGGCTCTTCTGGTTCTTCTGGTTCTTCCTCCGGCGTTCTCGTCCAGCATCTCCTCCGCGGCGTCTTCTGTCTTCTTCTCCTCGGGCCGCTCCGCACCCATGGCATGGGGGGGAGGCTCCCGCTCTTCTCTTCTTCTTTTCTTCTCTTCTTCTCTTCTTCTCTTCTTCTCTTCTTCTTCATTTTCTTCTCCGGGCCGCTCCGCAATCCATGCTGGCATGGAGGGAGGCTCCCGCTGTGTGACGGCGCTCCTCGTCTGACAGTTCTTAAATAACGGGGGGGCGGGGCCACCCGGTGACCCCGCCCCCCTCTGACGCACGGTGACTTGACGGGACTTCCCTGTGACGTCACGGGGAATGCCACAGGGAAGTCCCGTCAAGTCACCGTGCGTCAGAGGGGGGCGGGGTCACCGGGTGGCCCCGCCCCCCCCGTTATTTAAGAACTGTCAGACGAGGAGCGCCGTCACACAGCGGGAGCCTCCCTCCATGCCAGCATGGATTGCGGAGCGGCCCGGAGAAGAAAATGAAGAAGAAGAGAAGAAGAGAAGAAAAGAAGAAAAGAAGAAAAGAAGAAGAGAAGAAGAGAAGAGCGGGAGCCTCCCCCCCATGCCATGGGTGCGGAGCGGCCCGAGGAGAAGAAGACAGAAGACGCCGCAGAGGAGATGCTGGACGAGAACGCCGGAGGAAGAACCAGAAGAACCAGAAGAGCCAGAAGAACCAGAAGATGAAGCAAGATAGAAGAAAGAAGAAGCATTTAAATAAAGGAATTGTCAAAAACTGTCTCTTGTCATTTTTAACATTTTTGACACTTTTTTCGTGAAATGGTAGGGGTACTTATGTACCCCCTTACCATTTCACACGGGGGGGGCCGGGATCTGGGGGTCACCTTGTTAAAGGGGGCTTCCAGATTCCGATAAGCCCCCCGCCCGCAGACCCCCACAACCACCGGCCAGGGTTGTGGGGATGAGGCCCTTGTCCTCATCAACATGGGGACAAGGTGTTTTGGGGGGCTACCCCAAAGCACCCTCCCAATGTTGAGGGCATGTGGCCTGGTACGGTTCAGGAGGGAGGGGGGGCCGCACTCTTGTCCCCCCCTCTTTTCCTGCGGCCTGCCAGGTTGCGTGCTCGGATAAGGGTCTGGTATGGATTTTTGGGGGGACCCCACGCAGTTTTTTTTTTTTTTTTTGGCGCGGGGTTCCCCTTAAAATCCATACCAGACCTGAAGGGTCTGGTATGGAATTTAGGGGGAACCCCACGTCATTTTTTTTTTTTAATTTTGGCCGGGGTTCCCCTTAATATCCATACCAGACCTGAAGGGCCTGGTATGGAATTTAGGGGGACCCCCACGTCATTTTTTTTTTTTAATTTTGGTTCGGGGTTCCCCTTTGGGGAATTCCCATGCCGTTTTTATCAATGAACTTCTATGTGTATTGTCGGCAATGCAATAGCCGCGGGTAGTTTTAAATGAGTTTTTTCCTTCAAAATGTCATTTTGCTGTCAGACTGTTCTAAACACAGGAAACATGCGCCCCTTTACAGGCACACTATAGACACCCCCCAGGTACGAAATTTAAAGGGATATTACACTTTTATTGATTGACTTTAAGTATTATTAAAATCACTGCTCCTGAAAAAACGGCCGTTTTTAAAACTTTTTTTTGCATTGATCCATGTCCCCTGGGGCAGGACCCAGGTCCCCAAACACTTTTTATGACAATAACTTGCATATTAGCCTTTAAAATTAGCACTTTTGATTTCTCCCATAGACTTTTAAAGGGTGTTCCGCGGCATTCGAATTTGCCGCAAACACCCCAAATTGTTCGCTGTTCGGTGAACTTGCGAACAGCCAATGTTCGAGTCGAACATGAGTTCGACTCGAACTCGAAGCTCATCCCTAGTGCTGACCTGCTCCCACTGTCCTCTCTCCTTACTCCCATGCCTCCAGGAAGGGTTTCCACTGTGTGTTGTGGGGGAATCTTCCAGCACCCAAGCCCCATACCCAAGGTCACCCCCCCTAGGTAGCACCCTGCAAGGGCCTCCGACAGCCTCCTCAGCACTCCATCTCCATCTTCCACCCGACCACCCCTGCTGGCATAACTCATACCTATTTATGAGGTGAACTGCCCCCTTTCCAGCTCCTTTTTGCTGGGGATTTGCCAGGATCCTCATAAATATGCATGACAGCTCCTTCTAGCTTCCACCCACTACATCTAGAACCTTCTCCAAGGTTCAAGAAAACAGGGGGAGGCACCAGAAGACCTATCAGATGAGTCATCCAGCCTCCCTGGGTCGCTAAACCCTGACCCAGATTCAGCCCAGGCCTGGCTCTCAGCTAAGCCAATTTACCTACACTAACAACCAAACTATTTACAACTAGCACACTAGCTAGAGGGTGCTACACATAAAAATAGAGATCAAACCTTCCATACACAACGTCACTGCACATGCACATTTTGAAAAGAGTCTAATGAGGTTATGTGTATTTACTCACCTATTCAGTGTATAATTTAAGAAATTTTCTTCATGTGCAGAGGTCATCATACATGAACAGAGCTGGCCTTAAAAAAAAATAATAATAAAAATGGCATAAATATATTCACTATTTTGTAGACTCTATAACTTTTGCACAAACCAATCAATATGCGCTTTTTGTGATTTTTTTTTTTTTTTTTACCAAAAATATATAGAAGAATACATATCGGCCTAAAAGGAGAAATATTTTTTTTTATATATATTTTTTGGGGATATTTATTATATGAACAAGTAAAAAATATTGCTTTTTTTAAAATTGTCGCTCTTTTTTTGTTTATAGCTCAAAAAATAAGAACCGCAGAGGTGATCAAATACCACCAAAAAAAGCTCTATTTGTGGGAAAAAAAGGGCGGCAATTTTGTTTAGGTGAAACGTTGCACGACCGTGCAATTGTCAGTTAAAGTGACGCAATTTCGGATCTCAAAAAGTGCTCTGGTCAGGAAGGGGGTAAATCCTTTCGGGGCTGAAGTAGTTAAATGATGTCTGGGATGTATGAAATTGTTACAAGAGAGAAAAAAAACAGTTCTTTCTAAGAGGGGGATTTGCTCTGTGTTTATCTTTCTCAGAGCTGAGACAATAGCTGGTCAATGGATAACTAGCCTTGTTTATCCTTTCTGTCCATAAGCCAATCTGAATATACATAGGTACATAAGGCCTTAGAAAGTCAGTTGATGTTTTTAGGGTGGGTTTTATCACTGGTGTAAGGATCCTCAAATAAATTCTGTTTAGAGACCATAAAATATATTTATCCTTGGCTTTTTTATTTTCCCAGTTCTGAAAATAGCCTGTTTACATACCTCTAATGCCCCGTACACACGGTCGGACATAGGATTTTTTCCGACGGATGTTGGCTCAAACTTGTTTTGTGTACACACGGTCGCACAAAGTTGTCGGAATTTCCGATCGCCAAGAACGCGGTGACATCAAGCACGTACGACGAGACTAGAAAAGGCCAGTTCAGAACCAAGCGCAGCACCCTTTGGCTCCTTTTGCTAATCTCGTGTTAGTAAAAATTTGGTGAGAGACGATTCGCGCTTTTTCAGACTCGTGGTTTTCAGATTGTTTTCTGCGGTTCAGTTTGTGCTTGTGGGTTTGCATCTGCTCTTCAGTGCGTGCAAGCAAGTTCCGCATGACCTTAATTAGTCATTTTGTTCTTGCTCGTTCCTTACTGTTTTTCAGGTCGCTCTTCACAGGCCTTGCTGTTCTTCAGTGCGTTCTGTTACTTCGTTCTGAGCAGCCGACCATTTTCTAGCCATGTTGCGTATGCGTACTCCTCGTAGAGTTCGTGCTGTGCGGGGGCTTGGTGTTGGGGTCCTGACCTTGACACAAGTCCAGTCCATGAACAGGGTGGGGAGGAGTTCATGGACCAAGAATTGGTTGCTTCAGCGTGACCAGTTCTCTCATATGCCTTTGCTCCGTGAAAATAATCCTGATGATTTCAGGAACTTTCTCAGGATGACGGACCCCGTTTTTCACCGTTTGTTGGCTTCGCTGACCCCTTATATTAGCAGGCAGGATACCTGCATGAGGCAAACCATCAATCTGGAGCAGAGGCTCGTCGCTACCCTGCGGTACTTGGCGACAATGAGAAGCCTGCAGAACTTGAAGTTCTCGACAGGTATCTCACCCAGGCTCTGGGTATCATTATCCCAGAGACCTGTTCTGCCATCATCCAGGTCCTGCAGAAGGAGTATATGAAGGTAAGATTTTTATCCTTTAACATCACATTTTATTGTATTTAATGTTTGCTAATATATTGTATTTCTTTCCTCATTCCCTAATTACCATGATTGTAATATGCTGTGAATGTCCCCTTTGTCCTCATGCATGCTGGATTTTTATGTAATTAATTTTTTATGTCCTTCAGACAGATTGTCCTTCACTAACCTCCCCAGCATGCTCTACGGGCCCTATATTCACCGCATGTAGTCATTTAAAACAATGTATTTTATCAGCTCCATAGTAGTGCTTTACCCCAAACACCCCCTAAAATGTTTAGAAATGTGATTTGTGCTTTAAATTCAGGCAGAGTGCCAGAGGCTTTTTTTTGTGGTGTCCCCAAATCATTTTTATTAACCCTCCCTCCCCCAACTGCTAAGTCAGCTGATCCCAATTCTCCATCTATCCTCAATCATCTATCTGCTGACTTTGCCAAACCCATACACACTATACCCATCTCTTTTGTGCTCTGATTTATTGAATGATGAATTCCCCAAAGCATGTAGTGCAAGGGCCTGCCTGTATACTTTCAAATGGTAATGTTTGAATTTTTAAGATCCTATTATTATCTTGAGACAGGTAATAGCAGAATTTTCAAATGTGCTCAAATGTGTACAGTGTGTATTTCTATCTTTGTATTCGGACACTTCTTACCTGTCCAGTGGGCTGCCAATAGTGTAACTAAAAGGAGGGGCTGTTCCAAGTAATACCCTGTATTTAGGCATTCATCTCTCAATGAAGTGAAGAGGGTTACCTGTCCAAGATTTCCACACCTCCCATAATGTTAGAAATGGCCCATGAGAGGGGGGGAGGGGGAATATGATAGGTGTACCTTATACTTTGGTGTTGTAAAATTCCCCTTAATAAATGCTATCTGGAGGTTGCCCCAGAATGTTTGTGCCTAATCTGCTTGCCATGTTTCTATGCAAAAATATTAATTTTTTTTTTCCTCAACAGTTTCCTTCCACGCCACAGGAATGGCAGACTGTGGCCTCCCACTTTGCCCAGCGGTGGGACTTTCCTAACTGCGGAGGGGCAATTGATGGGAAACATGTCCACATCATCCCACCACCCAACTCGGGTTTGTACTATTTCAACTATAAGGGGTTCAATAGTATTGTGATGTTGGCGGTGGTGTCGGCTAATTACGACTTCTTGTATGTGGACGTGGGGAAGAATGGCCGGATGTCCGATGGTGGAGTCATCGCCCAGACAGAGTTCTACAGGCGTCTCCAGCTTGGACTTGCCAGCTCCAGAGGACAATGTGGAAGGACTACCATTCGTGTTCGTTGCTGATGAAGCGTTTGCCCTGGGGGATCACCTTATGCGGCCATTCCCTATGAGGACCCTCACCCCGGAACAGAGGGTTTGTAATTACCGGCTGGCCAGGGCCCAAAGAGTGGTGGAGAACACATTTGGAATCCTGGCCAGCCGGTTCCACCTATTTCTGACACTTATCCATATGGCGGAGTATAAACTTAATCATATAATCATGGCATGCTGTATTCTCCATAACTTTTTACAGAAACATTCGGCCAACTATGCTGGCTCAGTTGGGCCTGAGGCCGGAGTGATACCTGAAACAACACTGATGGCGCTTGAAAGTGGCCCTCCTGGCTTGCCCTCCTTGAGTGCCCATGATGTCCGGTTACGATACCTGGAGTTCTTTGCGGGTAGGGGGGCCATCAATATGCCTTCAAATTTGTGAAGCCTTTTTCAAATAAAAAAAGCAAAAAAAAAGAAATTCTTTGTGGACATTTACTGCTTGTGTTTGTTTTAGCTGACCCTGACAGCAATGTGGGGAGTCCTGAAAATGGTGTGATTGTGTAACCTTATACAAAGCACTGTTGGCTGTTATTTACTAAAGGCGTATACACTTTTTATACTACAAGTGCTCTTGAAACTGCAATGAAAATGCTCTTGTAGTGCAAAGAAATAACCCCCATTTTCTCATAAAACAGCAATTACATCACCCCAAAAGTGTTGTAGCGTTGAGACAATAATACACACATTATTGATTAACAAACTTTTTAATACCTGCACAATCACATGTGCATTTAGAAAAGGTTTTTTGAACAAACCAACATGTTTGTTGTATAACAATTTTTGGGGTGGCATTATCAAAAATAGAAATGTCCATTTACGATAAAACAGGCCTGTGTAAAACCAACAAGAAAGACAAAAAACTTGAACTTACAAAGTTCACATTTGGTAAAACTTGAAGGCAATATCAGACATGAGTATTTAGGAACTGTGTTTGATATTGCGTTCAGATGGGGTCAAATCACCCCTTGAAAAGCCAAATTTGGAAGATGCACACCAATTTACGAATGTCAACATGTGCTAGCTGCCATCACGGGGGATCAAGGGACGTGTTTTGTGGGAGCAAGCCCTTCCTCTCAGCTACTTTATTATTAAGGGGTTGCACCCTCAAAACGCGTCCATTGATCTCCCGTGATGGCAGATAGCACATGTTGGCACACTGTGTGCATCCTCCAAATTTGGCGTTTCCAAACATTGCTAAAATAATATTTAAAACATTGTACCACACAAAAAAAAAAAAAAAAAAAAAAGTGATTTTGTGGGGTTTTAAATTCACCCCAAAACATCAATGATGTTATTATTTTTTTGAATCACATCATTTTTTTTTTTCTTGAGGTTTTCCAATTCTACATTACACCCCATTATCTCCCCGATCAGGATCTGGGCACTTTCTGATGTGAAAGGATCTCGATCCCTAACATCACGATCACCTAAAAAGAGAGAAACCAAACAAAAACAGGTATCAAAAATCTGCCAGCATACATCTCTTACCTGAGCCTGTGGTCGCAGACACTCACCTGTTGTGGTGCCAATTTCAACCACATCTGCTTCCTCCTCCTGCTCCACTTGGGTTGGGGGTATTTCACCTTCTTCCAGAGGTGGGGGGGGTCTCTGGTCTCCTCGGATGAGGGGTGTCCTCTGAGTCTTTTCTCCCCTATGTAAAACAAAAATGGTATAATTAGCGCACAGATATTTGATGGCAGAACTATAAATAGGAAACATTGCTTGGAAGTGGGGTACAATTGTCAATTTTAGCAGAGTTCCAAGATGTCGCTTTTTTATTGGCCTTTGTCAAGCTTCAATACTTTACCTGTTTAGTACAAGCTTCACAGATGGAGACCCCCCCTATTAGTATACACTGGAGAACCTGTGTGCCCCCCCCTAATAAAAATGGTGTTCTTGTGTCCCACACTAGTGCTCCAGTGTCCAGATGTGAAAACAGCTGCTGAGTGTCCTCTCCTTACACAGAATCTAGTTTGCATTTCATTCTAGTAACAAACCCATCTACACAACCAAATATTTTGCATACAAGTAGGCCCTAAAAAATGTAGGAAAATGCATATGGCCTAAACAATGGTGTTTTAGAGGGCGGAAAAAAATGTTTGATACGAACGAATAATGGGCCCATGAACATTAAAATTGACATTTTAAACTGTACATTTAAGAAAAGCATATGGAGCAGCACGAACGTAAGAAAGACAAAAAGAATATGAACACAGCACAACCACTTACTTTTTTGCAGCACTCTCCGGACCTTTCGGTACTGCTTGGGCTCTCTCAATTTCAGGTCCGACCACCACTTCCTGAGCTGATCTTTCGATCGTTGTACCCCAAAATTCCTGTGCAGACTTTTGACCACTTTCGCCATGATCTTGGCCTTCCTGATATTGGGGTTGGGGTAAGGTCCATACTTTCAGTCATAGTCGGCCTTCTTCCTGTGTCCACCATCTCCAACATCTCCCCAAAGGACATATTTGTGGCCTTAAATCTTCTTCTGGATCAGGACGTTTCTGTCTCCGGGCTTTCCTCCGCCTCCTCCTCGTTGCTATAATTAGCACGCACCTGCTCCGCCATGTGCTCTTCACCCACTGCGCCGAACGAAAAGGGGCGGGGAATAGACTAGAAAGAACGTCAGGGGTGGGCGGAGTATAAAGTGTAACACACGTGCGTATTACGTACGATCTGTGAACGGAGGAAGGAGCATTGGACGCGCCGATCGTAAGAACGAAGGTAAGAGCCAAACTTGTGCCTATACTGCTTCTAGATTGAGGCCTATATTGTAACAAGATTAGGAGAGTTTTGTCTGACACTAGGCTTTGTATTGTGTTGTGTCTTGCAGTGAACATGGATATCTTATTAAAAGATAATGACTTCATGTCACTATTCATTGATATGTTAAGGGAGCTGCCATGTCTGTGGGAGATCAACAAACAACATTACAAGAACCAAACAAAGAGGAAGGCAGCACTGGATAAATTGTTGGAAATTGTGAAGCCGGTGTTCCCCACGGCAGACATCACATTTTTGAAGATCTTAATTGGTGGCCTGAGGAGCACTTATGTAAGGGAGCGCCAGAAAGTCCAGGATTCACAGAGATCCGGAGCAGCAGATGACATCTATGTCCCCAGGATGTGGTACTATGACAGGCTGCATTTTCTGGCAGGCCAGACTGAACCCAGGCCATCCCTCTCCAGTCTTCCTTCCACGCTTCCTTCCCCCCCCCACTGAGGCTTCTGACGCCCAACCTGGGCCTTCCAGGCAACAACATGTGGAGGAGCCCAGCTTGAGCCAGGTATAGCATTCCTCTAAATAGTTCAGGTTGTCCAATCAATGATGTTAACTAGATGTTAGTTTGGAGTACTAATTTATGATTGTGATTGATGATGCAAAAACTAAAACCATGTCCCTTTTTCACACACAGGGAAGTCTCAGCCAGGAGGTGGCTGGGCCGAGCCGGCTGCCTGATATGCTGGTCCCTCCACTCCCCCTGGAAAGAGAAAGTGGCAGGAGGAGGAGTGCCCTAGAGGAGGCTGCCATAGGCCTCTTTTAGAGGGCTACAGAGGCCCTGTGAGCACCACACACCGTGGAGGAGGACATTGCTGCCATCATTGCCTCAAAAATGCAGAGGATGGAGGAGGGACAACAACTCATGTGTGAGTCGCTCATATTGGAGGCTCTTAATAAAAGGTATGAGGGGCCCAATTACATCTCAGACACACCTTTGCGAACTCACAGATGGTCCTCCTCCTCCTCCTCCTGCAGGTCCTCCTCCTCCTTCTCCTCCAGGTCCTCCCAGGTCCTCCTCCAGGTCCTACTCCTCCTCCTGCCACATCTCCAACAGCACAGCCACAGCCTGGAATGAAGACCAGAAAGTGATGACCCTGGATCCAGTCTGGTCGGCCAAAAGATGCAGCCTCTTGTGGTACCACAGCCTGGGGACACAGATGTCATCTGCTGCTTTCCGGATCTCTGCGACTTCTGGACCAGACTGCCCTCCCTTACATATGGACTCCTCAGGCCACCAATTTTGATGTTCAAGAATTGTTGTCTGCCCTGGGGGTCCCAGGATTCGCTAATTTCTCCTGCTGATCCAGTGTTGCCTCCCTCTTTGTTTGGTTCTGAGCCCTTAATAAAGGATTTTTGTTTTGAATTATACTTGCCTATGTGTGTTTTACTTGAAAAAGGACAGTTTGTTTGTGAGGATTCAGGTACATATCAAAAAGACAATGTGAAATTAACAAGGGACACCAACAACAAACAATCTCCTTGAGATTAAATAATAAAAGATATCAATGGTGTTGTGGTAACTTGACACACAAAACACACAATAATCTGGAGTATAACTAAAAATAACATTAAAACAAAGATCAGCCTTGGAAAAAATACAAACATAAAATCTAAACCAAAAATGGCTTTAAAGCCAAAAAACAAAAAATTCTGTCAGATGTGACAAATAACAATATATTAAGGGAATCCCAAGAAAAAAAACAAAAAAATAAGTTTGTGAGAAGTGTGTGTGTGTGTGTGTGTGTGTGTGAGAGAATATGAGCAGCAAAACTACTTAATTCTTGTCACATTATAAAGAAGAAGAGAGTGCGCTGTATTAAACCATTTTTAACATTGCAGCGTGATGAAAGTGCTGTATCCATTGCGAAGGCTAATTTTACCAGACCGAGCTTTTCCGTGTCGAAATTTCTTCTGAGCATGCGTGGCACTTTGTGCGTCGGAACAGGCCACACACGGTCGGAATTGACGCGATCGGATTTTGTTGTCGGAAAATTTTATCTCCTGCTCTCAAACTTTGTGTGTCGGAAAATCCGATGGAAAATGTCTGATGGAGCCCACACACGGTCGGAATTTCTGACAACACGCTCCGATCGGACATTTTCCATCGGAAAATCCGACCGTGTGTACGGGGCATTACAGAGAGAAAAAAAACATATCTTTTGGTTGAAGCTTAGGTGACATGTCCTGAATCTGACCTTTGTTCTGGGGCTTATTCAATCTTAAACCTCCATATGATGTTTATGAAAATGTATTTATTTCTTTAGTTCTAACTGAAGTATGGCGTCGCCTTGTGAGTGCTGCTATGTAACAGAAGTCCAGGAATTCTGCAAGTAAATAAAAGTAGGATCCTCTTTGGATTCCCACTTAGACTACTAGCTGCTGGTTTATGAGTGCACCATACACCATGAGGATATTTGTCAAGGAAAAAAAAAAAAAAAAAGTATATATGTATATACAGTATACTGTATATGTATGTTCCACCTTGTCAAACCACTGAAGGATATTTTGTCATATTTGTTCACCACAAAATTCAAACTCACAGCACAACAACAATTGCAACTAAAGCAGTCAGCCATTCTGCTGAAAAATCTAATGCCGCGTATACACGATCGGACTTTCCGATGTGAGCTTGTTGTCGGAAAGTCCGACCATGTGTATGCTCCATCGAACATTTGCTGTCGGAATTTCCGCTCACAAATGTTTGAGAGCAGGTTCTCAAATTTTCTGAAAACAAAACTTGTTGTAGGAAAGTCCAATCGTGTGTACACAAGTCAGTCGCATAAAGTTCACGAATGCTCTGAATCAAGCAGAAGGAGCCGCACTGGCTATTGAACTTCCTTTTTCTCAGCTTGTCGTAAGTGTTGTACATCACTGCGTTCTCACGTTCAGAATTTTTGGCCAACATTTGTGTGACCATGTGTATGCAAGACAAGTTTGAGCTAACATCCTTCGGAAAAAAAATCCACGGTTTTGTTGTCGGAAAATCCAATCGTGTGTATGGAGCATAACGATGTCCAGCTTAAAGTAAACCCTTGTTTAAAGTGGTAATAAACTCTTGAATGTGATTTTTTACCTACAGGTAAGCTTATAATAAAGCTTACCTGTAGGTAAAATGAATATCTCCTAAACATGTACCGTTTAGGAGATATTCCAGTGAGCAACAGCCGATGACGTCACCGGAGCATATGCTCTGAAGGAATGGCATACTTGTTCTTTCAGAGCTGTGTGCAAAAACCGAGACTCCCGCCTGCACGTAATTCTGGCTTGATAATTCTAAAGGCCACAGCCTGTGAACCCGGAAAGGAAGTCTGGGTGAAGATGGAAGCATCTGTAGCGTTGACAGAGTGCTGCTGGAGGGCTTTGTTTCAAGGTAAGCCTTTCAAAATGCGCTAGTATGCAATGCATACTAGCACATTATGGCTTTACCTTGCAGGAATAAGGGTTTTTTTCTTTACCTTTAAGATTACTGTCACTTTTACCATGCTAGGAAATTCAACAATTTTGGTTTAATGCCCAGTAGTGCACATACTCACATATTTCTTGATCCCTCACCTTTGCTCAGGCTTTAGGAGTGAGGAAAAAGAGCCCTATGTAGGCTCCTAGTTGTTCTAATGGAGCTTGTACAGGGCAAAAGATTCCTACCACCTTCATGTGGCAGTGAGGACCAATCACCAGGCACCAATGCATGAGAGGGGGGCAAATGAGACATAAGGTCCTTCATACCCACAAGTACAGGGTATTTTACTTTCTACCAATGGTGGCTGAAAAGAGCAGTGAAAGAAAGGTTAGGATATGCCATGGGGAATCCCGTGGGACACAAGTACATTATTGCAAACCAACTTGTACAAAGCACAGGAATTCTTTAAAAGCTATAGAAGACATTTGACATGCAGGTTATTGTTGTTAAAACTGATTCCTGGCTCTCCTTTTACCTGGAGAAATTAAAATCTCATATCAAAAATCAAATGCAGCTAAAAGACCTTTTTTCAATATCATCAATGTCATAAAATTGTAATCTATAGTTTGGGTACCATAATTATAATTTATCACATTCCACAGCTGTGTTTTTGAATCAGTACATGTAGTAAGGAATTTTATTTAAACAATTGCTCTTCATTATGAAACCTACAAAACAAGGCTTTTAAAAGGCAATTCAAAGTGTAAGTATTCATGATGAGCATTAGGTATGATCACTGAACACTGAAACATGTAGTCCCTTTCATTTTCTCTCTCTTCTCGTCTCACATCATTTATCAGGAGACTCGTTAAAAATAGTTTTGGTTATTGAACTTGTCCTATCAAAAGAACTGATACTTGTTTGAAAGATGAATTTGTCTGCCGTTGCCAGCATCTCTCTCTATTACACTTGCTATTCAACTTTTAGTAGCAAGGGATCAGGCTGACTGAACAGACGATAAACTGTTTGAGCATAGAAAATAAAACTGAAACACACAAAAAAAATCAATATCATTTTGAGAGATCAAGTTGAGCTTGTGTCTATCAAAGTGACTCTTCCTTCTGCGGATATTATCCTTTCCTCACTGCATTTTAAGGTGAGAAATGTTTAAAGGAAACTGACTATACTACACCTAATAAGGTGTGTTTTTATTCTAGTTTCCACCATATAAGAAGGATAAATGTATTATGAAGGAAAGGACATTAAGGCTACTTTCACACTGAGGCACTTTACAGGCATTTTAGCGCTAAAAAATAGGGCCTGCAAAGTGCCTGTAAAGCGCCTCTCCTGTCCCTCCGGTGTGAAAGCCCGAGTGCTTTCACACTGGAGCGGTGTGCTTGCTGGATATTAAAAAAGTCCTGCAAGCAGCATCTTTAGGCACTTTAGGAGCGGTATATACGCCACTTCTAAAGTGCCCCTGCCCATTGAAAGCAATGGGCAGTGCCCACGAAGCGCCTGCAAAGCGCTTTGGCAGTGGCGCTACACGGGTGCTATTAACCCCTTAACCCCTGTTTTTTTAAGTCTTCCTGAGCCTTTCGCATGGTTCTTTGGAGAACTTGGTAATTAGTTTGGAAGAAGGTTATTCTATCCTGGACAGCTGGTATTGGAGATTCAGGAATGGTGTTGGGTAGAAAGGACAGGTGGAAGCTATAGCCACCATACGCAACGTTGGGTGAGATCAATAGTCTTCCGGACCCGAAATGCCCAGCCAGCTGATAGCCATGAAATCTTTTCAAAGCCTGTAGTCTGACTTCCTGAGGAACAAAAATTTTGTCCTGATGCCACAGGAACCCTTTGTGTCTCCTTAAAGTTGTACTTCCTGGCTCTGTACACTGGAGAGAGGCTTGAACAATAGATGCTCTTAGGTCAGACTGAATAAGAAGAAAGTTCTTGAGGACAGGATTGTGTCAGGAGTATCCGGGAACATCCGAGACAGAGCATCTGCCTTTCCATTTTTTGATCCGGGATGACAAGAAATGTGAAAATCAAACCTCGAAAAGAATAACGCCCACTGTGCTTGGCACGGTCTTAAATGTCTGGCAGTCGTAAGGTACTCTAGATTTTTATGATCCGTGAAAATCATGATGGGATGTGCTGCACCTTGAAGTAAGTACCTCCATTCCTCCAAGGCTGTTTTAATGGCCAAAAGCTCCCGATCTCCAACATCATAATTCCGCTCTGGTTGCGTCATCTTCCGAGAGGAAAAAGCTACAGGATGTAATAATGATTTAGGGCCTTGCTGTTGAGAAAGGCTAGCTCTCGTGGCCACTTCAGATGCATTGACTTCTAGCAGGAAAGGTAATGTGGGATCAGGATGTTGCATGACTGGTGCTGGGACAAATATTATTTTAAGTTTGTCAAAAGCTGCTTGAGCCTCTGGGGAGCACTGGAACCTGGAATGCAAATGGGTTAGTTGGGTAATAAGAGATATAATGGCTGAAAAGTTCTTAATAAATCTTCTATAGAAGTTTAAAAAAAAACGATAAATTTTGAATGTTCTTTTTGTCTGAGGGGGCAGGCCAATCCAGGATTGCTTTTACTTTCTGGGGATCCATGGCCACACCTTTAGTGGAAACGACCAGACCCAAGAAGTGGATAGCTTCCTTTTCAAATTCACATTTTTCGGCTTTCACGTACAGTCAATACGTTCTTAGAATAGTTAGTACCTTTTTAATGTGAACTCGATGGATCTCCAGGGTGGCTGAGAAAACAAGGATGTCATCCAGATATACAATGAGGAAGTTGTCAAGATGGTCTCGAAAAATATTGTTCACAAAATGCTGGAACGTGGTCGGAGCATTGCAGAGTCCGAACGGCATTACCAGGTACTCGAAATGTCCGAAACCGGTTCGGAACGCCATTTTCCACTCATCCCCCTCACGGATGCACACCAGAATGTAAGCACCTCGCAAGTCCAGGTTGGAAAAGACTCGGGCAGAATGGAAATGTTGAAAGAGTTCTGGGATGAGGGGGAGAGGGTAGCGATTTTATTCAACTCTCGGTAGTCTATACAAGATCTTAGTGTCTTATCCTTTTTCTTGACAAAAAAAAAGATGCCGGCACCGGCAGGGGATGAGGAGGGACGAATAAATCCTTTTTCTCATCGATATAAGATTGTAATGTTTCAAGTTAAAGGAAAAATACGGCCAAAGGGAATTTTGGAGCCTGGAAGCAACTCAATAGGGCAGTCGTAGGGAATGTGGGGTGGAAGGGAGTCTGCTCCTTTCTTATCAAACACACCCAGGAATTCTTGATAGGCAGAGGGTACATGAGGATTGGAACAAGAGACGGGTTGTATGGACAGGCAGCTGGTGAAGTCCTTAGGACTAGGGACAAGGCAATGCTGCTGACAGTAGGCAGATGAAAACTATTCTTGGGCCAGTCAATGTGAGGGTTGTGTGCTCATAGCCAGGGGACTCCCAAAATGTCCGGAAACAGGGAAGAGCACAACACATCAAAGCTTACCAATTCCTTATGGTCAGACTTGGTTGTCATAAGAATTGGCAGGGTCTCATGGGTAATCAGTCCAGAACTGGGTAGAGATCCATCAGCCAAATGAACTGTTAACTGCTGCTTCTTGATAACAAGGGAAATGTCAAGTCTCTTGGCCAGGGTTAGGTCCAAGAAGCAGCTACAGGCCCCAGAGTCGATGAAGGCTGAAAGCCAGATCTCTTCTTTTGCCACTGATAAAGAGATAGGGAGAACGGGGTGAGATGAGGTAAGTCCTAAAACTTGACAGTGGGCAGGAGGCAGGTAGGATGGTCTCTTTGGCCTGAGGTGGCAATCTTGCAAGAAATGGCCATTGTCTCCACAGTAAAAGCAATAATTCTTCAGGTGACAGAGCAGGACGGAACATACTAATCCGTTTGGGTCTGACTTCAGATACAGGAAAACTGGAGGGGCCGGAAGCCAGGAAAAAGGGAGTTTCAGGCAGTCTTTGGGTTGATTGAAGATTCTGAGATCTTTCACTGCGACATTCACATAGGCGCCTATCCAGTTGTTTGGTTAGCTGGATAAGGCCCTCTAGGGTATCTGGGATTGCAACCCTGGCCAGCTCATCCTTGAGGGATTCAGATAAACCCAGATGGTATTGGTATTGTAGAGCAGCTTGATTCCAGCAAGTGTCTGTAGCCCAGGTGCGGAAGTCCGCTGTTTAATCCTCTGCAGGACGCTGTCCTTGCTGTAGGGTGTGCAGAGCATTTTCAGCCATAGCTGTACGTTGGGGGTTGTCCTATAACTGGGCCATAGCCCTGAAGAAAGTATCAACGGAGTCAGTAATGGGGCTTCTCAGCTCTAATAGTCCAAGGGCCCAAGCCTGGGGGTCAGCCAAAAGTAAGGATATAATGAAACCAACTTTAATATTCTCAAGAGAAAAAGTTCTTGGTTGCAGAGCCAGGTATAGCAGACAGGCATTTTTAAAGACCCTAAACTTTCTTCGGTCCCCCAAGAAACATTCGGGAATTGGCACATGTGGTTCAGGAAGTGGACCCAACACTGTGAGAGGAGATTCCTGAGGCAGCACGTCAGATGAGGTTCAGGTGGGGATGGAACTTGGATCAGGAGACACAGGATCCGAAGGTAAGTGTTGCAGACGACCCTCAAAATGAACGTAGGCGCCTTGCAGCCTCTGCACTGCTTGGGTAAGTGCGGAGACCTGTTGGCACATAGCCTCTACAGGGGAAGCGCCTCTGTCAATCTCTGACATGGCTGGATTATACTGTCAGATGCGGGTATGGAGATCGAGATGCTAAGAGGGCTCCCCTTGCGGCTAAGTACAGCGCATTCCTGGATTTGGGAACAGGAAGCGCGTTGCCCAAAGAAGCACAGTTGGCCAGGTGCTTGTTTGCAGTCCGATGAGCTCGGCCAATGAGGGATGGCCAATGCTGGCAAAGCAGGACTTGCGGTGTTCAGGTAAAATGGAGAAACCAAGAGACAGGCCAGGGGTCATACAAGGATAAGTCAGTCAAGAGTAAACACAGGGGCGAGCCAAGGTCATACACAGACAGGGTCCAGGTACAAGCCGAAGGTCAAGCCGGGAGATCAGAATGCAGAAGCAGAGTCCAGAAAGAGGCCAAGGGTCAAACCAGGATATCAGGAAGCAAGGTCAAGGCAAGCCGGGTCACAATGGGTATTCACAGATCAGGAAGCAAGGTCAAAGTACACAAGGGAGTTAAGGAGGTAATCCAGCAACAGCCTGTGGTCACAGGCTGCTTTAAATAGGGCCACTGGCGCCAGCGTCTGTCACACTACTTGCGTGCCATCACGCATGCACCGTATTGCGTGTGCATGTGCACCGGCGTGCGCCAATGCACGCTGATGCACGGCGCACGCTCGTGCATGTTTCGGGATCCTCTGTGGGCATCCATGGAGGATAAACAAGAAGAAAAAGCCTGGATGGCTTCTGTGAAAAAGGCACCTTTATTGTAACAAAAATAAGGTCACATAAAAGTGGATGACACAGGACAACTGCTCGCTAATGCGTTTCACATCAACCGATGCTTACTCATAGCCAAGTAGAAGGTTATCACAAATACATTTAACAGGTAGGTAATTAAAAGCATATGAAACACCTGACAATGAAAAAAAGGACAAGGTGGAAACACCCACACACCATCCTAGTTACATGTATTGACCCTCTAACGCCCAGAAAGTAAAAAGTATAGATAAAGAAACAATGAGTTTAAATTTTTTTTTGTATACAATAAAACTCTGGACAATCACAATAACCGGCAAGCTACAGGGGGCTAATTCTAAATGGAACACACATATTGATGTAATAATAACAATGGTGTAAGCTAAATGTATCAGAACAAAGTGCACATAAAAATGCATCAACATTATGTGTGTACCGAAATGTTATGAATATATACATTGTGTAAAACCCCACTTAGTCAGACGTGCTGAGAATATGCGAACTACATCCAGGCTTTTTCTTCTTGTTTATCCACTAATTGTGCAGAGCCAGCACTTGTGAGGCCGAGGGAGACTTGCATTATCATCTTAAGTTGTTATCCTGTGAGTGGCTTTATCTTCTCACCTTGTATCTGGATTTTGCCTCTGTCTTGCCAGCTCGGATATACACACTTTTTTCACTTCTATATATTTTTGGATTTTACTTTCATTGGGTATCTGTAAAAATTCCTACAGACCCATCTCCATGAATCTCCCTAACAGCCAAGCACCTGTTTCACCGTCTGCTACGGTCACCTCTGATATGGATCCAGGTTTTAGCCGAACTTTGACAGCTCCGTCTGATAATCCTCTCAGGAACAATTCAAACAACCTAACTCAGAATTCCAACGCCGCCGACTTAGTTCTTAAACGCATTTTTCGGAAACTGGAAAACCTTATGGCAAAGGAAATCAGAGCTTTTTGGGATGTTAACACGCTAACTGAATATATCCAATTGGAGCAAATACCTCGAGGTCTGCGCATCAAAAAATTCCCCACTTTTGAATTTCCTGATGAGGATCCGAAATTGGAATGGACTAACACCCTGTCAGCTTGCTCTTTTAAGTTAATGAAAATTATCATCGATTCCAAACAAAAGGAGCTAGATCGGGTGCAAATGGAAATAACAGAGATACAAAAGGAGCTTGCCACTTCCCAGTCCACGCCAGGTTTTTTGGAATTGGATAACCAACTTAACAAGAAACTGGATAAACTGGAAAAAGAAGTGATCTCCACAAAGTCTGAAAAACATATTAGAGATCAGTTAGACTATGACACAAACAACGTTTAAATTTGGAAGAAGCCTACATTCCGTTCCCATCAAGCACGGAGCTAAGAGGGTTAGTTTCTCTGAGACTGAGGAAGACATTACATGTGATTAGGGATGAGCTGAACACCCCCCCGGTTCGGTTTGCACCAGAACCTGTGAACGGACCGAAAATTTGCACGAACGTTAGAACCCCATTGACGTCTATGGGACTCGAACGTTTGAAATCAAAAGTGCTCATTTTAAAGGCTAATTTGCATGGTATTGTCCTAAAAAGGGTTTGGGGACCCGGGTCCTGCCCCAGGGGACATGTATCAATGCAAAAAAAAAAAACTTTTAAAAACGGCCATTTTTTCGGGAGCAGTGATTTTAATGATGCTTAAAATTAAAAAAAGTGAAATATTCCTTTTAATATCGTACCTGGGGGGTGTCTATAGTATGCCTATAAAGTGGTGCGTTTCCCGTGCTTAACAGTCCCTGCACAAAATGTCATTTTTAAAAGGAAAAAAGTCATTTAAAACTGCTTGCGGCTTTAATGTAATGTCGGGTCCTGGCAATATGGATGAAAATCAGTGAGACAAATGGCATGGGTACCCCCAAGTTCATTACCAGGCCCTTTGGGCCTTGTATGGATATTAAGGGGAACCCCGCACCCAAATTAAAAAAGGAAACAGCAGTATACATGCTCTGTACGCTGAACAGCAGTATACAGGCGGTGCAAACAAGACAGGGACTGTAGGTTTGTTGTTAAGTAGAATCTGTTTGTAATTTTGGTACATTTTTAACGTGTTTAGCTCCAGCCAAAAAATCTATTTTAAGCTTTTTGGAAAACAAAGGGAAGGGTTATCACCCCTGTGACATTTGTTTTGCTGTCTGTGCTCCTCTTCAGAAGATTTCACCTCACTTTTTGTCCCAATGACAAATGTTTTTTGAAAATTTGTGTTTTTTTGTGAAACAAGGATTGGTGATAAAGCATCAGTGGAAAGGAGAAATGTTTTTCCCATATTAACTCTTACAGGAGAGAATTTCCCTTCCTAGGGGTAGATTTCAACTCTCTTCCTGTTGTCTCCTTCCGTTTGCAAGTAGGAGTCGTTTGTAAGTTGGATGTTTGAAAGTAGGGGCCTGCCCTATATACTCAGCAGAAATTTGGGCCTTAGGTGTTGTTGTGGCCACAACACTGTAAGCCCTCACAGGGCCCTGCTGTGAAATATTAGATCAAGAATTGTAATTACATGCCCCTGTTGAACAGGGGCAGAAAAATTGGGCCTTTGGTGGTGGTGATGCTGGTGCCACAACACTAATGCCGCGTACACACGGTCGGACTTTCCGGCATACTTGGTCCGGCGGACCAGAGTGTGCCGGACAATCCGCCCGTGTGTGGGCGGCGGCGGACTTTTCCGGCGGACTTCTTCCCAAAAGCCCGCCGGACCTAGATTTTAAACATGTTTGAAATCTTTCCGTCGGACTCAGTTTCGGGCGGAAAGTCCGCTCGTGTGTGTGCTGGTCCGACGGAAAGCCCGCTCGTGTGTAGGCTGGTCCGACAGACCAAATACGACACGAGGGGATGGTATTGCATCTCGCGCTCGCTGCAATAGGAAAAACAAATCTTCCTATTGCGGCGAGCGCGGGGCATACCAGGCCCTTAGGTCTGGTATGGATTATAAAGGGGAACCCCGCTACGCCGAAAAACCGGCGTGGGGTCCCCCCTAAAATCCATACCAGACCCCGATCCGAGCACGCAGCCTGGCCGGTCAGGAAAGGGGGTGGGGACGAGCGAGCGCCCCCCCCCTCCTGAACCGTACCAGGCCGCATGCCCTCAACATGGGGGGTGGGTGCTTTGGGGGAGGGGGGCGCCCTGCGCCCCCCCCCCCCCCCAAAGCACCTTGTCCCCATGTTGATGAGGACAAGGGCCTCTTCCCGACAACCCTGGCCGTTGGTTGTCGGGGTCTGCGGGCGGGGGCTTATCGGAATCTGGGAGCCCCCTTTAATAAGGGGGCCCCCAGATCCCGGCCCCCCACCCTATGTAAATGAGTATGGGGTACATGGTACCCCTACCCATTTACCTAGGAAAAAAGTGTAAGTAATAAAACACACCACACAGGTTTTTAAAATATTTTATTAAACAGCTCCGGGGGGGGGGTCTTCTTCCGGCTTCGGGGGTCCCTCCGCTTCATCTTCTCCCGGCGTCCGGTTGGTTCTTCTCCGCTCTCCGGCCTCTTCTCCCGGTGTCGCAGGTCTTCGGCCGGCCCCTCCGCTCTCTTCATGTAGCTCTATTGCGAGCGGAGGTCCGGACTTCTGGGCTTCTTGGCTTCTTGGCTTCTCTTCTCTTCTCTTCCCCCAGATGTTGACACGACGCTCTCTCCGGCTGGACTGGTCTCTGAGGGCTGCGTTGTGACTTATATAGGCGGAGACCCCGCCCCCATATGATGTCACAGTCCCTGGGCATGCTGGGACTGTGACGTTTTAGGGGGCGTGGTCGACCACGCCCCCTAAAACGTCACAGTCCCAGCATGCCCAGGGACTGTGACATCATATGGGGGCGGGGTCTCCGCCTATATAAGTCACAACGCAGCCCTCAGAGACCAGTCCAGCCGGAGAGAGCGTCGTGTCAACATCTGGGGGAAGAGAAGAGAAGAGAAGCCAAGAAGCCAAGAAGCCCAGAAGTCCGGACCTCCGCTCGCAATAGAGCTACATGAAGAGAGCGGAGGGGCCGGCCGAAGACCTGCGACACCGGGAGAAGAGGCCGGAGAGCGGAGAAGAACCAACCGGACGCCGGGAGAAGATGAAGCGGAGGGACCCCCGAAGCCGGAAGAAGACCCCCCCCGGAGCTGTTTAATAAAATATTTTAAAAACCTGTGTGGTGTGTTTTATTACTTACACTTTTTTCCTAGGTAAATGGGTAGGGGTACCATGTACCCCATACTCATTTACATAGGGTGGGGGGCCGGGATCTGGGGGCCCCCTTATTAAAGGGGGCTCCCAGATTCCGATAAGCCCCCGCCCGCAGACCCCGACAACCAACGGCCAGGGTTGTCGGGAAGAGGCCCTTGTCCTCATCAACATGGGGACAAGGTGCTTTGGGGGGGGGGGGCGCAGGGCGCCCCCCTCCCCCAAAGCACCCACCCCCCATGTTGAGGGCATGCGGCCTGGTACGGTTCAGGAGGGGGGGGGCGCTCGCTCGTCCCCACCCCCTTTCCTGACCGGCCAGGCTGCGTGCTCGGATCGGGGTCTGGTATGGGATTTTAGGGGGGACCCCACGCCGGTTTTTCGGCGTAGCGGGGTTCCCCTTTATAATCCATACCAGACCTAAGGGCCTGGTATGCCCCGCGACGGGGCTCGCAAGGTGTCAATCTAGCCGATAAAAGCGGCAAGATTGACATCCTTTTCTAGTCCCGTCGCACCTGAGTCACGTTCAAAATGAACGGACTTGTCCGTGTGTGGGCAAGTCCGTTCATTCTGAAAGTCCGCCGGAACTCCGGCGAAAGTCCGTCGGAAAGACGGGCGGACTTAGCCCGCCGGAAAATCCCGGCGTGTGTGGGCAAGTCCGTTCGTTTTAAAGTCCGGCGCACCTGGCGGACAAAGTCCGTCGGAAAGTGTGCCGGACCAAGTAGGATAGAAAGTCCGCTCGTGTGTACGCGGCATAAGTCCTCACTCGCTCTTGGTGGGCGCAGAAACGGGCCCTGCTGTGAAATATTAGATCAAGAATTGTAATTACATGCCCCTGTCGAACAGGGGCTGAAAAATTGGGCCTTAGGCACTGGTGCCACAACACTGCAACCCCTCACAGATACTCTAGTTGGAATGCAGAAACGAGCCCTGCTGCAAAGTATTGCATCAAGAATTGTAATTACACACCCCTGTTAAACAGGGGCTGAAAGATTGGGCCTTAGGCACTGGTGGCGGCACCCAGGACCAAAAATGTTCTTACAAGCTATCAGCGTGATCATTGAGGAAGAGGATAATTACTCAGGATAGTCACTCAGCATCAGCATAGGCAGTCTTTGAAGGGATCTGAGATTTAAAAAAAAAATTATTCTGTTACATCAGCATCAGGTGCTTGGTAGCTGGTGGTGATCCCAGACTGATTAATTTTTATGAAGGTCAGTCGATCGACCAAGCCGGTTGACAGACGCACGCTGTGATCAGTTACAAAGCCTCCAGCAGCACTGAATGTGCATTCCGAAAGAACGCTGGATGCAGGACAGGCCAGTAGCTCAATTGCATACTGTGCAAGCTCTGGCCAGTGATCCATCTTCAAGACCCAGTAACCCAGAGGATTTTCGGTGGGAAAGGTGTCCAAGTCAGATCTTGCCCCTAGGTATTCCTGCACTATGTAAAACAGACGCTGGCGATGGTTGCTGGAAACGATCATACCTTGGGGCTGTGGACTAAAAAATTGTCTGAATGCATTGGTCAGACGGCCACCTTCTCCACCGCTCCTTCGACTGACCGAAGCCTCAGCAACACGTTGTCCAGAAACAGGAGTTTGTAACCTCCCAGCCTCTGGGAACGCGTTGCACAGACCTTTCTGCAAGGCCTCCCGAAGATGTTTCATCCTCTGCTCCCTCTGCGATGGCAAGATAAGGTACGCAACCTTACCCTTGTAACGTGGATCAAGGAGGGTTGCCAGCCAGTATTGGTCCTTCTCCTTGATACCATGAATACGAGGATCTTTATGCAGGCTTTGCAGGATCAGGGAGGCCATGCAGCGTAGGTTTGCTGAGGCATTCGGTCCGGAGTCCTCTAGGTCAATAAGGACAACATGGTCCACAGCCACCTCCTCCCAGCCACGTACAAGTCCATGTGTTTCTTGGGACTGATCCCTTAAAGATTGCTGCTGATGCGGAGTGCCAGGCTCCACCTCCATACTGACACAATCCTCCTCCTCCTCTTCCTGTGTGATCGGCGGGCATGCAGGAACACTGTCTGGATAAAGGGGGCCTTGAGAGCTAAGGAATTCCTCCTCTTCCTGCCTCTGTTCTGCCTCAAGAGCCCTGTCCATTATTCCACGCAGCGTGTGCTCCAACAGGTGGACAAGGGGGACAGTGTCACTGATGCATGCACTGTCACTGCTCACCAGTGAAAAAAAACAAGCTCCCCTGACCCTGTCCTGGTGCCATAGTCGCACAGGTACTCATTGATGGCCCTCTGCTGCATGTGCAGCCACTGCAGCATGGCCAACATTGAGTTCCACCTGGTGGGCATGTCACAGATTAGGCGGTTCTTGGGCAGGTTAAACTCCTTTTGGAAGTCTGCCAGCAGAACACTGGCATTATATGACCAGCGGAAATACACACAGACTTTCCTGGCCTGCCTCAGGACATCCTGTAAGCCCGGGTACCTGCCCAAGAACTGCTGCACCACCAAGTTAAGGACATGAGCCAAACAGGGCACATGGGTCATTTGTCCCTGTCGGAGGGCAGAGAGGAGGTTGGTGCCATTGTTGCAAACCACCATTCCTGCCTTAAGTTGGCGTGGCGTCAACCACCTCTGAACCTGCCCCTGCAGAGCTGACAGAACCTCTGCCCCAGTGTGGCTCCTGTCCCCCAAGCACACCAGCTCAAGCACCACATGGCATCTTTTGGCCTGCATACTTGCGTAGCCCCTTGAACGGCTACAGAGCACCGCTGGTTCTGAGGACAAAGCACAGGAAGAGGCCATGGAGGAAGAAGAAGAGGAGGGGGTGGAGGAGAGAGGTGTGTCACAATCATTAGTAGCGGCATTTTGGAGGCGTGGTGGTGGAACAACCTCCAACACTACTGCACCTTGTCCTGCATCCTTCCCAGCTGCCAGCAGAGTCACCCAATGCGTGGTGAAACTTAGGTAATGTCCCTGTCCATGCCTGCCGGACCATGAGTCAGCAGTAATATGCACCTTACCACTGACCGCCCTGTCCAGCGAGGCATGGACATTGCCTTCCACATGCCAGTAGAGAGCCGGAATCGCCTTCCGTGAGAAAAAGTGGTGTTTGGGTACCTGCCACTGAGGAACCACACATTCCAAGCTCACGGAAGGGGGCAGAGTCTACCAACTGAAAAGGCAGCAGTTGAAGTGCTAGCAATTTTGCCAAGCTAGCATTCAAATGCTGGGCATGTGGATGGCTGGGAGCGAACTTCTTTCGGCGGTGCAGCAGCTGGGGCAGGGAAATTTGCCTGGTACAATCTGACGTTGGTAAAGAGGGGACACTAGAGAGAAGGGAAGAGGGTTGCTGCTCACCCCTAAAAGACCGATTGGAGACAGAAGGAACGGATTCCCCCAAGGTGGGGTTTTTAGGCAGCACAATGACAAATGAAGTCAAAAAATTGTATGAAAAGTATAACAAAATTTATACAAAAATGGCAGGATATGAGAAATTTTTAAAACAATGAGCTCCAGTGGGAAGTATCTTAACACTAAAATTGGCTAAACATACATTGGCAGACACATATTCATAACAAAACTATATATAACTAACTATAACTATATATCATGCGTACAATGCAAACAAGGAATTTTACCATGTTAGTGTATAAGATAAATTGGTAAGGAGATTTGTGAGAGTTGTCATAGGTATTACATAACACTCAGTCTCTGCCATATGTGATGGTAGTGAGGTAAAGGAAGAAAGGGGGGGGGATCCCAGCAAGAGAGGGAGGATCCCCGACATGGCGCTCGGTACCCGCCCGAACGTCCAATGGGGGATGGGGGGGGAGGAGCCGCCTGGATAGGCCGGCCCCTCCCCCCCTCCCTTTTTCTGGGTCTATTTTACTCTTCTTTAGGCACTCCCTATCCTTCACAGTGTCATCCCACAATCTTTGACCTATTATTTCACTCCTACACATATCCACGGTTGGTTTGTTCACCACTCACTTCCCCCCTCTTCCCGTCACTCCCTCCCCCCCCCCCCCCCCCCCCGTTTCTTCCTTTACCTCACTACCATCACATGTGGCAGAGACTGAGTGTTATGTAATACCTATGACACAACTCTCACAAATCTCCTTACCGATTTATCTTATACACTAACATGGTAAAATTCCTTGTTTGCATTGTACGCATGATATATTTGGAGGCTTTAGTCCCCCAGTGGCCCCATATGGCCCACAACAAATTTGGTTAATCTGTTATATATGTAATGGGCGTTGATTTAGTTTGTTCTCTGATTCTATCGCAGGTGTGTTTTTCCTTCGGCCTTTCTGTCTGGTGGACGGTGTAGGAGAGTGTGATCTCTCGCAAGTTGCATCAGTGTTTTCGCTGCCCTGGTCTGAGTTGCTGTAGCGGTGGAGGTGCATGGGACTCTGCCCTGGGGAGGAGAGGAAGATAGCTTTTTTAAGGGATCTCCATGTGGGAGGCTTTTCTTTTTTCCCGCTGGACATACATTGTTGGGTAATTATACCATATTGTATACTGTACGGTAAATAAAATTTTTTGCCATATATAATGGGATTCATAGATGTATGCCAACTTTATTTGTATATGTTTTCCAGCAGACAGACCCTCTGAAGAAGAGACTTAGTGTATGGGTTGAAACGCATCAGGTTCAATGTTCATGATATCTAGTTTTGTTATGAATATGTGTCTGCCAATGTATGTTTAGCCAATTTTAGTGTTAAGATACTTCCCACTGGAGCTCATGGTTTTAAAAATTTCTCATATCATGCCATTTTTGTATAAATAAATTTGTTATACTTTTCATACAATTTTTTGACTTCATTTGTCATTGTGCTGCCTAAAAACCCCACCTTGGGGGAATCCGTTCCTGTCTCCAATCTGACGTTGGTGTACCGAAAGCAGATTGCCCACAAGTACTTGGCTGTGACACACCTAATTCTACACCTTCATTCCGCTCAGTGCAGGTCTCAGAGAGGACTGAAGGTATAGTGGGGTTGGAGATCTCAGCTGATGAGGAGCAAGGAGAGGTCCTCTTTGTTCTTTGGTGTGGGTCTTTTAGATACACTTGCCAAGGAACTGCATGGCAGGTCAACATATGTCTGGTCAAGCATGTGGTGCCCAAGCGGGAGATGTTTTGGCCACGCAAGATACGCTTGAGACATATGTTGCAAATAGCAGCGGTGCGATCTGATGCACTCGTCTCAAAAAAGGCCCACACCAAAGAACTTTTGGAATAACGTGCAGAGACAGCAGCGCCCTGCACATGCGGAGCTTTGGGGTGTGATGCAATCAGTGTGCTGCCCTTAGGCTGGCCCCTGGAGGGCATCCTGCCTTGTTGGTGATGTGCCTCCTCCTCTCTCCTATCAGGCACCCACGTTGAGTCAGTGACCTCATCATCCCCTCCCTCCTCATCACTGGAGCAAACCTGGCAGTATGCTGCAGCAGGGGGAGCATGACTGCCAGATTGCTGTTCTTCTTTGGCACCCCCTCTGTCTGTGCTCATGTTACTGCCTTCATCTAGCTCAGTATCATCAGAGACTTCTAAACGCTGGGCATCCTCCTGGAGCATGTACCCAACACTGTAGTCAAACAGTTTGTGGGACTCCTCAGGAGGACATGGTGGGGCTAGGGAAGGAGTCACTGATGCCATTGAGCCGAGGGAAGAGGCCGCGTTGCCAGCTGCTTTGCCAGACAAAGTACCTTGAGCATGGGTGAGAGGATGAGGAGGATGAGGACGGCTTGGTCATCCACTCAACCAAGTCTTCCGCATTTTGCGGCTCAACATGGCCAGCTGCCGAAAAAAAAAGCCAAGCGTGACCCACGGCCACGTGCTGATGAGGATGCACCGTCTCCACGACCAGCACTGTTGCCTCTAGACACAGAGCCTGCTTGCCCTCTTTTATTGGCTTGTGATTGTCTGCCTCTCCTTGTTGGCCTTCCAGACATACTAATGTGTGTGTGAGAGAAAATTTATACATACATATATACATATACACACACACACACACACACACACACACACACACACACACACACACACACCAAAATTAACTGCTTGCCTGTAGTATGAGAACACCACCAACCTTCTACAGGTAGCTTTCTCTGAACACTGTGCAGAGCTCGCAAAAAACTAACTTGTAGTTTTAAGCTGAACACTGTTCAGAGAACGCACTACACTAACTTGTAGCTTTAGCTTAACACTGTGCAGAGGTCACACTAAACTAACTTGTAGCTTTAACTGAACACTGTGAGGAGGACGCACTACACTAACTCTAAATAGTCTAGCTGCCTGACTGTGGTACTAATAGGTTCAAAAGAACACCAGCAATTTTCTTCAGGTAGCTATAAATACTCTAACAAGACAAGCCTGCCTGTCAGTAGGAAGATAACAGGAACGGATCTAGCTAAACTGAATACAGTATTAATTACACACACACACACACACACACACACACACACACCCCAACACCTGGGATGTATATATATATATATATATATATAATCACACACACACACACACACACAAAATACACTGTAAGTGCAGCTCACTGACTGTCCTGCCTAATCTAGCTAACTCAAATGAAATGACACTGTCTCTCTCTCTAAGCACACCGGAACACACTACACAGGGCCGCCATGCAGGCGGCCTTATATAGTGTGGGGAGTGTTCTAAACCCCCTGAGCCATAATTGGCCAAGCCGCCCTGGCTTTGGCCAATTACAGTTCTCTCTACCGACGGTGCTGTGATTGGCCAAGCATGCGGGTCATAGTGCATGCTTGGCCAATCATCAGCCAGCAATGCACTGCGATGCCGCAGTGAATTATGGGCCGTGACGCACCACACAAATTTGGCACGAACGGCCCATATTGTTCGCAATTCGGTGAACGGGCGAACAGACGATGTTTGAGTCGAACATGGGTTTGACTCGAACACGAAGCTCATCCTTACATGTGATACGTTAGCAGCAATGGGATCGGAGTCATCCCCAGATTATAGCCCAGGTAACATGCGTTCACACAATGGAAACAGCGTTCCTTTAAACCAGGGTGGACATGGCCTGAACAAAAAGAAATGGAAAAGAAAAAGGAAAACGAGAAGAAGAGGTGGCAAAAGACACAAAAGAATCCAGCGAGAATCGTTATCAGCTATGAGGCCGGAAGCCATAGAGAGACTAGAGAATTTATCAGCACATCCTCTAAATCGGATGTTACACTTCTCTCAAAAGGTCTGAATTTTTGTCCATCTCACCATTTTGATTTATTTGACATGATCTTGGATGTAAATAAGTTGGCACATACACTTACTTTACAAAAGCATTACTTCTCTGAACAAAAGAATATCATTCCATCTTCACCAGAGGTGACATCTAGTGGTGAGTCAACCTTTTCTCCTTTACTTTTTTCTTATGTTTGTGCCATATTGACCTTACAGACTTGGCATATGAATCTGGTACCGATATTGATGATGGCTTTTCCACCAAAAATCCGGTGTCATTAAAAATAAGATCTGACTTCTATCCAATTAATTCTAGAGGCAGAGACATGGATCTCTACCACAAACTGGTGGAAAGAGATCTCACCGGTCTGGCTAAAAAAAGTCCACTGTAATTCAACTTCAAATCTCAATTCAAGAAAAAATGTCTGTGTGCACTACAAAAAGACTCATCCATAGTAATTAAACATGCCGATAAGGGTGGAGCTGTAGTCGTCATGCAAGCTTTGGCATATAAAGAAGAAGCCTTAAAACAACTTTCAGACAGAGACACGTTGTACTTAAGGGGGACCCCACGGACGCTTTTAAGAAGGAACTTTCATCCCTCCTAGATAGAGGTGTCTCCGCACGGATTTTGTCCATTAAAGATAAAGAAATGTTAATACCTGAGTCCCCCATTATGCCCATTTTTCACTATCTTCCAAAAGGTACACAAGGGACTCACCCCCCTTATGGGTAGACCCATTGTCGCAGGCATTGGCTCACTCAATGAGCGCCTGGGACAGTGGGTCGTCCAACAGTTGCAACCTTTAGTAATGGACCTTCCTGGGTATCTTCAGGACACAAAACAGCTGTTGTCCAAGCTTGAAACCATTGAATGGGATGGTGACCGTTTTTGTTGGATCTCCTGTGATGTTTCGAGTCTTTCTTCTTCAATACCTCACACTTCTGGGTTGCAAGCAGTTTCTTTCTTTCTACAGAGATCGGGACTTTTTTCTTCTGTTTTGCAGGAATTCATTTTAATGTGTTTAGAATTTCTGTTAACTCACAATTTTTTCATGTTTGGACGGGGACCACTACCTCCAAAAGTGTGGTGCGTCCATGGGGGCGAAATTCTCACCATCCCTGGCCAATTTGTACATGGGATGGTGGGAAAGGCACCGCATTTTTGGGGCTGGTGGCCCCAAAATAAATACAATTTTTTTACTGCAGATACATTGATGACCTTTGATGACCTTTTGTTTCTTGTTTCTAACTCCACCAATGAACTTAACAATTGGTTAACATATCTAAACAATAATGATCTCAATCTGAAATTCACAGGAACCATGAATCCCAAAACTATAGAATTTTTGGATTTAGACTCACAGGTGAAAATGGTAGGATAACTTCTAGTCTTTTTAAGAAGCCGAGTGCTGGTAATGTGTTGTTGCGAGCAGACTCGGGCCATCCCAGCCACACCATTAACAGCATTCTGGTAGGTCAATTTTTAAGATTAAAAAGATTATGCAGCAAACAATCCGATTTTCATCAGGAATCTAAACTCATGGCAACAAGGTTTGAATCTAGAGGCTATTCTAAATCAATTAATAGAGGTCTTAAAATAGCAAATCAAGTCCCTAGAGGCAAACTTCTTATCGATAAACCTTCCAATAAACACGTTAAATCCCACTTTCTCTACCCCCTATAGTGAAGAATTTGCTAATATTAAAAAAAATTATTAAGAAGTACCTTCCAATCTTGCAACATGATCCAGTATACTCCCAGATTCTTCAAAGAGGAATTCGTACTGTTTCTAGAAGACCCCCATCTCTAGGCAGCCTTCTATCTCCCAGCCTTTTTTCTAGCGCCAAATCTTCTAGTACCTGGCTATCCTTTCAGGGTACATTTAGATGTGGGGGCAGAGAGTGTGCCTACTGTCCTTTTATTCATAAAGGTGACACTGTAGTATCAGCCTCTACAGGTAATACACATAAGATACGTTCCTTTATAAATTGCAACACACGATACATTGTAGATGTTATTACCTGTACAGTGTGTTGAACACAGTATGTCGGTAGAACTACACGTAGGCTAAGAGACAGACTTTACGATCACCTTTATGACATCTCAAAAAATCATCCAACTAATATAGCACGACACTGGAATATCCATCATCAGAAAGATACTAAAAGTCTTGTCATTCAGGGGATCGAGAAATTTAAAAAAAAAACTCTTAGAGGAGGGGACAAATTCAATATTCTATGTAGGCAAGAGGTAAAATGGATTTTCATTTTAGACACCCGACAGCCCTCCAGTTTAAACTATGAATGGGACGTGTCTCATTTTTATTAGTTTAACGGAGAAGATCATCAGCCGCACTAGAGCATACTTTAGTTTTCTTTTAACGGTAGAATATTACAAAAGGTCTGGTTTTTCTAGACACTAGAGTACTGCAACATGCAGAGTGAGACTCCTCTCTGCCTTCACAGTACGATGCACTCTTTCTGCTGGGATATGAGGTTCCGGGTGGTAACACGCTCAGGGGGCATCTGTTCTTACAACTATACATACATATATGCTGTTTGCCATTAATGTCAAACAGTTAAACTTATTTTTTTCTTTTCTATTTTTGATTAAAGCAGAAATTGTCTTACTATTATTGTCCTGCATTGGCACTCCAATGCAGGTCATTTAGTTAACTTTAATTTTTTGTTTGTTCTTTTCGATTTAGGCAATAATGGTTCCACAATAAATGTCCTATATTGATACTCCTCTTTGAGTGGCAGATTTCATTGTTATTTTAATGACTGCGTTGCACCTACTGATATAGTTATTGTGGTTTATTATTTATTTAAATGGTATGTTTTTTTCTCTTCATATATCCCGGCTAATGCCATTGTGTTTATATGTAGTTGGGTTAGAGGATAAGTTACCAGTAAGCCGAGTGTTTGCAGCACATGGAGTGAGACCTCTTGCCTCAGTGCCTTTCATTTTGTGTGCTGGGTTTCGACTCCTGATTTGAGCATGGGCTATAACATATGCTTTAAGTGGCATGTGATTTTGACGGGATATATCTTATGCCATCCTGACGGCTTTGTCGTATCCTATGACATTGTCAATATGGTCCACATTTCGATTTAATAATGTAGGGGTTCCTTCCTCTTTACACGTTCTAATTTATGTTCCCTCACAATGCAATATCGGTCGGGATGGGAAGCTTTTAGCGAGCCGGGTACTGCAGCACACGGAGTGAGACTTTTTGCCTTTTAGTACTGCTCCCTTTGTGTATTCGGATTGAGGATCCAGCTCTTGACTCTAATATGGGTTATGGTATATGCTCCAGTTAGTATGTGGTTTTGTTACTGTTTTCAGTCCAATTTCATTTCAACAGACAACAGAACTTTAATGACATCTACATTGTGATAAAGTGTGGTAGTATTTCACCACTTTATTTATATATTTTCTCATAATATATTTTTTTCACATTATTGTTGTTTTCGATTCTGAGGGCTCATTCTTTGTTATATTTACATTATATCTGTGTTTTATATTTGTGTCATTGGTTCGAGCATTTTCCTACATTCACATACCCGTATACCTCCATTATTTGGACGCTCTATGAAGCGCCCTACTGAAGAATTTGAATGTGAACATGAAACAGCATAAGAATAAAGAAAAAATTGACATGGGAACAGAGTATATTGTTATCTGCTCTTGCAAAACTTTCTGATTATATTGATACTATTTGATATCTTCTAAAAGGGGTCCACCAGTGGTGTGAATGTAGTTCACATATTCTCAGCACGTCTGACTAAGTGGGGTTTTACACAATGTATATATTCATAACATTTCGGTACACACCTAATGTTGATGCTTTTTTATGTGCATATGTTTATATGTGCACTTTGTTCTGATACATTTAGCTTACACCATTGTTATTATTACATCAATATGTGTGTTCCATTTAGAATTAACCCCCTGTAGCGTGCCGGTTATTGCGATTGTCCAGAGTTTTATTGTATACAAAAAAAATTTTAAACTCATTGTTTCTTTATCTATACTTTACTTTCTGGGCGTTAGAGGGTTAATACATGTAACTAGGATGGTGTGTGGGTGTTTCCGCCTTGTCCTTTTTTTCATATGCTTTTAATTACCTACCTGTTATATGTATTTGCTGTGATAACCTTCTACTTAGCTATGAGTAAGCATCGGTTGATGTGAAACGCATTAGCGAGCAGTTGTCCTGTGTCATCCACTTTTATGTGACCTTATTTTTGTTACAATAAAGGTGCTTTTTTCACGGAAGTGTGGCCACCCAGGCTTTTTCTTCTTGTTTATCCACTAATTGTGCAGAGTCAGCACCTGTGAGGCCGAGGGAGACTTGCATTATCATCTTAAGTGGTTATCCTGTGAGCGGCTTTATCTTCTCACCTGGCATCCATGGAGGGTCTGGGCAACATTGTCAGTACTAGGACGGCCATGTCCCTGACAGTTCCCCTTAACCACTTCAATGCACTGTATTAGATACCATACTTTGACTGCATTGTATATATAAACTGCACTGACTGCATTGATTGATATATATTTACACTAAACTGCCTGCACTGTATATATAGTCTACACTGAATGCAATGTGTATATGTATTGTAATATCGGGGACCATTAGCTCTCGTGGCAGATGCGTTTGTCAGTGATTCAAGCCAGTCAGAAACTATATTTAAGGGCATGGTAGCCCATTTTTATTAAAAAGGCAAATAAAAGTCTGTAACATAAAAGGGTTCCCACGCAGGGGTTCATCTCCAGCAAATAAACACAATAGCAAATGTTAGCCCACCTGGCTCTCTTTAGCAGTACCTCTGCTCTTTATCCTGGTCACACAGACCACAGGATTCCTCAATGTGGATGGCTTCACTTTAGCGCCCACAGCTCCGTTTTGGCCTTAGTCCTCAGGCCGATCCACTGCCTCTTGCAGTTACATGTTCTGGCTGCCTCCTGCAGCCCCTCTGACTCCTGAAGACCTCCTGTCTCTCTGGGTGTGGAGCAGTCTCCAACTCAGAGCCATGAGGTCTTCCCATACCCTCATAAGTGCTGTGCTCACCTGAGCACACATCCTGCTGGTAATCTACAAAGTCTGGACACAGGGTTGGAGATCCCGTCCCACCCAAGAAACTACAGAGCCCCATGACCGAATACCAAAACCTGGAGAAAGCTGCCAACACAGTTTTCTCCCTTTCAAAGCTATGCTTTGTAGCACTGCCGTCACCTGACATGCAAACTCTGTGTCCATTTTCCCATCCCTTTTCACAGTGACAGGGACTCTCACTATTACATATCCCCCCCCTTTGTTTCGATCCGGAGGGAGGAACACCAGCACCCATCATGGTTGGGACACCTCTGTGCTGGCTGTAAGCCACGTAGTCCCGACCTTTTTTTCGGGTGCGCTTCCAGGTACGTCCCACCCTGGATCTTAACAGGGTCCTACATTTCCCTATACTCAGCCTACTCCCTCTGTCCTTGGGGTTCCTGAGCTCACATTTCTTTTCTGTTGGCCCCCTGCCTTTCCTGCTACTTCCTTCCAACTCAGTTTCCTGATTCTGTAGAGAACCTGCTCCAGACACTACACCTGATGAGTAACCACCTTTTCCCTCACTGGTACCCGTTTTCCCCATCACAATAGGTCTCTTGGGTTTACCAACTCTTTTGCCTCCACGCTTCAATTTTCCTGGTTTCCCAAAACCTCTCTCAGAATTACTGTTCTGAGACTGTAGGGGGCCCATTTCTATGGTGTTTATAACGGGACCCCTCCTCTTATTTCTGGTACCTGACTCAGCAGTCACTAATTGTTTACCAGGTTTACCTGTACCTTTGGACACCACGTTATAATGTACCATTAACACATTACTTGGTTCATCATTGACAGACATTTTCAAACCAACATTACACCTCTCAATGTTGCACTTCACCAATGCCTTTTTTTTTTTCAGCATTTGCTAGGGCAGAGTCTGCAGAGGGCACACATACCGGAGGGCCGCCATCACCCACGGGAACCTCACAGGATGTCACCTCCCCTGGGTTCACCCACTCTGCAGACAGCTGTCCTACCACTTGACCTTTAATACCACCTGGATTTCTATCCAAAACCGGAACAGGCGAGCTCTCGTCTGATCCGCGTACCAACCTTATTGCACTTTTTACCCATTTCCCTGACTCAGAGACCATATCAGGTTTGTCACATAAACCTATTATTGGACTGGTGACCCCAGTCTCTTTAACCACCTCTGTCTGAGCCCCAGTCAGGATTTCTGCTGTTTTCTGGTCCATGCTCGGCCCTTCCATCTCACGTGGTTTGTCCACCGGTGCAGTATACGCGCCCTTCACCGACAACTGACCAGCACCACCCTGGACCATAGCCGCAGAAATGCTTCCCATCAGGTTGTTAGGAGGTGAAAGCTCAGACATTTTGGATTCATTTTTAGTTTCTCCAAAGCATCTCCCATATAACATTTTTTCAGGAATTAACCCAGCAGCATACCCAGAAGCAACTTTTAACAAAAGTAATACATTCAAGAATAAACCATTCCTGTCTTGTTCTCCTTTGTTCTGTACAGCCTGCCATTTAGTGCTCCACCTAGTGGTACGCCACAGTACCAGGCCATCTGACTGTGGAGGAGACACCCCAATATAGATTGGCTGTACATCCCAAAGTTTAAGCATCTCCTTTAATGCTTTGGTTACAGACCAGACCCTTAATCCCAGACCCAAGTCCTTTCTGGGGACTTTCATTACATTGGGAATGCAGACAGACCCATTTGCTGAGACTTGAGAAGTTGCAATTGTCAAACAAACATCCTCCCAGCTGGAGGTAACCACAGCCTGGTGCTCACCCAGAGCGCTGCCAGGTGCTGGACTCATACCCAACTTCTCAGGCTCAGCATCAGTGAACTGCTCCAGAACATTACCAGTGACAACATCACTTTGACATTCCATGTCAACCTCAGAACCGATCCATCCGCCCAAGGGGACACATAACAGATGGGCTTATTTGCAGGCTCATTACACAAATCATTGTGAATCATGCCAGACTGTGGTAATACATGTTTTAACACAGCAGGTTGCAATACCCCATATTCACCACCTTGCTCGGCTGGCACTTCATAAACCTCACACACCTTTGCATTTTTCACAGGTTGTGTTAACCCACCATTTACCTGCACATTTTTAGTACTAGCAGTTTGCACTAACACATTACCATTACACGGTACAGTTCCACACTGTCCCACCAGAGTGACATCGCAGTTGTCCAGGGCAACCTCTGGCTCCAATAAATGAAGTTCCCCGGAGATGTCTAGGGACAACTGTGCTGTCTTACCACCAGTTGCTATGGGCAATGGCCCATTTTTGATTACAGCTGTTGCTCTGCAAGAACCTGGGGGTTTCCCAACAGCAATACATTTTCCATAATCATCAACATTGACAGCATTTGTACCTCTTGCAGGCTGTCCTAGCCCACTGCCAACTTGAGACTGGCAGACATTAGACACATCACTATTTTCCTCTTGAGATGCACACACAGGTGCAGGTTTGACTTTAACCCCTGCCTCCCCACTGCACAGGGACAAGTCACCCTCAAGAACACATTCAGTGGCCCCACTAACTGGGGTCACTCTCACATCATCAGGGACAGTCTTGTAACCAGTGCTTTTATACTGAAAATCAGCAGTTCCAGCCAGACAGTCTTACCCACCGCAGTAGTTGGGGTCACCATCTTCATTTGAGTACATTGTCTTATGAACCAATCCTCTGCTGCACTTTTACTGGCCAACTCCCCCTGGTGGCCACGGGATGAAACTACAGCAGGCATCTCCCACTGTTTAGCACCACCTGCCGACACAACAGGAAACTCCTTCTTGTTGCTAGGGGTGACTGCAAACATATTTTCACAGGAATCTGGGCCCGCAGATAAAGACTTTTTCTCAGCAATATTATCTCCAGCTGAATTGCAGAACCTAGGACAAGAAAACATGCCATGCCCCAGCTGGCCACATTCCAGGCATGGTACTGGACGACTTTTTCCCAGAGCGCTTCTCTCCTGGTGATTCCCAGCTGGCTGGAACGCACAAGCCTTTTTATGGGGACGCTGAGCCAAATCTCCACTGCAGCTCCTCCTGTCCGGCACCACTTTTAATCTCGTCGCCATGGGAGATCGCACTCTCCCAGCAGAACTTTGCTGGCTCTCTCCAACATGATGTATAAGCTTCTCCTGAAGCCACTTGCCACGATCCTGGTTAGACATACCCCATGGTACACAGACAGCCCGACTGGCTTCCTCTGTGTTGCTATGGGCAACCACTCTTGGTCTCAGCCTTTGATCAGCCTTTCGCTTTGTAAATAGCATGGGCTTCTCTCTGCTGGATCCTGACACATTGACATTTTTCACAATAGCTACTGTTTTAACTGCAGCAGCGTCGCCAGGGGCAACAACACCCCTCTTCCAGTTATGGACATCCAGCCGCTCTCCCCTTACACTGAGGGTTGGCTTTCGTTCCTCTGTAGCTTGGTTCAGCGCTGCCAGGTGCCGCTTGCACCAGTCCACAGCCGATTCAAACACTGGTGGACTTTCCATACTCGCAGTCACTCCACTTTTGTAGCAAAAAATGAAGCACTGTCACTTTAAAGCAAGTTGCTTTTCACTTCATGCAAGCTTTCCTCACCTGCACAGTGCACACACAGATTGTGCTGGCTCATGCACACAAACACAGTTCATAGCAGAAAAAATAAGTTTGACTTTTCATTCACAGGTACACCACCTGCAACACGCAATGCCTTTTGCCTGGCTGCACTTCCACACACAGCCAATAGTTACTGACTTGAACTCACTGTGGAGCAAGGACCCGGATTTCACCATCTGTTGGCCCACGTTCGACAACCACTTGTAATATCGGGGACCATTAGCTCTCGTGGCAGATGCGTTTGTCAGTGATTCAAGCCAGTCAAACTATATTTAAGGGCATGGTAGCCCATTTTTATTAAAAAGGCAAATAAAAGTCCGTAACATAAAGGGTTCCCACGCAGAGGTTCATCTCCAGCAAATAAACACAATAGAAAATGCTAGCCCACCTGGCTCTCTTTAGCAGTACCTCTGCTCTATATCCTGGTCACACAGACCACAGGATTCCTCAATGTGGATGGCTCCGCTTTGGCCTTAGTCCTCAGGCCGATCCACTGCCTCTTGCAGTTACACGTTCTGGCTGCTTCCTGCAGCCCCTCTGACTCCTGAAGTCCTCCTGTCTCTCTAGGTGTGGAGCAGTCTCCAACTCAGAGCCATGAGGTCTTCCCATACCCTCATAAGTGCTGTGCTCACCTGAGCACACACCCTGCTGGTAATCTACAAAGTCTGGACACAGGGTTGGAGATCCCGTCCCACCCAAGACACTATGGAATCTCCAAACTACAGAGCCCCATGACCGAATACCAAAACCTGGAGAAAGCTGCCAACACAGTTTTCTCCCTTTCAAAGCTGTGCTTTGTAGCACTGCCGTCACCTGACATGCAAACTCCGTGTTAATTTTCCATCCTTTTTCACAGTGACAGGGACTCTCACTATTACAGTATGTATATATATATATATATATATATATATATATATATATATATATTAAACTGCCTGCACGCCACTAACTAACCTGCCTAATCTAGTTCAAGTTATCTCAATCTCCTCCATGTATCACACTATATAATGACGGAGCGATCACTTGTAAACAAACTAGCGTCATGTCCAGTTCCTCTCTCCCCTCTCTGTACCGATCGGTACAGTGTGAGCAGAGAGGGGAGAGATCGGTGGCAGCAGCGCTGTGGGCTGGATGTGTAGTGCCCACAGCGCTGATATGTGCCCATTGCAGCCATCCATGCTCAGCCATCCATACTCTGCATACTCATCCATCCATCCATGCTCAGCCATCCATACTTAGCATAATCATCCATCCATCCATGCTCAGCCATCCATACTCAGCATACTCATCCATCCATCCATACTCAGCAATACTCATCCATTCATCCATCCATCCATCCATCCATCCATCCATCTATCCATGCTCAGCCATCCCATCCACCCCATCCATACTCAGCTATACCAAGCCATACCCAGCAATACTCAGCCATACCCAGCAATACCCAGCCGTACTCAGCCGTACCCAACCGTACTCAGCCGTACTCAGCCGTACCCAGCCGTACTCAGCCACACTCATTCATGCTCAGTCATTCCATCCATACTCAACCATCCCCATCCATGGCTCATCCATCCCCATTCATGCTCATCCACACCACATCAGTTCTCATCCATGCCACATCCATGCCACTACAGTGCCTCACAAAAGTGTAATAGGTAGTCACATTAAATTTAAACTTATGCCCCTAGAACACCTGAGGTTGCTCCCTGCATGTTGGACCTCTCTATGTGGCCAGGCTGTGTAAAAGTCTCCCACATGTGGTATTGCCGTACTCAGGAGGAGTAGGATCATCTATTTTGGGGTGCAATTTTTGGTATGTACATGCTTTGTGTTAGAAATATTGTATAAAATGGGCAACTTTGTGTAAAAAAAAAATGCGTTTTCATTTTTTTTACACATTTTTCAAAAACTTGTAGAAAAAAATGACATCTTCAAAGACTCATTATGCCTTATAGATTATATATTGGGTTGTTTTCTTTCCAAAACTGGGTCATTTTTGGGGCGTTTCCATTGTCCTGGAGCTCCAGAACCTTCAAAAGTGTTAGACGTAGTCAAGAAATGATGTGTGTAATTTATGCTCCTAATGGTGTTCCCTGCATGTTGGGCCTCTGTATGTGGCCACGCTGTGTAAAAGTCTCACACATGTGGTATTGCCGTACTCAGGAGGAGTAGTAGAATGTGTTTTGGGGTTTAATTTGTGCTATGCATATGCTGTGTGTGAGAAATAACCTGCTAATATAACAATTTTGTGAAAAAAAAAATTAAAAAAATCTTGATTTTACAAAGAATTGTGGGAAAAATTACTTAAAAAAACTCACCATGCCTCTTACTAAATATCTTGGAATGTTTACTTTCCAAAAAGGGGTCATTTTGGGGGGTATTTGTACTTTCCTGGCCTGTTAGGGTCTCAAGAAATGAGTGCATCAGGTGTGATCAATTTTCAGAGATTGGCACCATAGCTTATGAACTCTATAACTTTCACAAAAACCAAATACTATACACCGATTTGGGTTATTTTTACCAAAGATATGTAGCAGTATAAATTTTGCCCAAAATATTTAAAGAAAAATTACCAATTTGCAAAATTTTATAACAGAAACTAAGAAAAATGCATTTTTTCACAGAATTGTCGGTCTATTTTCTTTTATAGCGCAAAAAATAAAAAACCCAGCGGTGATTAAATACCACCAAGAGAAAGCTCTATTTGTGTGAAAAAAAAGGACACAAATTTCATATAGGTACAGTGTTGGATGACTAAGTAATTGTCATTCAAAATGTGAGAGCACCGAAAGCTGAAAATTGGTCTGGTTAGGAAGGAGTTTAAGTGCCCAGTGGTCAAGTGGTTAAATCCGTCTGGTCCCGGACTCTTCCCCTTAGGTAGGTTCTTAATAATATTCTCTATTTCTTCCTGAGTAATTGGTTCCTCAATGGAAACAACTAGGTCAGGAGAAAGTTTTGGATATTTTATCTCTGCTAAGTAGTTCCTGATCCTCTCTCTATGTTTAAAAGAAGAATGCAACAAGCTATCTGGAAATAAGCAATAGAGATTGCCATAAAAGTCCTGGAACAGCTTAGCTATATCGGATGATTGAAATACCTGTTTTCCATCCTGGGACACAAGCTTATGAACACGGCACTTCTCCTTTCTCTTCCTCCAAACTTTAGCTAGCATTTTCCCAGGTTTGTTGCCCTATTCATAAAATCTATGAGCCCAGATCCTTAATCTTTTCTTAACCTGTTGGTCCAGGAACACGGACAATCACGTGCCTCATTGAGACGGTTCTTGATTTGAGAAGATTGGAAGCGTTTATATAAGTTTTCCATATGTTGTATATCTGAAAGTAAGCGCTGCATTTCCTCAGATTTTTCCTCTTGAGCTTCGAACCTTGTGAAATTAGAACACCTCTAATAACTGTTTTGTGCCCTTCCCATATTACCTTTTGGGAGACTTTGTCTGTATTGTTTATCTCATAATATGTTGTAATTGCTTCAGTAATTGCTGCTAAGGCCATAGGGTCTTCCAAAATGTTGTTGTTCATGCGCCAGATCCATTCCCTCTCCATCCCATTGTGAGGTCTAATCGTGATTGAGACCGGGGCATGATCCGACAAAGTAATCTGTTCAATGACTGCTCCCTCTAACAGATCTAAATAAAACTGATCCAACCATAACAGATCAATTCTAGAATACATCTTTTGGACCTTAGAATAATAACTATAATTCCTTATAGATGCATTAAGCATCCTCCAGCAGTCAATTAAATGATTTGACTGCATAGTCTTAGGAAAACGCTTTAAGGCCCTTTTGGATAGTACCGACTTTCCAGTTGATTTGTGTAGCTCTGGGTTGGGGCTTAAATTAAAGTCTCCCCCCAGAACAAGGATGCCATCCTGGAAGGATACCAATTTGGAGAGAACCCCTTCTATAAATGTTATTTGACGAAGATTAGGGGCATATATTGTAGCAAAAGTATATGTATGGCCCTGGATCTGACCTTTCAAAAAAAAAAAAAAAACGGCCCTCGGGGTCTATACAGGAATCATTGATCACGAAAGGGCAGTTCTTGTGAATTCCTACAGCCACCCCTCTGGCCTTTGAAACCGGTGATAAACTTAAATACCACTGGTTAAATGTATATGTAGGTAATTTAGGAGTTCTAGTGGTCTTAAAATGTGTCTCTTGCAGCATTATAATCTGAGGATTCAAATACCTTAATTCTAACCAAATTTTATTTTGTTTAATCGGAGAACACATTCCATGGACATTATAAGAAATCACCTTAGATGTTTGTCAGAGATGGTATCTATAAAAAGAGCATCAGGAATAATCCATGTAATATAGATGTGACAGGACCAGGTCCCCCTTTCCCCAAAGAAGAAATAAAAAGAAAAACCACAAACCACACAAGCAGAGAACACAATCCCAACCAACACTCATACTCCACTCGCCCAATTCCAAAAACCTTCATTAATCCCCCAAAACAAATCAACCCAAAACCATACAAAACAAGAAAAAAACAAAACCAGGCAAGAAATAACAAAACCTAAGGTCTCACATGGGGCCTGCTTGCACACCGCAAGCCATGCGCGCGTGTCCAAAAAGGACCTGGCTCTGAACAACGGAGTCCTCCCTATAGGAGATTTGAAACCCACCATGATCTAGGTTTACCTCCCTCCCCCCTTCCAAGCTAATCAAGACCTATACATACTCTGTGCAGTCTCTTACTTTATACTAAACCAAAAAAAAATAAAAATACACACACACACACCACAACACAGCAAAATAATGAGTTATAACCGTGTCTCCATTGTGGCCATGATACCGCCCCTCCACTCTAGTTATGGGTCTCTTAAATGAAGGCTCTTCTTCACCTTGGAGAAACATTGTAGTACACCACTAGTTAGTCATTTGATTTCAATGGAGAGTAAGTAAAAAAACCCGTAAGTTATATTAGTACCTCCCTTAATTTAATACCATGTCCACTTGAGTCTATAATGCGTTTAAGTTAAGTCGACCTCTTTTCAGTCAACTCTCTTTGTCTCCTATGAGAACCACTAGAGACCTTACTCCAAGGAATTGATGGTAACGGGATTTGGGCAAAATCCGTCCTCTGATTTTCAGGGGATGTCACCTCTGAAAGGCCTAAAGCTTCCATGAAGCCTGCTAAATGTGATCTATAGACCGTGGTAACATCACCCTTTTTAGGATATAATCCAAAGGGAAAGCCCCAGTGGTATGTAATCCCTGCCTGTCTTATGGCCTCTAAAAGAGGTCGCAATGAGTGCCGTTTTGATAAGGTACATCTAACAATATCTGTGAGAAAGTGTAATTGAGCTCCTTCAAATTCCAGAGATTGTCTAGAACACATCCTGTTGATGACACCATCCTTAAGTGAGTATTTGTGCATTCTACAGATCACATCTCTCGAGGCATCAGTGCCCAGAGTAGACTGCCTGAATACCCGTGCACCCAATCAAATTAAATCAGGGTAGGGGTCTCTAGTCCCAGGATTGAATTGAAAATGCTCTGCAAGGTTAAGCTAAGATCTTGCATCCCGACTGTCTCAGGGAGGCCCCTAATTCTAGTAAAGTAGAATCAATAAGTATTAGCATAAAGATATATATGCATGAATGAGAGGCCTGGACCCAAAGATGGTAGGGAACATGGAGATGGTAAGAAACATAGGATAACAGAGGGATACTAACAGTTGTTTCTATGTTTCTTACCATCTCCATGTTCCCTACCATCTTTGGGTCCAGGCCTCTCATTCATGCATATATATATCTTTATGCTAATACTTATTGATTCTACTTTACTACTTTAGATGCCTGACAAACATACTTATGTTTACAGCCTACACTCTTTATGAACTAACGAGGTCTCTAGGGTTACATCACTACACCTATGCTATGCCTGCTCGCCGTTTGGCCCCTTGTGGGGTCCCACCTGACTTCGCCCCCTCAGCTCCCTGTGGGGCACCTGCTGCCGCTATTTTGGAGCCGCACACCTGTAGCCATGGTCAAGCTCAGTGGTGAGTATGGGGACCCATAACCCCTCCTACCCTGTGCCTTTATAACTAATACTGTGCCATTTTGCCAACTATATACTTTTTTATCTTAGGTACAATGTTACACACATCCACCCCTAAAGAGCGATCTGGATCTTGCAAAACTAGTTGGGTAGTATGATACCTGTGTACTATGACTGCTATTACATCCATGTACCAATATTTCTTGTTTATATATCTTTTTTTTTGGCAAATGTTGGTGTTATCTATGCATGAAAACAATTTTACTTGAATAAATCATATACTGTATTTACTACTGTTATGTTTACTGGCGGAAACGGTACCCACTTCATTTAAAGTCCCAGGGCGAATCCTTCATTTTACTATATGTTATAGGGATGGAAGTGTGTTACTGGGGACACCAGACCTTTCTCTTTTTTCTTGGTATCCACTTTAAGGCAGTCTAATTCCTGTTTAAACGCAGTTTCCATTTTTCTCAACATGGCTTCAAGGTCCACCTTGATAGGGAGAGATCTAATATGCTCTCTAATATCCCAATCCCGTTCAGGGGAGATGGGTGCCGCAGCACCTGGACCTAACTGATCATTGGGTTGTTTTTGTATCTGATTCTGTGATAGTAGCTGTTCCAGTGGTTTCAGCTGTTCTGGCTAACTTGCATTTGATGCAGCAGTTGAATCAGGGAGCGTTGCTGTAATTGCTTCTGTAATTGAAGGTCTTGCTGTAGCAGCAAATGTGTCTGTGACTGCGACTGTAGATGCAGCTCAGAAGGTAACTGCTGCATCCGCATCTGTTACTGCTGATACAGTTGTGGCTGTAATTGCTGCTGTAATCTCGTCTGCTGTTATGATTGGGCCCTACGATTGTGCCTGCTGTATCTGCTACCCTGCTTGCACTTTTAACTGCAGCTGTGCCCCCAGCTGAGGCCATGTCTGCAATAGCTGTGCCTGCGATGGAGACTGTGATTACCCTTGTATCTGTGGCAGCAACTGTCTCTCTAACTGCATCTGTAGTTGTGATTCTGAATGTGGTTCTAAATGTAGTTGCAATTGCGTTTGCTGCACTGACCACTGCTGTTGCAGCAGATGTATCTGGTTCTGCAAGAGAGGATACAGTGGGGGATATTTCTGCAGGCCAATCTGTAAGTGTGACTGTACCTCTAATTGTTGCTCTAATTGCTGATGTGGTTGTAGTTGATTTTGGGGAGCCAAGTCTTCCTGTGTCTATATCTGATGAAAATGCTGTAACTGCAGTTGAGTCTGAAGTTGTATTTGCGACTGTGACTGCATCTGTAACTGTGGCTCTTCTTTCTGTAGCTCTAACTGTAGTTGTTGCTGTAATTGCAACTGTGCCAATTGCGATATCTGTTCTTGTTCCTGCTGTTGGGACAGTAGCTGTGGCCATTGCTGTAAATCTAGGTGCAAGTCCAGGTGCTGCTGCATTTGCAATTGCTTCTGATATGTCTGGTGCTGAGAGGTCTGGGGCATCAAGTACTCCTGTGTTAGTGTCTCCATCCGTATCTGTGACTGTGGCAATGTCTGTTCTTGGAGAGCGGACCTAAGCTACAGCAACAAACCCGTATGGGTTTGTTGCTGTTGCTGTGTTTGCAAAGGCTGTAGCTGGTGCTCCATCTGCTGCTGTAGCAGAGTTTGTGACTGTTGCTGCCACTGCTCTTGCTGTAACTCTAGCTGATGCTGCTGTTGCCGCTGTTCCGATTCTTCTGATTGCTGTTCGAGTTGTAATTGTGATTGTAACTGTAATGCCCCGTACACACGGTCGGATTTTCCGATGGACATTGTCCGATCAGAGCGTGTTGTCGGAAATTCCGACCGTGTGTGGGCTCCATTGGACATTTTCCATCGGATTTTCCGACACACAAAGTTGGACAGCAGGAGATAAAATTTTCTGACAACAAAATCCGATCGCGTCAATTCCGACCGTGTGTGGCCTGTTCCGACGCACAAAGTGCCACGCAAGCTCAGAAGAAATTCCGACACGGGACAGCTCGTTCTGGTAAACGTAGCGTTCGGAATGGATACAGCACTTTCGTCACGCTGCAATGTTCAAAATGGTTTAATACAGCGCACTCTCTTCTTCTTTATAATGTGACAAGAATTAAGTAGTTTTGATGCTCATATTCACACACACTTCTCACAAACTTATTTTGTTACTATTTATCGGGATTCCCTCAATATATTTAGATTTCTCACATCTGACAACAACATTTTTTTTTATTTTTGGATTTTAATATAGATTCTTTTTTGTGTTTCTCTTTTTTATTTTTTATTTTTTTGGTGATTTTGATTTGTATTCCCGAAAATGTGTGTGTTTTTGGTGACAAGTTCCCACAACTCCACTAATATGTTGTTCTATTTAATCTGTAGGAGATTATTTGGTGTTGTTGTCCCTTGTTAATTTCACATTGTACTTTAGAAATGTACCTGAATCGTCACCAACAAACTGTCCTTTTTGGATGAAAACACACACAGGATAGTAGAATTTCCCTAAAAAAATTTTATTAAGGGCTCACAACTAAACAAAGAGGGAGGCAACGCTGGAGAAACTGCAGAAGTGGGTGAAGCCTTGGACCCCCAGGGCACACATCAATTATTTAAAAGCAAAATTGGTGGCCTGAGGAGTCCTTATCTAAGGGAGGGCAGTCTGGTCCAGAAGTCCCAGAGATCCGGAAAGCAACAGATGACATCTGTGTCCCCAGGCTGTGGTCATACAAGAGACTGCATCTTCTGTCAGACCAGACTGAACCCAGGGTCATCACTCTTTGGTCTTCTTTCCATGCTTCCTTACAGGCTTTGGCTGTGGTGGTGGAGTTGCGGCAGCAGGAGGAGGAGGAGGAGGAGGATCGTCCCTCTCAATGACATCCGTCTTGTGTGTCAGTTCCCCACTCAACCCCTTACGAAGGACTTTATAAATCAGGTCCTCAGAGATCTTGCGTTGGCCCTCCTGCATGCCCTGCAATTTTGTGGCAGCCATGCAGGCAAAGGCCTCTTCAGGACTGGGGAAGGCTCTGAGGGACGCCGAAGCCTCCTGGATCAGCCTGTATGCTGAATCCTGCACGGGACTCGGAGTGGCCTTCCTGGCTCGTTTATATGGCAGGCGGAGGGGAGGGACCTGAGACTCAGTCAGGCTGCGACTTGTCCCAGGCTTCTCTTGGCTGCCACTTAGCCCCGCCTCCACCTGGCTGCCACTAATCCCCGCCTCCTCCTGGCTGACACTAATAATCCCCGCCTCCTCCTGGCTGCCACATTCCACAGCCTCCTCCTGGCTGAGGTCTTCCTGTGTATGAAAAAGGGACATAGTTTTAGTTTTTTATTCATCAATCACACACAATTTTCACCTCCTGACTGCTGCAAATTGAATGTTAACAAATATAACAGACTATCCTTCTGAGCCCAGCAGTTTTCATTCTTGTCCCAATTTTGGGTGCCCACTACTGTCTATTGATATGTAAAGCACTTTTTTTAATCAGCAATTAGTGATCAATAATAACATCTAATAAACATCATTTATTTATTGACCAGAAATCTGTAGAAGAATGCTATACCTGACTCCAGCTGGGCTCCTCCACTTCTTCCTGGCTGGAAGGCCCAGGTTGGACATCGGAAGCCTCGGCTGGGGTGGAAGGAAGAGTGGAAGGAAGAGTGGAGAGGGATTCCCTGACTTCAGTGTGGTCTGACAGAAATCGCAGTCTCTCATAGTACCACAGCCTGGGGACATAAATGTCATCTGCTGCAGCTCCGGACCTCTGGGAATCCGTGACCTTCTTGCGCTCCCTAAGATAAGTGCTCCTCAGGCCACCAATTTTAGCTTTTAAATAAGGGATGGTTGCTGTGGGGACCACCGGCTTCACCAACTCCAGCAGTTTCTCCAGCGCTGCCTGCCTCTTCTGTTTGTGATTATAGTGGGGGTGTCTCACTTGCCACAGACAGGGCAGCTCCCTGTACTTGTCTATGAACAGGGGCAGGAAATTGTGGTCGTTGAACCCATCCATTTTCTCTGCAAGACACAACACAAGATAAACCCTAATGTCAGGCCAAACTCCCCTAATCTTGTTACAATATAGGCTTCCATTTCGAAGCAGTATAGGCCCAAGTTTAGATCCTACCTTCGTTAGCATGATCGGCGTCTCCGATGCTCCTTCCTCTGCTCACAGATCGTACGTAAGACGCGCGCGTTACAATTTATACACACTGCGCATGCGTATAACTCCGCCCGCCCCTGACGTTCTTTCTAGTCTAGTCCCCGCCCCTTTTCGTTCGGCGCAAAGAATTGGGTTGTGTAGATGGCTTTGTTACTAGAATGAAATGCAAACTAGATTGTGTGTAAGGAGAGGACACTCAGCAGCTGTTTTCACATCTTGACACTGGAGCACTAGTGTGGGACACAAGAACACCATTTTTATTAGGGGGGCCACACAGGTGCCCCACTGTATACTATAGGGGGGGCTACATCTGTGAAGCTTTTACCAAACAGGTAAAGTATTGCAGCTTGACAAAGGACACTAAAAAAGCTACATCTTGGAACTCGGCTAAAATAGACAATTGTACCCCACTTCCAAGCAATGTTTCATCTTTATAGTTCTGACCTCAAATATCTGTGTGCTAATTATACCATTTTTGTTTTACATAGGGGAGAAAAGACTCGGAGGACACCCCTCATCCGAGGAGACCAGAGACCCCCCCCCCCTGGAAGAAGGGGAAATCCACCCAACACAAGCTGAGCAGGAGGATGAAGACGTGGTGGAAGTAGTTACCACAACAGGTGAGTGTCTGCGACCACAGGCTCAGATAAGAGATGGATGGCGGCATTTTTTTGCAAACCTAATTTATTTTGGGTTTCCTCTCTTTTTAGGTGATCGTGAGGTTGTGGATCCAGATCCTTTCACATCCGAAAGTGCCCAGATCCTGATCGGGGAGATCATGGGGTGTAATTTACAATTGGAAAACATCAAGCAAAACATCAATGATGTTATTCCAAAATATAAAAACATCATTGATGTTTTGGGGCGAGTTTAAAGCACCTCCAAATCACTTTCTTCTTTTGTCTGCTACAATGTGCGAAATGTTTTTGTGATTTTTCCCAAAGCCAAATTTGGAGGATGCACACAGTGTGTCAACATGTGCTATCTGCCATCACGGGAGATCAATGGACGTGTTTTGGGGGTGCAACCCCTTCCTCAATAATAAAGTAGCGGTGAGGAAGGGCTTTCTCCCCCAAAACACATCCCTTGATCCCCCCTGATGGCAGATAGCACATGTTGACATTGGGAAATTTGTGTGCATCTTCCAAATTTGGCTTTTCCAGGGGTGATTTCCCCCCATCTGAACGCTATATCAAACACATTTCCTAAATACTCATGTCTGATATTGCCTTCCAGTTCTACCAAATGTGAACTTTGTAAGATCAAGATTTGTGTCTTTCTTGTTGGTTTTACACAGGCCTGTTTTCTATAAAATGCACATTTTGATTTTGGATAATGACACCACAAAAATTGGTATACAACAAACATGTTGGTTTGTCAGAAAAACCTTTGGTAAATGCACATGTGATTGTGCAGGTATTAAAAAGATTGTTCATCAAGAATGTGTGGATTATTGTCTCAACACTACAACACTTTTGGGGTGATGTAATTGTTGTTTTATGAGAAAATGGGGGTTATTTCCTAAGGGGAAATCCACTTTGCACTACAAGTGCTGTTTCAGTGCAGTTGCAAGTGCACTTGTAGTGAAAAGTGTCTTTGCATTTAGTAAATAACAGCCAACAGTGCTTTGTATAAGGTTACACAATCACGACATTTTCTGCACTCCACGCATTTCTGTCAGGGTCAGCTAAAACAAACACAAGCAGTAAATGTCCACAAAGAAGAGCCTGGGGGGAGATGCCTGTCGAGAACTTGAGGTCCTGCAGGCTTCTCCCTGTGGCCAAATACCGCAAGGTAGCGACCAGCCTCTGCTCCGGAGTGATGGCTTGCCTCATGCAGGTATCCTGCCTGCTGATATAGGGGGTCAGCGAAGCCAACAAACGGTGAAATACGGGGTCCGTCATCCTGAGAAAGTTCCTGAAATCATCAGGATTATTCTCACGGAGCAAAGGCATATGAGAGAACTGGTCACGCTGAAGCAACCAATTCTTGGTCCATGAACTCCTCCCCACCTTGTTCATGGACTGGACTTGTGTCAAGGTCAGGACCCCAACACCAAGCCCCCGCACAGCACGAACTGTACGAGGAGTACGCATACGAAACATGGCTAGAAAACGGTCGGCTGCTCAGAACGAAGTAACAGAACGCACTGAAGAACAGCAAGGCCTGTGAAGAGCGACCTGAAAAACAGCAACAAGCAGGCAAGATCACACAGAAAACTCCGATACGAACTGACTGCACGCACTGAAGAGCAGATACAAACCCACAAGCACAAACTGAACGTCAGAAAACGATCTGAAAGCCACGAGTCTGAAAAAGCGCGAATCGTCTCTCACCAAACTTTTACTAACACGAGATTAGCAAAAGGAGCCCAAAGGGTGCTGCGCTTGGTTCTGAACCGGCCTTTTCTAGTCTCGTCGTACGTGGTGTACGTCACCGCGTTGTTGGCGATCGGAAATTCCGACAACTTTGTGCGACCGTGTGTAGGCAAAACAAGTTTGAGCCAACATCCGTCGGAAAAAATCCTAGGATTTTGTTGTCGGAATGTCCGAACAAAGTCCGACCGTGTGTACAGGGCATAAGTGTGGCAGTGGCAGAATCTGTAATTGTGGTATTGGCATTGGCTGTAACTGTGTATGTTGTATTTGCGATACTGACTGTGGGTGAGGCTGTGGCTGCGTTTGAGATTCCTGCCATGATTGGACCTGTGATTGGGCCTGCAAAGATGACTGTATAGAAAGCTGTATAGATGGCTGTGTAGCTAGCTGTGGCTGCTCTATAATTTGAAGAGATTCAAGCAGTGCAGGGTATGAAGAAGGTGCAGATATAGGTGCAGATATAGGGAGAGACATAGGTAATTCAAGCAAATCAATTCCATCAAGACTTATCCTCAACCTGCTTCCTCTGATCTTTGCACTTGTTGTTTGCTGGGTTCTCTAATTGCTGCTTGAACCAGGTAAGCTTCTTTCATTATTCCCATCTTCTGAACTGACGATGGCTGATGCAGGAACTCCTGCACCCCCTTTCATAGATCCTGAAGGTGCTGTGACAGCCAGGACAGCTGCAACAGCTACAGGGGAACCCTTTCCTCTCTCCTGGAAGAGAAATGTCTGGCCATGCAATATATTTCTTTGCTGACCTGCTAGTTTCTGCTTCAGCTGTTTAGGCTGATTAGCCCTTCTCTGCCTCCTGGCCATACAGGCAGGGGATGTGGCAGGGGATATGACAGGTATGGCAGGTATGCAAGACTGTTTAATGTCCACTGTGCATATACTATAGCCAGGAAATCTTTCTAAGCCACAGGAACTGCGGAGAGGTGAGTGCACTATCAAAGTCTGCACAGACATCCAGTCCAGGGAGGAGAGGGGGGCAGACACAGCTAACCCAGGGAGAGGCTGTCTCTGCCTCCTTCACACTGTCACACTGTTACACTGCTACCACTTTGCAGCAGCCTGCTTCACTTCTTCACTCTAGGCCCCATTCACACTTGAGTGTAGCATTTTCAGGCAGAAAGCCACACAATTTTACCATGTTTTGCCTCGATTTGTGCCGCATTTTTGCCACGATTTTGACACGATTTTGTACAGGTCAAAAGGTCACAATGTAAAAAGTAGAAAAATGCCCAAATCTGCCTAAAAAAGTTTCAAAACTTGTTTGAGCTTCAGGCAGGTTGAAGCGTCTGGCTTCAGGGGTTTTGGAGTGGAGATGTGTAGCATCTCCATAGAGAATAATTGATTTTTTCCCCTCCAGCGCTTTGTAGCTTCAGGCCTCAAGCTAAAAAATGCTCAGGTGTGAATAGAGCCTAAGATACAGTTTTCAGGCTCATAATTTGTCTGCCTTGGCTCTCCTCCACCTTCACTTTCGCAGCTGTCCAGCTCCCAGCCTTCCTCCTGAGTGCAGACTCCTAGGTGCGGATATCAAGTCACAGTGACAGTCTGAGTCTAGTTTTTGATCTCCAGCCAGCTAGCTATCTAGCTATCAAGCTGCCCTCACCTCCCACAGATTCAGTCCATGCCACTCCTCTCTCCAGCAACCCTAGCCCGCAGCCCAGCCCGCTTCAGATCTTAGCTGCATGCCACATTAGTCCATAAATCCGGGAGAGCCCTGGAGAGCTCGGGAGAGCGGAGGTCAGAGTGAGAGCGAACACCTCCCTCACCTCACATGGTCAGGACCGCCCGCCACAGGGATTATTTTAATTCACTGACCAAATATAATGCATCTAATACAATAACATCTTGCCAGAGGCCCTTATGGACTATGTAACAGTAATCCCTAAAGAGGGAAAGAATCCTACACTATGCATGAGTTATCGTCCAATATCTCTTCTAAATTTAGATATTTAAAATATTAGCAAAGGTATTGGCTTCTAGATTGCAGCCTTACCTACCGTCCCTGATTGACCTTGAACAGACAGGGTTTATCAAGGGCAGGGAAGCCAGAGACAACTCAGTAAGAGCCTTGCATTTGATTTACTTGGCTACTAAAAACACAAATGCCTAGTCTACTCCTGTCTACAGATGCCGAGAAAGCCTTTGATAGGGTAGACTGGTCATTCCTTGAGGAGGTTCTAGCCATCGCGGGCCTGGGGCCAAGAATGTTATGCTGGATTGTGGCCCTGTATAGGAAACCCACGGCTAGGGTGAAGGTCAATGGTGGCCTTTCGTCCTCTTTTGAGATACAGAACGAGACTCAGCAGGGGTGCCCTTTGTCACTGTATGTATGTGTAAACACACAAATCTTGATTCTCTCAGGGGAAAAGGAGACAGATCTTGTGCTCCTACTAAATAGGAACACCGATCAATCTGCTCCCCCAGGCAGTCCCACCCCCCCCACAGTTAGAACACACCTAGGAAACACAGTTAACCCCTTGATCGCCCACTAGTGTTAACCCCTTCCCTACCAGTGACATTTATACAGTAATCAATGCATTTTTATAGCACTGATCGCTGTATAAATGTCACTGGTCCCAAAAATGTGTCAAAAGTGTCAGATTTGTCCGCCGCAATATCGCAGTCCTGATTAAAAATCGCTGATCACTGCCATTTCTAGTAAAAAAAAAATAAAAATGCCATAAATCTTTTCCCTATTTTGTAGACGCTATAACTTTTGTGCAAACCGATCAATATACGCTTATTGCGATTTTTTTTTTTTTACCAAAAATATGTAGAAGAATACATATCAGCCTAAACTGGGCTATTTGGGATATTTATTATAGCAAAAGGTAAAAGATATTGTTTTTTTTTTTTCAAAATTGTTGCTCTTCTTTTGTTAATATCACAAAAAATAAAAACTGCAGAGGTGATCAAATACCACTAAAAGAAAGCTCTATTTGTGGGAAAAAAGGACGCAAATTTTGTTTGGGTACAGTGTTGCATGACCACGCAATTGTCAGTTAAAGTGACAGTGCCATATTGCAAAAAATGGCCTGGTTAGTAAGGGGGTAAAATCTTCTGGGGCTGAAGTGATTAATAACATTACCTAATTTAATGGTGGACCTAAAGGATTTTGCTATTATGTCGAATTTCTAAATTAATTATAACAAATACGAAATTTTGCAGTAACACATACCCAAAACTATAGAGGATTCTCTTAAGCATTCTTTTTCTTTCATATGGAATGAAAGAGATATTAAGTATTTGGGAATTAGTTTGACGGCAGACCTATCAAAGTTATATGAAGAAACTTATATCCCATGCCTCCAAAAAATCAAGGGAGACTTGGCAGATTTGGACAGAGCTACCCTCTCCTGGCTAGGAAGGGCTGTCCAAAACTGCCTCTTTTCTTACTACCCGCGCCTTGAACCTCTGGGGCTCAGTTAACAAACAAGAATCTTCTCTAGCTAAAAAAATCTATCAACTATTACCATTAGGGGGATTCTGCTGGTTTCCCCCAGGGAAGTCATTACATTTTTTTTTAAATCTTGGGCTATTGATGGAGACACTAGCTGTCTTAAGCTTATGCGGAATGGGAGATTATGCCCGCTGAGGGACCTTAAAAAGGAATATGGTGAGTTCCCAATGGATACCTGGAGGTATCAGCAATTACAGCATTTTTGTACTGTCCACCTAAAGGAGATTGGGAGGGTGGAACCTCTCTCTGATTTCAAATATCTTTGGTATAAACAGCTAGGGGATGGTGGCTTGCTCTCTATTTCGCATGGATTGTTGAACAGACGTAGTGTCACCACAGGCCTTAGATTTTTTTGGGAAGTGGGAATCAGAGTTAGGCCATCATTTTACAGACTTATGCCCTGTACACATGGTCGAACATTGATCGGACATTCCGACAACAAAATCCATGGATTTTTCCGACGGATGTTGGCTCAAACTTGTTTTGCCTACACACGGTCACACAAAGTTGTCGGAAAATCCGATTGTTCTGAACGCGGTGACGTAAAACACGTACGTCGGGACTATAAATGGGGCAGTAGCCAATAGCTTTCATCTCTTAATTTATTTTGAGCATGCGTGGCAATTTGTGCATCAGATTTGTGTACACACGATCGGAATTTCCGACAACAGATTTTGTTGACGGAAAATTTTATAGCAAGCTCTCAAACTGTGTGTCGGAAATTCCTATGGAAAATGTGTGATGGAGCCTACACATGGTCGGAATTTCCAACAACAAGGTCCTATCGTGTGTACAGGGCATAACAGAAAAGGAATATGTTAAGACTAGTACATACATCTTCTATAACTATTAAAACACAGGGAAACAAATTATAAACTTTTGTCTAGGTGGTACAGGGTTCCAAAGATGCTGGCCATCGCATATCCCTCAGTTTCAGATAGATGCTGGTGGGGCTGCGGGCAACAAGGCTCCCATATTCACATCTAGTGGCAATGTCCTAAGATTAGACCATTCTGGGCTGCGCTTAGGAAAGCGATCTTACAAATAATAATGGCCTCGATCAGGGACAACCCGGTGCTATGCCTCTTTCATGGTACTCTAATGCCGCGTACACACGATCTGACCTTCCGGCATACTTGGTCCGGCGGACCAGAGTCCGGCGGACAATAATTCGATCGTGTGTGGGCTCCAGCGGACTTTGTTTTCTCAAAAGTTTGACGGACTTAGATTTGAAACATGTTTTAAATCTCTCCGACGGACTCTTCTTTCTAGTGGACAAACCGGTCGTCTGTGTGCTAGTCTGACGGACTCAAACTGACGCATGCTCTGAAGCAATTACAAGACGGAAGCGCTCGGTCTGGTAAAACTAGCCTTCGTATTGAAGCTAGCACATTCCTCTTCTATGATCTTTTAATGCAGCGCATTTTTTTTTTCTTTATAATGCGAGCAGAAGGAAGTTCTTTGGCTGCTTATATTCACACAGAGTTCTCACAAACTACTTTCTTCAGGATTTTTCCTCATGCCATGACTAATATTAGATTTTTGAAAAGCTAGATCTCCAGAAATAAAGTATCAAATTTGTTTTTGGACTCATCTTTATTTTTTACAGATTTCAACAATGTAGATTTTACAATGTGTGCTAAATTATCAAAAATTTTATTTTATTTTTTTTTTTTGAATTTTGAGTTTCAAGTTACCACAATAACCTTAATAATTTTTATTGTTTTAATGAATCTTAATGAGGTTGGTGTCCCTTGTTAATTAGACATAGGGGGGTTATTTTAAAAAGGCAAAATCATTTTTCACTACAAGTGCAAACTGTACTTGGAATTGCCCTGAAAGAGCATTTGGAAGTGCATTCGCTGTGGATCTGAGGGGCACATGCAAGGAACCCCCCAACAAAAAAAAATACTCTTGCACATGATTGTATGATAAAATCAGCAGAGCTTCCCCTCATTTCAGATCTTCCCCTCAGATTTACAGCGACTGCACTTCCAACAAGTGCACTTGCAGTGCAATTTATCAAGTGCACTTTGCAATAGCACTTTGCACTTGATTTGCAAAATGATTTAGCCTTTTGTAAATAACCCACATATAGTCTTTTTGACCTGTACCTGCCTACTCACAAACCAAATGTCCTTTTTGAATCAAAACACATAATCAATAATGTAAGGTAACGAAAATATCCATTTATTTGGGTCAAAACAGAAATGAGGAAGGCAACACTTTTGGAATGTGTGAAGCCTTTTGTCCCCCAGGACACACATCAATTTAGAGGACAATAAAATTGGTATCTTGCACCTAGGGAGCACAGTCAGAAGTCAGACCAGACAGAAGCCAGCCAATCCCTTTCGAGTCTTCCATGGAGCCTTCCCTGCACGCTGCCCTGCAGCCTTCCCTCCACGATTCGCTGCAGCCTTCCTTGGAGCCTGTGCCTCTGGTGGTGTACTTGGGGAAGGAAGAGGAGGAGGAGGAGTAGCAGGAGGAGTGGCTTCATCTGCTATATATGATTTTGCAGTAAGCTCCCCTCTCAAGCTCTTCTGATAGGCTTGAAAAATCAGACCCTCACAGAGGAGGCGTTGCCCCTTTTTGAGTTCCAGCAATCTGGTGGCCATATAGGTTCTATACACCTCTTCCGCATTGGGTGGTGTGCTGAGGATTTGGCTGGCTTCGCGAATGAGGGCTAATGATTCCTCCTCAGTTCGGGTCATCTTTCTTGCCCTTTTGGTGGTAATGTGGAGGGGAGGCACCTGACACTCCATGAGGCTTCTACTGGGCCCAGCCATGGCCTCCTTCTCTCTCCCACTGGGCAAGGCCTCCTCCTCTATACCTCTGGGCACAGACTCCTCCTGGCTGAGCTCATCCTGGGTAAAAAAAAGGGACATACCGGTATTTGTAATTTTTGCTTACGCAATCACACACAATTTTCAGCTCATGACTTGCAAATATAATTCTAAACAAATATTAAAGGCTATCATTTTGACCCCACCATTATTCTAGCTGCTCACCAATATTTGAAGTCTATTTTTGCGCACTGCTGTCTAGTGATATGTCTACATATTAATAATTGTGATGAAGTCATTTTTGGTGAAGCACTTAAAACATTTAGAGGTTTACATCATTAATATTTACACAATCCCAAATTCACCAAAAAAGTATACCTGGCTGAAGCTGGGCGCATCCACCTCATCAATGATGAAAGGGCCCAGTTCTTCTTGGGACTCCTCAGCTGGGGTGGAGGGAAGGGTGGAGGTGGAGAGAAGGCTGGAGGGAAGGGTGGAGGTGGAGGGAAGGCTGGAGGGAAGGCTAGAGGGAAGGGTGGAGGGTAGGCTGGAGGGAAGGCTCGAAAGTGATTGCCTTGCTTCTGTCTGGTCATCCAGAAATCACATTTTTTTTTTTTTCCCCTTTCACTTCACTAAATTTTATTTACAGAGAAAAAAATATATTAACACAATGATAACACACAGAAAAGAAGAATGGCAGTTTCCACTGCAGCACTGTTACCAGGATATAGCAGGGAATGGCAGAAATATAGAATGGCTACATGTGACAATTTGAATTATGCCACTTTAATAAAAAATCTGTCACTAACAGTGCCTCTCTAAAAGGGTGCCATATAGTTACTATACAGTGTAGCAGATACTGCATACACAATGTTTGTGCATGATCATGACACTGCGACTACATATGATTTTTTTTTTTTTTTTTTCCACTTCAGCGAAAATTTTTCTGAGAGACATTATTTCAACTTTATATGTCAAACTTTATCTCTTCTCATTTTTCACATCATTGTGGATTGTTTCCGTCACATCTTTATTGTTTTTCCCTTCTAGGATATTATTTAATAATTTTAAAAATTGACGACAAAACGCCTCCTATAAATATGAACCCACTATTATCTTATTCTCTCTCAGTCCCTCTTATTTCCCCCCACCCCCCCTCCCCCTCCCCTGTGTTTGGTCCGTTCCTTTATGTTATTTATTTATCCACTTGGCTCTGCACCTATTCTTTCTTTTATCTTATCTAAATAAATGTCTGAGACTTTGTATTTTTTCCAACTTTCCCATCTACTATTATCCCTTTTCTCTCCTCCTTCCATTTTGTAGTGATAATCTATTTCCTTTAGCCAGTTTCTAATGTCTGGTTTTCCATTTTTTAGCCAATTCTTGGAAATTAAGGCCTTGGCCGCATTCAGGAGGTTAGGTACTATTGATTTTCTATATTGTTTCTTAGGTTTATTATAGATATGGAAGAGGCAAGTCCAGATGTTTTGTTCTATTTCTTCTTCAGTTATTTCTTTTATGTTATTTAACACTTCCTTCCAGTACTCCATTATTATTGGGCATTCCCACCATATGTGTATGATCGTTGCTATTTGGCCACATTTTCTCCAACACAAAGAGGTTTTGTCTTGATGAAATCTGTGTATTCTTACTGGGGTCATATACCATCTTGATACTAGTTTATAATTCATTTCAATAGTCTTCATGTCCCAGGCCTTATTATATCCCATTTCTATCATTTTTTCCACTTTTTGGTTATCTATTTTTATATTCATTTCTTTTTCCCATTGATTTATGTATTCTGGTCTTTCTTGTGCTTCCAAATCTGTCAGTGTACTATAAATTTTTGATGTTCCGTTTTTCAATGGTATTTCATTGCTACATAGCTTTTCCAGTGCGGTTAATTTCGTTTTGTCTCTCAGTGGGTGTGGTATTGTGCTTACTAAGTGCCTTAGTTGAATATAATTCCATTCATTCATCTTCCATCCATTCCTTTCCTCTATTTCTACGCGTGTTCTTATTTTGCCATTTCTAGTGATATCTTTCAATTGTGGGTTACGTATTCCTTGAATTCCAAATATTTCCTTCCCAGGGGTGAAGAAATTCGATCCTGTGAGTGCTAATAGTGGTGAATTATATTTCCATTCATTCTTTAAGTGAATGGTGTCCCAAATTTTAAATACATTTTTTGTTATTTCGTGTGTGTCAGTGTCCAATGTTCTATATTTCCGTGGAATCCAAATATTCTTATGTAATGTGACTCCGCTTATTATGTTTTCCATTTCCACCCATTTTTTTTCATTTTTCTCATTTGTCCACTCTAACATTCGTGTTAAAACTATGGATTTATAGTACCTACTTATATCTGGAGCGGCCAGACCTCCGTGCTCCTTTTTCCTTGTAATCAGCGTGTATTTGATTCTTGTTTTTTTATTAAACCATATGTATTTTAACAAAATTGTTTTAATTATTTTAAAAAAGCTCTGCGGGATCTTTACTGGTAACATCTGTAATCTGTAATTTATTTTGGGTAGTATCATCATCTTGAACATATTTATTCTTCCAATCCATGAAAGTGGCTGTATTCTTAACTTTTTCATTTCTTCTTTGACCTCATTGATCAATGGGATAAAATTTGCCTGGTAAATTTTTGCGACTCTAGGAGTTATTTTAATTCCAAGGTAATTTAGTTCTTTTACCCACGTAAATGGGAATTCTTTTTGTAAAAACTGAACTTCCTTTTTCACTAGTCCTATGTTTAATATTTCCGTTTTTATTGGATTAATTTTGAAGTTTGACAGTTCTCCGTATTTTTTTATTTCTTTCAATATGTTTGGGAGTGACACTCTTGGGTTGGATACGTACATCAAGATGTCGTCAGCGTAAGCTGCGATCTTATGCTCTTTTCCTCCTAGTCTCGCTCCTTCTACCTCTTTGTTATTGCGGAGTGTTGCTAATAATGGTTCTAAAGCCAATACGTATAATAGTGGAGACAGTGGACAGCCTTGCCGTGTTCCGTTCTGCATCTTAATTTTTGGAGAGAGTCTACCGTTTACTTTTACGACTGCTGTCGGGCTATTATACAAATTTGTTATCCACTTCATCATTTTTGTCCCGATACCCAAGTGCCGCAATGTATCCATCATGAAACCCCAGTCTACCATGTCGAATGCTTTTTCTGCATCCAATGACAGGAATAGAACTGGGGTCTCATTCTGCACCTTCTTGTGCAACATCAGTAATGATTTTAGGCTGTTGTCCCGCCCCTCTCTCCCTGGGACAAAACCAGTCTGGTCCGGGTTGATCCACTGTGGGATTAGTTTTTTTATCCTAGTGGCCAGGATCTTGGAGTACAGCTTCGTATCAGCGTTCAATAGGGCTATTGGCCTGTAGCTTGAGCAGTTAACTTTGTCTTTCCCTTCTTTTGGTAGTATTGTAATATGAGCTAGTAGCGATTCACTTCTTATTTCTTCATCTTCCCCTAAGGAATTCATATATTCTAATAGTTTTGGAGTCAGCTGTTCTTCAAATTTTTTATAGTATTTGACCGTGAACCCGTCTGGTCCTGGACTTTTTCCTACGGGAGTTTCCTTTAATGCCAGTTTTACCTCTTCTTGCGTAATATTTTTTTCCAATTCTTCTAGTTGGTCTATTTTTATTTTTGGTAAATTTGCTTTTTTTAGATATTCTTGTATCCTCTTTATTCTTCCATTCGCTTCTTTCCAACTTTCCTGTCCTTTTATTGCATATAGGGAGCTGAAGTATTTTTGAAATGTTATCGCTATATCTGTAGTTTTATTTACCACTTCTCCTTTTTCATTTTTGATCTTCTCAATGTAATTCAAAGACTTCTTTTTTTTTACCAAATTTGCTAGGTATTTTCCTGGTTTGTTACCCCATTTGTATTTTTCTTGTACTACTCTGTTGTACTCCTTCCTTTCTTCTTGTTCCATCCAGTCTTTTAATTGCTCTCTCTTTTGAGATAATAGGCCGAAGATTTTGTTGTTTACTTGATTTTTGTGTTTTCGTTCCAATTCATAAATTTCTTTAATTATTTGTTGCATGTTTGTTTTCCTTTCCTGTTTTTTTCTTGCCCCTATGGCTATTAATTTGCCCCTAATAACAGATTTATGCGCCTCCCATATAGTTGCTTTCGATACCTCTGGTGTATCGTTTTCCTCAAAATATCTTTTAATTTCTTCTATGATACTTTTTTCGGTCTCGCTGTCTTCTAATAAAGTTTCGTTGATTCTCCATGGACCCCTTTCAAAGCTTCACATTTTTTGGTAGTACCACAGCTTGGGGACATACACCTGGTCTGCTGTTGCTCCGGATCTGCGCGACTCATGGATCTTCCTGTATTCCCGCCTATACATGCTGCGCAAGATTCCAATTTTAGTGTCCACAAACTTAAGGTCTGCCTGGGGGACTCGAGTCTTCACAAATTCCAAAAGTGTGCCCAGTGTTGCCTTCCTTTCCTCTCTATTGGAATATAATGGGTGCTTGACCTCCCACAGGTTTCTGTTTTCTTCATACAAATCAATAAAACGTGCCAAAAAATCTTGATCCTTAAAAGGATTCATTTTTGCTGAAAGACAAGACACCAGATAAAAACTGTAATGTCAGTCTAAATCCCAGTATTATATTTGGCTCAATCTAGGGTACACACACACACCAAACACATTCACCAAACACACACCCATGTTTAATCTTACCTTCGTTTCTCACGCTTGCTACTTCCGCTCGGACATACATAGCCCAGCGTAATAGCTTTATATACACTGCGCATGTGTCATGCTATGCCTGCGTCGCCCGTCCCTGACGTTCTTTAGTACGATTTGTCCCCACCCCTTCACTCTTCATTGCGCAGTGGGAGTATACAGAGAAAGATGGCGGAGAGATTATCTGGAACTAGCGCGGAGGAAAGCCCGGAGCTACAACCATCCAGATCCAGGAGGAGATATAAGGCCACCAACATGGCCTTTGAAGAGATGGTGGAGATGGTGTCCATATTGAGAAGGGAGGACTATGATGGCAAGAAAGGACCGTACACCCGACCCAATATGCGGAAGGACAAAATAATGTCCTCAGTTGTCACCGCTCTTGAACATAAATTTGGCACTAAATGGGCTAAAGAACAATTGAGGAAGCGGTGGTCTGACCTCAAAAGTAGGGAGCCTGAACAATATTGGCGAATAAAGAAGCTGCTTAAAAAAAGTAAGTACTTGTTGTGTGTTCCAAATGAGATACTTAACTTGCATGCTGATCCATATGCTTTTCGTTTATACAGCATCGTTCGTAAAGACCGTTCTTTATATAGAACATTTAGAAAATGACGGGGTTTTTTGCCAAATACCATGGTACAGGGTTTGGACATACATTTAGGTCTTGATAATTTATCGTATTCCAAAAATGTGGTGATGTTGTGTAGATGTGTTGGAAAATATAGTGCTTCTTCAAAAATGATTCAGTGTAATGTAAGGACAGGACACAGCAGCTGTTTCCACATCTGGACTCACGAGCACTAGTGTACTATGTGACACCAGAGAAAATGTTTGTGGGTAGTACACATAGGGGCTCCAGAGGATACTTGAGGTCTCTGCATCTGTGAAACATGCATGGAAATGTGTATTCTTTGTCATTTTTGGGCAGAGTGAATGTAGATCCTGTCTTCAAAAGTTTTGTTGGAAAAAAATGACAATTATCCACAACTTCTAATGAACGTTTCATATTCCTTTTTGAAGACTGAAATATCACCTTGTTTTAACTATACCTTTTGTATAATTCTCATAGGGGAGAAAAGACTCAGACAACAGTCCAAGGATCCCAGGACCCCCCGAGTCACCAGCCTGAAGCAGAAATTAGCCCAAGCCCCAAACCAAGACCACACACACCCGATGAGCTTGAGGAAGGAGAGGTGGAGGAAGTGTACGATAATTGCACCCCTCCAAGTGAGTGACTGACACCCCAGCTTAAGTTAATCTATTTAGGCGTGCATATTTTACAAAAAATTTTTTCCACAAATTTTAGGTGATGTTCTGGTTGTGGAAGGCCATTTAGCACAGACAGGGCACAAAGACTCATTGGCCAGATAATGGTGTGGAATGGCCAAATTGATCGAACGCGTGAACAAATTGACTGCATGAGAAATCGGTTGGACAGCATGCAACAGGAAATGAAGAACATGATTGATGTTTTTCCCCTACTGGGAAAAGGTACACACGGCCCGCTCGACCTGGATCAGGAGCGAGCACATACCTTGGTGTCTATGTGGCAACATGTCCCCTCCCCTACCCCCTCTCCGCCTGAACGCTTTTAAATGGATGCATTAATATACACACTCTCCCAAGCAACATGTTGATGATGAAGATGTAATGTTTTACAGATCCTGGCTCCAGATCCTGCTTGCTGTTCCACTACATTGATCCCTGACTTCTGGCTTGGCTGACTATTCATTATGGTTACCGAACTTTGGCTATGTTTTGACTACATTTGTTCTTTTTACTTTTATTATTAAACAAGTGTGATTTAACTGTACTTCTGTCTCGGTCTGATTTCATGGTTTCTGACAGTAGGCGAAGGCTATGAATTCAGAAGATGCAGTCAATCCACTTGTTGGTAATATTTTTTCCAGATTGGATGAACTGGATCACCGCATGGATCAGTTTGCCATGGCATTACAAATGCTCCTGAGTCACACGGCTCACCTGGAATCTCCCACTGTGGTTGCCCCGGTACAACCTATGTTGCAGGTCAACCCTGCTGCTGCTCCAGTCTCTGTGCAGGCACCCGCCTCGAGTATTACCTCTATAAGAGGTATGACTGGTTCCACTCCACTTCCCCAGTGATTTGGGGGCGATCCAGTCCAATGCAAAAGGTTTCTCAACCAGGCTAGGATATACTTTGAGATGCTGACCCAGGTGTTTCCCACGGACAGAAGCAAAGTAGGTTTTGTGATATCATTGCTTTCTGAGAGAGCCTTGGCCTGGGCAAACCCTCTATGGGAGACGCAAAAACCTGTTATCTTGAGCTACCCTGAGTTTATGGCTTCATTTAAAAGGGTATTTGATGTTCCCACATGTTCTGCTTTTGCTGCCAAGTGCCTCATTTTCATCGAACAGAGTACGAGAACTGTTGTTGACTATGCCATTGAATTCCGTACTCTGGCAGCAGAGGTTGCATGGAACAATGAGGCCCTCATGGCTGCTTTTTCTCATGGTCTCTCAGATACCATCAAGGATGAGATGGCAGCCTGAGATATATCCACTGAGCTGGAGAGGTTGATCACGTTTGCCATCTTCATTGACTCTAGACTCAGAGAAAGACTCTCTTTTAGGGAGTGCTTGCGGAAGCCTCCTGTACATTTGTCTCCAAGCTTTGTAGTACAACCCATGCCTCCCTCACCTCCCATGCCTCCTAGTACCGAGTCGGTCAGTGAAGGTGAACCCATGCATTTGGGTTTCACGCGTCTCTCTGCGGATGAGAGAACCTTTAGGAGGAGGAGGAGATTGTGCCTTTATTGTGGCCAGGCAGGTCACTTTTTGAAGTCTTGTTCTATGCATCCAGGGAACGCCGAATCTTGAGGTCCTGTCATGGACAGACCTTAGGTGGCGTTTTTTTCATCCCCAGTTATCCAGAAGGATAAGCCCCTGGTTTCGGTTACCCTTTCTTCTCCTGAGTTGTCTGTCGAGATATAGGCTCTAATCTACTCTGGGCCTGCAGGCCTGTTCATTGATGCTGCCTTTGTATCAAAGCACTCGATTCCGCTGCAGCTGTGTGACACTCCACTTGCCATTGAACAAGATAGGGGTGGTGCTAAGTTGGTCTAGAGAGTAGGGTAAACCCACATCCCCAATATGTCTAGGCAAATGGAAAATTGTTCCTCTTGCGGGACTTTAAAAGGAGAACCTACTCGGGAATAATAAAGAATATGAGGAGTGTATGTTTTGAAATGAAATTAGGTGTTTATTTAGGTATAGACCTAAGGAGATCTGTAGTACACGGTAAATGTAACAGGATTACACAATAAAAAAAGGGGGGGTTGCAGGATGCATAATACAGACAGAGAAATTGCAATACAATATGCATAGATATACAATCATAGAACTCTGGTGCATATGGAATACACATACGGGGAGTACCCGACGTGTTTCGAGATACACTCTTCTTTAGGGGTATCTGATTGGAATCAGCATAAACAGAGGTATGTCTATAATTTAAAAAGACAGTTATGAGCAAGATGTAAAACATTACATCTTCATCATCAACATGTTGCTTGGGAGAGTGTGTATATTAATGCATCCATTTAAAAGCGTTCAGGCGGAGAGGGGGTAGGGGAGGGGACATGTCACCACATACACACCAAGGTATGTGCTCGCTCCTGATCCAGGTCGAGCGGGCCGTGTGTACCTTTTCCCAGCAGGGACACCAGGGGGGACTGTTCCCCAACAGAGGGCGTCAGAAGCACCAACGGGTATGGTGGTCCTGGGGTGGGCTTCAATCTGTATGAGAAAACAGAGGGGTATGAGGAGGTCAGGGCAGAATAAAGTATATGCCTGGGAGGGTGTTGAAGTCATAGGCATAATGCATGCCCTGTATGATACCTAGTTGTATGCAAGTAGATAAAAAGGGAAGTACCTGGAGTGGGTGGTGGACGCGGTGCCTTAGAGGTCCTGTATTAATGTATATGGGGGCAGGCACCAGCAGGTCAAGTGATTGCCCAATGCAGCATAAACCAAACCCCGGCAAGATGAAGCCCGGTATTGTGGGGGGTTTAGATGCTGCAGATATGGGTAAAGAGGTAGTCCAAAAGTACCATGGGATAGGTGCCTAGCCGGGAATCCAAACCGGAGGGGGTTTGGGGTGGTTTGAAAGTATCCATCCTGAAAAGAGAGTATAGGGGTAAGGTACAGCCAGTGAGTCTATGTCTGGGGTTGCCCAGAAGGGCCGCCACAGAACCGTGTGTGGAGAGAGATTTACCTGAGACAAGTCCTGGGATCGAGATGGTGTACACTGCAGGCGTGCAAGTGTAGAGGGGAGCCTGAGAGTGAGTGCTGATTGCTGGGTTTAAGTGGTGTGGCCAGGCACGCCATAGGTCGCCAGTGCGGCCAATAGGTGAAAAGTCAATGCCCCCTTCCCTGGGGTGCGCGCATCGGTCCCCATGGAGACCGCGGCCGGAGTGTATGTATACCTCCGGGCGCAGTGACACATGACCCCCTTGCGGGATGACGTGTAATGCATGGGGGTGGGAACCCAGACCCGTGCCGAAGACCCGCGGCACAGAGATCGGGAGGAAACCGGGTCAGAATGCCGACCCGGATCCTCCGCTTGTGGGGACGCCGCTTGTGACAACATTCGTTGCAACATGCGGCCCCCCTGCGCCCAGTGGGGAACAACCTGGCGTCACATCCGGGATCGGTTAGCCATCCACAACCCACAGGGGCGGGCACAGTGTGGCAGTGGGTGACAAGTCAGGAGGCGGCATAGGGGAACACACAAAGAGGGACAAATAAAAACACTGAATAAGGAGAAAAATACAATAAATAAATGGTGACTGAGAAATTGACTAAAATATGGACAACCCAATAGGGAAATACCAAGCACACTATTGAAGTGTGGATGTAGATAGCCTGTGGGGAAAGAAAGGAAAGGTCCTGGTATGTATATGGGACCTACGTATGAATATATACATTATATACAATTATATACAAGGAAATACAGCAATATATACAGGGCATAGGGGAAGGAAAAAGGAGAAGGTGTGGGTAGTAGTGTCCTAGAGGGGCCATGATGATTACTGTGGGGCCATGAGCACCGGGGGGCCCTAAAAGGGAATCCAGGCTCATGGAAGTCGTACCAGAGAGGGGGCTATGGGAGAATCTCATCAGGTTCTCACTCAGAGCCCCCTGAGGAGAAGCCTTCCAGGAAGGGTCTGTAGGAAATACAGGCATTGAGTCCTGGGGTTTGGGTAGCTCTTAATCTGAAGATCCACCTCTGCTCGAGCTGTAAGAGGATTTTGTTCATATCTCCTCCACGCATGCCACTGTGTACGCGATCGAGGATTGTGAAACTAAATTTGGGGCAGATGCCCTCATGTATATTTGTGACATGTCGGCCGAGTGGTAAGTTGGGGTTACAGGTTTGCATGGCTGTAATATGTCTGTATGCCCTACGTCAGAACTCCTGGATGGTTTTCCCTACATAAAAACTGGAGCATTCGCATGTGAGCAGGTAAACTACCCCACATGTTTTGCAATTAGCGTAATGCCTAGGTTCGAAAGGTTCGCCATTGGGCAGAGTGACATTTTTGGAGGTATTGAGGAACCTACAGTAGTTGCAACCACCACAAGTAAACGTGCCTTTATTCTTACAGGGGTCCCATTTGCCCCCCTCTTTAAATTCACTACAGACCAGCTGGTCTTGAAGAGATCCAGCCCGCCTGTAAGTAAATGCCGGTGTAGTGGGCACAAAGGGACCAATGGAAGGATCCATGGCAAGCATGTGCCAATATTTGGAAACAATCCTCTTAATTGTTGCCTGTTGGTTAGAGAACCTCATTATGATGGAAATGGGTTTGGACTTAGATTTTTTGGTCGAGGGATTGTACAAGATGTCACTGCGGGTTCTTGCACAAACCCTCTTGTATGCTCTTTTGAGGCAGGTATTGGAATACCCTCTTGCTCATAGGTGTGTTTGTAACATCTTAGACTCTTTGATAAAAGTTGCGTCGTCAGTACAGTTCCTTCTGGTGCAAAAGTATTGGCTATATGGAATGGAAGCAACGAGGGGCTGAGGATGAAAGCTGCTGGCATGGAGTATGGAGTTGCCTGCAGAAGATTTTCTGAACAGGCTGGTGCTTAGGAATCCGTCACTGCCCTTGTGAATGGTTACATCAAGGAAGGTGACGGACTCCCTATCCCAGGTCATGGTGAATGACACGTTGAGATCATTGTCATTGAGTAGTTTTAGGAAGGTAGGTAGTAGGGCTGCGGATCCATTCCACACAAGGAGGACATCGTCGATGTACTGATACCACATAATGACATTCTCCATGTATGGAGCGAAGCGAGCGGATTCGTGTATTGTATGTTCCCACTCCCCCAGGTACAGATTGGCGTACAATGGGGCACATGAGGTCCCCATCGCAACGCCCTGCACCTGGAGGTAGTGGGAACCATTGAATGTGAAATAGTTGTGCTGGAGAATGAATTCCAGTGCTGCCAGTAGGAATTCATTAGTCTTTTTGTCGTACTGGCTGTTGAGGGAAATGGTGCGATGCACACAAGAAAGGCCTTTGTCATGCGGTATTGAGCTATAGAGGGCCTCCACATCCACTGCCACCAGCAGAGATTCAGGAGGGATGCAGAGGCTGTCAATGTTTTGTAGGAGGTGCGGTGTATCCTGGATATAGCTGGGGAGTCTGAGAATGTGGGGACGTAGGTACCCATCTACGAGTTGGCTGAGTCTCTCAGTGAGGGAGCCGTTACCCTAAATGATCGGTCTCCCGGGAGGGCAGGTCAGGTTTTTTTGCACCTTGGGTAAGGAGTAGAAGGTGGGTGTGCGTGGATGTTGGGTACGTATAAGTCCCATTCAGCCTTGTGGAGAATGCCCTCGCTGTAGGCGTGATCAATCAGGTTGTAGAATTCCCGATGGAATCTTTCGATTCTGGTAGCCGGTATCTTGCAATACCAGTCTTGGTTGCCAAGTATCTGGGTGCACATGTTAATGTAAAACTCATTGTCCAGCACCACAATATTGCCTCCTTTGTCAGAGGGCTTGATAGTTATTGTGGGGTGGTCTTTGAGTAGATGGAGAGCCTCGCGCGCAGATCTCATCATGGTTGTCATTCTTAGAGTGCGGTGATTTGATTTTACAAATGTCCCTTGTGGTAAGCTTGACGAACGCAGCTACATTGGAGTTAGTGTTTAGATTAGGAAACTTGTCGGATTTGTTTTTCAGGATACATGGTGGGGGAAGGGGGAGGTCTGATTGATCGAATCAACCGAGCAGCTGCTCTAAGTCTATACGATCGATAAGGTCAGGTGTGTCGTTCTCCTCAAGGAGCTCTACGAGTGTATCCAGAGCCTTGAGTTTATGTTGCTCAAAATTAGGTCTGGCGGGTGTCTCTTTTGTGTACATTTGTTTAAATATTAGTTTTCTTGCAAAGAGTTGAATGTCTTTGATAACCTCAAACTGATCCAAATCCTGGTTGGGACAGAAACTCAATCCTTTAGCCAGGACTTGTATCTGTATGTTCGATAAAGGGTAAGATGACAGATTAATGACATTAAGGTTCTCTGTAGCAGGGTCGGTGGGTAAGGGGTGTTTGGTCCTTATCTGATCCATATGTCATAAGGATTCAGAGTTCGGTGAAGGCCCACCACTGCAGTTGTCAGTGGGGGCATAGAGAGGTGGTGCCTTGGTACCTGATGATACAATTCTAGGAAGCAAAGTGTTAGTCTCAGATTGAAACATAGAAGGAGGGGTAGGGGCACTACTGGATATAGGGGTATCCTGCCTGCCTATCATCGGATCTGTGATACGTATTTTGTGTGACTTTTCTTGGGAGCTGTTACCTTGTGAATTTCTCTTGGATTTCCTCGACTTATTATAGTTAGGTGGTTTGCGGGAGGAGGTGGACGATACTGATGATGTGTCAAAGAAGCCTGGGTCATGGGTGTTGTATTTAGATTTAGGGTTGGGTCTGTTTCTAGGATTGGGGGTCTTCCAGTGATAGGCTTTATGTTCCTGAAAGGCCTTAGAGTCTCTGAGGAACTTTTTTCTTTTTTTATTAGAATGTCCCGATTAACCACTTGCCGACCGCCTAACGTATATATACGTCGGCAGAATGGCACGGGCAGGCAGAATCACGTACCTGTACGTGATCTGCCTCCCGCGGGCGGGGGGTCCGATCGGACCCCCCCCGGTGCCAGCGGCGGTCGGCATTTGACTGGGAGCGTCGGGAGGCGAGGGGGAGACCATCCGATCGTGGCCCCCCCCTCGCGATCGCTCCCAGCCAATCGGAATCCTCCCCTGCCTGTGTGTAGTTTCACACAGGCAGAGGATGTGATGTCATCTCTCCTCGGCTTGCCAGTTTCCGTCCCAGCGCCGAGGAGAGAAGACATGTAAGTGCACACAACACAAACACACACAGTAGAACATGCCAGGCATACTTTACACCCCCCCCAATCACCCCCCCCCCCGTCACAAACTGACAGCAAGCAGTATTTTTTTTTTTTTTTTTTCTGATTACTGCATGGTGTCAGTTTGTGACAGTTACAGTGTTAGGGCAGTGAATATTACCCCCCTTTAGGTCTAGGATACCCCCCTAACCCCCCCTAATAAAGTTTTAACCCCTTGATCACCCCCTGTCACCAGTGTCACTAAGCGATCATTTTTCTGATCGCTGTATTAATGTCGCTGGTGACGCTAGTTAGGAACGTAAATATTTAGGTTCGCCGTCAGCGTTTTATAGTGACAGGGACCCCCATATACTACCTAATAAATGTTTTAACCCCTTGATTGCCCCCTAGTTAACCCTTTCACCACTGATCACCGTATAACCGTTACGGGTGACGCTGGTTAGTTCGTTTATTTTTTATAGTGTCAGGGGACCCGCCGTTTATTACCTAATAAAGGTTTAGCCCCCTGATCGCCCGGCGGTGATATGCGTCGCCCCAGGCAGCGTCAGATTAGCGCCAGTACCGCTAACACCCACGCACGCAGCATACGCCTCCCTTAGTGGTATAGTATCTGTACGGATCAATATCTGATCCGATCAGATCTATACTAGTGTCCCCAGCAGTTTAGGGTTCCCAAAAATGCAGTGTTAGCGGGATCAGCCCAGATACCCGCTAGCACCTGCGTTCTTCCCCTCCGCCCGGCCCAGCCCAAGTGCAGTATCGATCGATCACTGTCACTTACAAAACACTAAACGCATAACTGCAGCGTTCGCAGAGTCAGGCCTGATCCCTGTGATCGCTAACAGTTTTCTTGGTAGTGTTTTGGTGAACTGGCAAGCACCAGCCCCAGGCAGCGTCAGGTTAGCGCCAGTACCGCTAACACCCACGCACGCACCGTACACCTCCCTTAGTGGTATAGTATCTGAACGAATCAATATCTGATCTGATCAGATCTATACTAGCGTCCCCAGCAGTTTAGGGTTCCCACAAACGCAGTGTTAGCGGGATCAGCCCAGATACCTGCTAGCACCTGCGTTTTGCCCCTCTGCCCGGCCCAGCCCAGCCCAGCCCACCCAAGTGCAGTATCGATCGATCACTGACACTTACAAAACACTAAACGCATAACTGCAGCATTCGCAGAGTCAGGCCTGATCCCTGCGATCGCTAACAGTTTTTTTGGTAGCGTTTTGGTGAACTGGCAAGCACCAGCAGCCTAGTACACCCCGGTCGTAGTCAAATCAGCACTGCAGTAACACTTGGTGACGTGGCAAGTCCCATAAATGCAGTTCAAGCTGGTGAGGTGGCAAGCACAAGTAGTGTCCCGCTGCCACCAAGAAGACAAACACAGGCCCGTCGTGTCCATAGTGCCCTTCCTGCTGCATTCGCCAATCCTAATTGGGAACCCACCACTTCTGCAGCGCCCGTACTTCCCCCATTCACATCCCCAACCAAATGCAGTCGGCTGCATGAGAGGCATTTTCTTTATGTCCTCCCGAGTACCCCTACCCAACGAACCCCCCCAAAAAAGATGTCGTGTCTGCAGCAAGCGCGGATATAGGCGTGACACCCTCTATTATTGTCCCTCCTGTCCTGACAATCCTGGTCTTTGCATTGGTGAATGTTTTGAACACTACCATTCACTAGTTGAGTATTAGCGTAGGGTACAGCATTGCACAGACTAGGCACACTTTCACAGGGTCTCCCAAGATGCCATCGCATTTTGAGAGACCCGAACCTGGAACCGGTTACAGTTATAAAAGTTAGTTACAAAAAAAAGTGTAAAAAAAAAAAAAAAACACAAACAAAAATATAAAATAAAAAAAAAAATAGTTGTCGTTTTATTGTTCTCTCTCTCTATTCTCTCTCTATTGTTCTGCTCTTTTTTACTGTATTCTATTCTGCAATGTTTTATTGTTGTTATGTTTTATCATGTTTGCTTTTCAGATATGCAATTTTTTATACCTTACCGTTTACTGTGCTTTATTGTTAACCATTTTTTTGTCTTCAGGTACGCCATTCACGACTTTGAGTGGTTATACCAGAATGATGCCTGCAGGTTTAGGTATCATCTTGGTATCATTCTTTTCAGCCAGCGATTGGCTTTCATGTAAAAGCAATCCTAGCAGCTAATTAGCCTCTAGACTGCTTTTACAAGCAGTGGGAGGGAATGCCCCCCCCAACGTCTTCTGTGTTTTTCTCTGGCTCTCCTGTCTCAACAGGGAACCTGAGAATGCAGCCGGTAATTCAGCCAGCTGACCATAGAGCTGATCAGAGACCAGAGTGGCTCCAAACATCTCTATGGCCTAAGAAACCGGAAGCTACGAGCATTTTATGACTTAGATTTCGCCGGATGTAAACAGCGTCATTGGGAAATTGGGAAAGCATTTTATCACACCGATCTTGGTGTGGTCAGATGCTTTGAGGGCAGAGGAGAAATCTAGGGTCTAATAGACCCCAATTTTTGCAAAAAAGAGTACCTGTCACTACCTATTGCTATGATAGGGGATATTTACATTCCCTGAGATAACAATAAAAATGATTTAAAAAAAAAAAAATGAAAGGAACAGTTTAAAAATAAGATAAAAAAATAATAATAATAAAGAAAAAAAAAAAAAAAAAAAAAAGCACCCCTGTCCCCCCTGCTCTCGCGCTAAGGCGAACGCAAGCGTCGGTCTGGCGTCAAATGTAAACAGCAATTGCACCATACATGTGAGGTATCACCACGAACGTCAGATCGAGGGCAGTAATTTTAGCAGTAGACCTCCTCTGTAAATCTAAAGTGGTAACCTGTAAAGGCTTTTAAAGGCTTTTAAAAATGTATTTAGTTTGTCGCCACTGCACGTTTGTGCGCAATTTTAAAGCATGTCATGTTTGGTATCGATGTACTCGGCCTAAGATCATCTTTTTTATTTCATCAAACATTTGGGCAATATAGTGTGTTTTAGTGCATTAAAATTTAAAAAAGTGTGTTTTTTCCCCAAAAAATGCGTTTGAAAAATCGCTGCGCAAATACTGTGTGAAAAAAAAAAATGAAACACCCACCATTTTAATCTGTAGGGCATTTGCTTTAAAAAAATATATAATGTTTGGGGGTTCAAAGTAATTTTCTTGCAAAAAAAAAAATATTTTTTTATGTAATCAAAAAGTGTCAGAAAGGGCTTTGTCTTCAAGTGGTTAGAAGAGTGTGTGATGTGTGACATAAGCTTCTAGATGTTGTGCATAAAATGCCAGGACAGTTCAAAACCCCCCCAAATGACCCCATTTTGGAAAGTAGACACCCCAAGCTATTTGCTGAGAGGCATGTCGAGTCCATGGAATATTTTATATTGTGACACAAGTTGCGGGAAAGAGACAATTTTTTATTTTTTTTATTTTTTTTTGCGCAAAGTTGTCACTAAATGATATATTGCTCAAACATTCCATGGGAATATGTGAAATTACACCCCAAAATACATTCTGTTGCTTCTCCTGAGTACGGGGATACCACATGTGTGAGACTTTTTGGGAGCCTAGCCGCGTACGGGACCCCGAAAACCAAGCACCGCCTTCAGGCTTTCTAAGGCCGTAAATTTTTGATTTCACTCTTCACTGCCTATCACAGTCTCGGAGGCCATGGAATGCCCAGGTGGCAAAAAACCCCCCCAAATGACCCCATTTTGGAAAGTAGACACCCCAAGCTATTTGATGAGAGGTATAGTGAGTATTTTGCAGACCTCACTTTTTGTCACAAAGTTTTGAAAATTGAAAAAAGAAAAAAAAAATTTTTTTTTCTCGTCTTTCTTTATTTTCAAAAACAAATGAGAGCTGCAAAATACTCACCATGCCTCTCAGCAAATAGCTTGGGGTGTCTACTTTCCAAAATGGGGTCATTTGGGGGGGTTTGTGCCACCTGGGCATTCCATGGCCTCCGAAACTGTGATAGGTAGTGAGGAGTAAAATCAAAAATGTACGCCCTTAGAAATCCTGAAGGCACTGATTGGTTTTCGGGGCCCCGTACGCGGCTAGGCTCCCAAAAAGTCCCACACATGTGGTATCCCCGTACTCAGGAGAAGCAGCTAAATGTATTTTGGGGTGCAATTCCACATATGCCCATGGCCTGTGTGAGCAATATATCATTTAGTGACAACTTTGTGCAAAAAAAAAAAAAAAAATTTGTCACTTTCCCGCAACTTGTGTCAAAATATAAAACATTCCATGGACTCAACATGCCTCAAAGCAAATAGCTTGGGGTGTCTACTTTCCAAAATGGGGTCATTTGGGGGGGTTTTATGCCATCTGGGCATTTTATGGCCTTCAAAACTGTGATAGGTAGTGAGGAGTAAAATCAAAAATGTACGCCCTTAGAAATCCTGAAGGCAGTGATTGGTTTTCGGGGGCCCCGTACGCGGCTAGGCTCCCAAAAAGTCCCACACATGTGGTATCCCCATACTCAGGAGAAGCAGCTAAATGTATTTTGGGGTGCAATTCTACATATGCCCATGGCCTGTGTGAGCAATATATCATTTAGTGACAACTTTTTGTAATTTTTTTTTTTTTTTTGTCATTATTCAATCACTTGGGACAAAAAAATGAATATTCAATGGGCTCAACATGCCTCTCAGCAAATTCCTTGGGGTGTCTACTTTCCAAAATGGGGTCATTTGTGGGGGTTTTGTACTGCCCTGCCATTTTAGCACCTCAAGAAACGACATAGGCAGTCATAAATTAAAGGCTGTGTAAATTCCAGAAAATGTACCCTAGTTTGTAGGCGCTATAACTTTTGCGCAAACCAATAAATATACACTTATTGACATTTTTTCTACCAAAGACATGTGGCCGAATACATTTTGGCCTAAATGTATGACTAAAATTGAGTTTATTGGATTTTTTTTAGAACAAAAAGTAGAAAATATCATTTTTTTTCAAAATTTTCGGTCTTTTTCCGTGTATAGCGCAAAAAATAAAAACGGCAGAGGTGATCAAATACCATCAAAAGAAAGCTCTATTTGTGGGAAGAAAAGGACGCAAATTTCGTTTGGGTACAGCATTGCATGACCGCGCAATTAGCAGTTAAAGCGACGCAGTGCCGAATTGTAAAAAGTGCTCTGGTCAGGAAGGGGGTAAAACCTTCCGGGGCTGAAGTGGTTAAATTGTTTGAGATGCTCGTTTAGTTCTTTGTCATATTGGTTATATTGGGCATGGGTTTTGAGGGTGGAAAGTATGGTGTATAGAGGTTCCACTTCTCTATCTATTTGTATGATGGTATTCTTGTATTCATCAATGAAGAGGGACATCATCCTATTGGAACATGTGGAGAGGTTGTCCTCCCACTCTTTTCTGAACTTGGATCCGATGTTCTCCATGGTGGAGAAAATCTGAATCCTAAGTCCAAATGGGTTTATGTGGTTGGTGAGGTATTGTTCAAATGAATGAACATGCCAGTGATTGAGGGATTTCTTTTCCAGTAATTTTCTCAAGCTAGAAAAGGTGGAGGATAGTTCAGTGTCTATTTTCTCTTTCTGTGTGAAGCTCCTATAGTGTCCAGACATTGCACTTTCCAAATTTTGGTTGATATAGTTAGTCATGGTAACAGTTACAAATATTGATATAATTAGTAGACCAGCTGGGCACCTGGTGAGGAAACAAGGGTATTTGCTACCCGGGAAAACGTGGAACAAGATAGGGGTGGTGCTAAGTTGGTCTAGAGAGTAGGGTAAACCCACATCCCCAATATGTCTAGGCAAATGGAAAATTGTTCCTCTTGCGGGACTTTAAAAGGAGAACCTACTCGGGAGTAATAAAGAATATGAGGAGTGTATGTTTTGAAATGAAATTAGGTGTTTATTTAGGTGTAGACCAAAGGAGGTCTGTAGTACATGGGGTAAATGTAACAGGATTACACAACAAAAAAAGATGGGGGGTTACAGGATGCGTAATACAGACAGAGAAATTGCAATACAATATGCATAGATACACAATCATAGAACTCCGGTGCCTATGGAATACACATAATGGGAGTACCCGATGCGTTTCGAGATACACTCTTCTTCAGGGGTATCTGATTGGAATCAGCATAAACAGAGGTATGTCTATAATTTAAAAAGACAGTTATGAGCAAGATGTAAAACATTACATATTCATCATCAAAATGAGAAAAAGTGTAGAGATGTATAAATATTGTGTAGCAATAATTACTAACCATGTGGTATTGCTTGGGAGAGTGTATATATTAATACATCAATTTAAAAGTGTTCAGGCGGAGAGGGGGTAGGGGAGGGGACATGTTGCCACATACACACCAAGGTATGTGCTTGCTCCTGATCCAGGTTGGGCGGGCCGTGTGTACCTTTTCCCAGCAGGGGCACCAGGGGGGACTGTTCCCCAACAGAGGGCGTCAGAAGCACCAATGGGTATGGTGGTCCTGGGGTGGGCTCCAATCTGTATGAGAAAACAGAGAGGTATGAGGAGGTCAGGGTGGAATAAAGTATATGCCTGGGAGGGTGTTGAAGTCATAGGCATAATGCATGCCCTGTATGATACCTAGTTGTATGCAAGTAGATAAAAAGGGAAGTACCTGGAGTGGGTGGTGGATGCTGTGCCTTAGAGGTCCTGTATTAATGTATATGGGGGCAGGCACCAGCAGGTCAAGTGATTGCCCAATGCAGCATAAACCAAACCTCCACTTGCCATTGAGGCTCTTGAGACCTCTACAGCCTGCCCATGTGACTCATGAGACGGTTCCACTGTCCATGGCCGTAGGGGCTCTTCACCATGAGATAATCAAATTCCAAGTTATTTCCTCACCTAAGTTTCCGCTGGTTATTGGTTATTCTTGGTTACAGAGGCACAACCCCTCTTTTGATTGGTTCCATGCTGAGGTTCTCTCCTGGTCACCACAATGCAGTGAGACATGCTTCCGGAAGGTAGCCAAGGTCCTGTGCACCTCTTCACTCTCCTCCCTGCCGGAGGAGTACTGCGATTTTAGCGATGTCTTTGACAAAGGTCAAGCATGTAGTTTGCCTCCACACTGGCTGCATGATGGCGCAATTGACCTTCAACCTGGTGCCATACCCCCTCGTGGCCAGGTTTACCCTTTGTCGGTCTTGGAGCATAAGGCCATGGAGGAGAATGTTGCAGACGCACTTTCTCGAGGTTTCATCTGCAAATCCTTGTCTCCTGCTGGTGCTGGTTTCTTCTTTGTGAAGAAGAGTGGTGAAATGAGACCTTGTATTGATTATAGGGGGTCTCATTATTTTCACGTTTAAGAATGCCTATCTGATTCCGTTGATTACGGAGTTATTTGACCGCCTCAAGGGAGCAATGGTTTTCACAAAGCTTGATTTGAGAGGGGCATACAATCTCGTGAGGTATAAGAAGGGTGACGAGTGGAAAACTGTGTTTAATACCAGAACAGGCCATTGTGAGTACCCCATAATGTCTTTTGGCCTTTGTAACGCCCCGGCAATTTTCCAGGAATTTATTAACAATGTCCTCTGAGATTTGTTGCAGTTATGTGTGCTGGTTTATCTCAATGATATCCTCATATTTTCCAAGTCCCTGGAGAGCCACCACACAAATGTCTGTCGTGTGCTTCAGAAACGAAGAGAGAACAATCTCTATTGTAAACCGAAGCGTTCCACCGTGAACAGGTTAAATTCCTGGGTTATGTCATTTCCACTGCTGGTTTTTCAATGGACTCAGAGAAACTTTTGGCAGTCCTACAGTGGCCACGGCCCATGGGTTTACATCCTCTGCAGCGTTTCCTGGGCTTTGCCAACTATTATCGGAAGTTTATTCATAACTTCTTGTCTCTGTTCAAGCCCCTGACTGATATGACCAGAAAGGACGGTAACCCACAGAGTTGGTCTCTGGAGTCCATTAAGGCCTTTGAGAGTCTCAAGGCTGCCTTTGTTTCTGCTCCTGTGTTGGCACAACCTGATCCTACGTTACCTTTTATCCTTGAGGTTGATGCTTCTGAGACTGGTGTTGGCACCCTTCTGTCTCAACGTCCTACCTCTGAGAGCGCTATGCATTCTTGTGGCTACTTTTCCAAGAAATTGTCACCTGTGGAGTGCAATTACGAGATTGGTGACAGAGAGCTGTTGACAATCATTTTAGCCCTGAAAGAATGGAGACATCTCCTCGAAGATACCACTGTGCTGGTTCTCATTCTGACTGACCATAAGAATCTCACATTCTTGTCTGAGGCTAAATGCCTCTCTCCCAGAAGGGCGTGATGGGCTCTGTTCTTCAAGTTTCAACTACATTGTCTCATTTTTACCAAGTACTAAGAATGTAAGGGCTTTGTCACAACAATTTTCCTCCACTTCCAAGATGGAGTCAGTTCTGGTTCCTGTGATTCCTCCTGACCGTATTCTGGCTACGGTTCGCACCAGTCTCACTTCTCCTTTGGGTGTCAAAATTCTTGCTGCTCAGGTCCATGCTCCTCCTGAGAAACCTTGTGACCGCTGCTTTGTCCCAGAGAGTCTCCGTACTGCCATGCTCCAGACTTACCATTCTCCCAAGGCTGCTGGCCACCCTGGGAAGAATCAACTCTTTTGGGCCATTTCCCAACAATTCTGGTGGCCTAGTCTATGTGCTGATGTAACCACCTTCATAGGTGCCTGTTCCGTGTCTGCTCAGAGTAAGACTCCATGACATCTTCCAGTGGGCCACCTACAACCCATACCCAATGGAGAGAGGCCCTGGACCCACCTGTCTATGGATTTCATTGTGGACTTACCCGACTCCCAGGGCAACACAGTTATCCTTATGGTGGTTGACCGGTTCTCAAAAATGTCTCATTGTATTCCACTTAAGAAGTTGCCCACTTCTAAGGAACTGGCTTCCATTTTTGCTTGGGAGATCTTTCGCTTACACGGGCTACCCAAGGTGATTGTCTCGGACAGGGGTAGTCAGTTTGTGTCCTGGTTCTGGCGAGCCTTTTGTGCACAGTTGGGAATTCAGCTTGCTTTCTGCTCTGCGTATTACCCGCAGTCTAATGGGGCCGCAGAAAGAGCCAATCAGTCCTTGGAGCAATTCCTATGTTGCTATATTTCTGACCATTATAACAACTGGTCAGACCTATTACCGTGGGCAGAGTTTGCTCACAATAGTGCCTTGAATTCTGCTTTCTGATTGTCCCCATTTATGGAAAACTATGGTTTCCGACCTTCAATGTTACCTGACTCATTTGTCCTGCAGAGTATCCCTGCGTTAGAGGAGCATCTCCGTGGTCTTCGTTCCACTTGGGCACAAATCCAGGAGGCTTTGCGACATGCTAATGGTAGTTACAGACTCCATGCTGACCACAGACGCCTGCCTGCACCTTCCTACCAGGTTGGGGACAGGGTCTGGATGTCATCTCGCAACCTCCAACTTCGTGTTCCCTCACTGAAGTTCGCACTAAACCCAGTGGCTTACGCATTAGACCTTCCTTCTAATATGTGTATTTCGAATGTCTTTCATGTCTCCTTATTAAAACCTTTGGTCTGCAACCGCTTTACCACCTCGTGCCACGTCCTCACCCTATACAGGTTGAGAACCATGAGGAGTATGAAGTACAGTCCATGGTTGACTCCCGTAGGTTCTGTGGGCGCATACAGTACCTGGTGCATTGGAAGGGGTACAGGCCAGAGAAATGCTCCTGGGTCTCATCCTCAGATGTACATGCCCCTATCCACCTCTGTGATTTCCATAGATGTTTTGCCCTCAAGCTTGGTGGTCCTCTGAGGGGGAGGGGCCGTTGAGGAAGGGGTACTGTCAGGGCTGTGCTCAGCCCTTCCTTCTCAGAGATGGCCGTTTAGCTGTCAACTAATTGCCATCTCTCCACATGAACTCAGCTGTTGATGATATCCTGCTCGTCACTCCTGCCTACTTAAGCTGTTCAGCCCAGTGGATCTCTGCCTTCACCTTGGTCAACATCACAGAAACTATCACCTGCAAGCCTGTTCAAAGACTTGCTTTGCCAACATCCCTTCTGGCTCCAGATCCTGCTTGCTGTTCCACTACATTGATACCTGACTTCTGGCTACGGTTACTGAACTTTGGCTATGTTCTGACTACGTTTGTTCTTTTTACTTTTATTATTAAACAAATGTGATTTAACTGTACTTCTGTCTCGGTCTGATTTCATGGTTTCTGACAGTATTGTGCAAAGCAAATGTCCTGTGAAGCCAAATTTCTCCAACGTATTTGTTAGGTACAACAAGTGCACCCTGTCAAATGCCTTTTCTGCATCCAGAGCTAGAAGCAGAGAAGACGTTTGTCTTTTCTTGGCAAGATGGATTATATCTATCAATAGTCTGGTGGCATCCGACGTTTGCCTGCCCTTGGTGAACCCAGATTGGTCTGGGTCAATTAGAGTCAATCTTAATGCTATAATTTTGGCATAAATCTTTAGGTCATTGTTTAATAAAGATACACCCTGAGGATGTATAGTCCTAGGGTTAGTTTAAAATTCTTGTACTATTCCCCTGTGAGTCCATACAGCCCTGGAGATCTGTTACTTGGGAAAGTGTCTATAACCTTCAGTATTTCAGTCAGGGAGAAGGGGGAGTTTAACTCCTGGAGTTGTAAAGGGGAGAGTTGAGGTAGTTTCATGTCTGTCAGAAAGTTTTCTACATCTGATTGAGATGGTTGTGCGATGAGGCTATCTTGGTTTAAATTGTAGAGAGACCCATAATAATCGCTAAAGGCATCCGCGATGCTTTGAGGGTCAAACACCTTTTGTTTAGACCTAGGGTTAATGAGATGTGATATTTTGTCATTGTTCATGCAATTTGTGAGCAAGTGATTTCCCTGCTTTATTACTAATAGCATAGAAGGACATTTTCATCCTTTTCTCAGTTTGTCCAAAGGATTGAAGTAAAGCCAGTCTAAGGTCGTGTCTCAAGGTAGTAAGTTTTGCGCTAATGGGAGGGGTAGGGGTTTTTTTTTGAGCTTCTAGGGTGCCAATTTCTGAGAGTAAGGTATTGAGTCGCTGCTGCCTCTGCTTTTTGATCCTTGTGCCTAATTGAATAAACATACCCCTAATGTACGCCTTGTGGGCATTCTACAGTACAAATGGGTTGTCAGTAGAAGAGAAATTGATCTGAAAGTAATCGGACAGTTGACCCTCTAGGATTTTTTTAGTTATTGGGTTTTGTATTACTTGAGCGTTAGAGCGCCACACATAGGCACTATTGTTGGGATATGTGTCCCCTAACATGAGGAGGATGGAAGCATGGTCCGACCATGTTATGTTGTTAATTTTGGTTTGAGTCACCTTATGTAGCAGCCACTTGTCCATCAGAAACTGATCAATCCTCGTGTACATACAATGTCTATGAGAATAAAATGAGAAGTCCCTTTCGCTGGCATGGGTACAACTGCAGGCGTCATACAAATCATGTGACTGTAATGCCGCGTACACACGATCAGAAATTCCGCCAGCAAAAGTCCAATGTGAGCTATTAGTAGGAAATTGCGACTGTGTGTATGCTCAATCGCACTTTTGCTGGCGGCATTTCCGCCAGCAAAAGATTGAGAGCAGGTTCTCTATTTTTCCGACGGAAAAAGTTTCGGAAATGCCGTTCGTCTGTATGCAATTCCGATGCGCAAAAAAACACGCATGCTCAGAATCAAGTACGAGACAGAAGCGCTCGGTTTGGTAAAATTAGCGTTCATAATGGAGAAAGCACATTCGTCACGCTGCAAATTATTGGATCTTTTAATGCAACGCATACTTTTGTTCTTTATAATGCTAGAATAATACATTTGTTTTGCTGCTGATATTCACAGAGTTCTGACAAACTAATTTCTTTATTATTTATCGTGATCTACGGAATAATCTTTTTTGTTTTTAAAGCCAGATCTCCATAATAATGTTTAGAATTATTTTTTATAGTTATCTTTTTTTTTTTTTAATCAAGATCTCCTGTTTTTTTGATTATTTTTAAATTATTTTCTAGTGATCTCCATATTTTTTGTGTGTGTGTGTGTGTCAAGTTTCCACAACAACATTATTATCTTGTATTTTTAAAGCTCAAGGAGGTTGGTTGGTGTCCCTTGTTAATTTGACATTGTATTTTTGAAATGTACCTGCCTACTCACAAACAAACTGTCCTATTTGAAGAAAAACGCATAGGCAAGTATTTTCATATAAAAAAATTCTCCATTTATTCTGGCTCATAACAAAATAAAGAGGAAGGCAACGCTGGAGAAACTGAATTTGCAAAGCCTTTGTACCCCAGGGCACACATCAACTCTTTGTAAATAAAAATTGGTAGCCAGAGAAGTCCATATAATAGGGAGCACAATCTGGTCCAGGACTCCCAGAGATCAGGAATAGCAGCAGATGACATATATATCCCCAGGCTGTGGTAGTACAACAGCCTGCGTCTTCTGTCAGACCAGACTGAACCCAGGCCATCACTTTCATGTCTTCCCTGCAGCCTTCCCTCCACGCTTCCCTGCAGCCTTCCTTGGAGGATGTGGCTCTGGAGGTGGACTTTTGACAGGAGGAGGAGGAGGATGGGCGAGCGCACATAAGTGCATGTTGTCAGTCATTTGGCCCCTCAATCCCTGAAGGGCCTGAAAAATAATCTCACAAATTGAGGCGTTGGCCCTCCGCCATTTGCAGCTACAAAGCAGCCATAGGCCTCTTCAGTGCCAGGGGGTGTTTTCAGGGCCGCATTAGCCTCCTTAATGAGGCCCAGTGCTGCCTCCACCATGTTACTCCCCTCCCTGGCCCTTTTTGTTGTAAGGCAGAGGCGAGGCACCTGGGATTGGGTGAGGCTACTGGGCCTGGCCACCTCCTGGCTGACACTTACCCCCACCTCCTGGCTGACACTTACCCCGCCTCTTCCTGTCTACCACATTCCAGAGCCTCGTCCTGGGTGAGGTCTTCCTGTGTATGAAAAAGGGACATAGTTTTAGTTTTTGGTTCATCAATCACACACAATTTTCAGCTCATGACTGTTGCAAATTGAATGTTAATAAATAGAAAAGACTATCATTCTGAGCCCAGCATTTTTCATCCTGGTCACAATCATTTTTGGCCCCTACTGTCTATTGATATGTAAAACATTTTTTGTTAAATCATTCATTTGTTATCAATAATGACATCTAGTTAACAACAATAATTTTCGGACAATAAATATGTTAAAAAATACTATACCTGGCTCCAGCTGGGCTCCTCAACCTCTTCCAGGATGGAAGGCCCAGGTTGATCATTGGAAGCCTCAGCTGGGGTTGAGGGAAGGGTGAATGGAAGGGGGGCCGGAAGTGTATAAAGTGATTCCCTGGCTTCAATCTGGTCTTCCAGAAACCGTATCCTGTTGTAGTACCACAGACTGGGTACATACACATCCTTTGCTGCTGCTCCTGATTTCATGGAAGCCTGGACCTTATTAAGCTCCCTCCTATACGTGCTTCTCAAGCTACCAATTTTCTTATCCACAAACTCAATGTCTGCGTCGGGGACCTGCATCTTCACAAATTGTAGCAGTTTCTCCAGCGATGCCTTCCTTGCTGGTTTATTTCGATATAAGGGGGTTTTAACCTCCCACAAATTTCTCATATTCCTGAATCTGTCTATGAACTGGCCCATGAATCCAGGGTCTTTGAATTGTTTGCTGCAAAACAAAACACAAGACAAAAACACTAATATCAGGCTAAACTCTCCTAATCTTATCCCAATATAGGCCTCAATCTCGAATCAGTATAGGACACTGATGTCCCAAATTAAAATGTTACCTTCGTTAGAATGTTCGGCGCTTACAGTCCTCCTTTCTCCGCACACAGAACGTAGATATGACACACACATGTTAGCTTCATATACACTGCGCATACTTGAAACTCCACCCATGTCGTCCGCCCCGACGTTCTTTCTAGAATATTCCCTGCCCCTTCCCTTTCATTGCAGTGGGAAAGGAACATGGCGGAGACACAGCAGGTGCGTAATAGCAGTAATGAGGAGGAAAGCCCGGAGCCAGAAACGTCCCAATCCCGCAGGAGATTTAAGGCCTCAAATACGTCCTTTGTAGAGATGGTGGACATCTTGAAGAGGGCTGACTATGATGGGAAGTATGGACCTTACCCAAACCCAAATGTGAGAAAGGCCAAGATCATGTCTAAAGTAGTGAGAAGTCTGCACAGGAATTTTGGGGTACGATGATCCAAGGATCAATTAAGGAAACGCTGGTCAGACCTGAAATTGAGGAGCATGATCAGTACAGAAGGATCAAGAAACTGCTTCTAAAAAGTAAGTATTTGTCATGTGTCCCTATTATTATTATTATTATTATTACTTGCATGCTGCTCCATGTGCTTTTCTTTACTGTTGTACAGTTTTAAATGGCTACTTTCATGTTCGTGGGCACAGTAATCGGTCGTAGTAAACATTGTTCATTTGCCAACTAAATACAATGTTTTTGGCAGATACAGGCTTAACTACATTTGTATTAAAAGAAGTTTAGGACATTGTTGTCTAGATGTGTTTGAAACTAGAATGAATTGCAAACTTGATTCAGTGTAATGTAAGGAGAGAACACTCAACAGCTGTTTACACATCTGGACTCAGGAGCACTAGTATGGGACACAAGAACAAACTTTTTAGTGTGTCCCACACAGGTACTCCAGTGGATACTTGGGGTGTCTCCATATGTGAAACTTGTCCAAAAAAGATAAGTATTCTAGCTTCGGCAAGGGAAAAAATCATGTCTTCAGCTTGGAACTCTGCCAAAACAGACAATTGTACCCCACTTTCAAGCAATGTTTCCTATTCCTATTTCTGGCCTCAAATATCAGTGTGCTAAGTATACCTTTTGTTTCATTCTCATAGGGGAGAAACAACTGAGGACACCAGGAAACACCCACCTCCTGAAGAAGAGGAACAGAGGACACCACAACCTCAGGATGTGGAGGGAGGAGAGGTGGAAGAAGTGGTTGAAATTGTCACCACAACAGGTCAGTTTCTGACACCACAGATTCTGGTAATAGAGGTATGCCCGCATATTCATAATACATGGTGTGTATTTTTTCTTTTAGGTGATGTGCATGTTGTGGAAGAACAAGCTCCCCATTTCACCAGTGCAAGTGCACAAATACTAATTAAGGAGATAATGGTGTGTAGTCGTGATTTAGACATCATAAAGCAAAAAACCAATGAGGTTGAACAAAAACTGAAGAACATGATTGATGTAGGGAGAATCTAAATAACAACAAAATGCCACCATTTTAGATTTTTTTGGACCAATTTTGAAAAATTTTGGTCGCATTTTAAAAGGCAAATTTTGAAGATTTTGAAGATGCACACAGTGTGTCAACATGTGTTATCTGAATGAAAGTGTCCTTCGTGCTACTATGAGTAAATCCAGTGAATGTCTACAGAGTGAGAAATGTGTGATAATGTCTACAAAGAAAGCAGCAAAATCTGAAAGTGTTCACACTACACAAATAAGCAATAAAGCATGAAAGTGTTTTTGCGCAATCATATATAATCACACATAATAATGTTAATATCAAATGGTTCTTTAAACATATATAAAGTGCATAAGTATAAAGTGCAAATAGATAAAGTGCACTGTGTTGTTAAAAAAACAATATAAAAAAATGAAATGAAAATGAAAATAAAATATTGATGAATATACAAGTGCTCTGCAAAGTTCTCTCTATCCGTGAAGTGAGAATAAAAAGATCTAGAATCATGATTTCTGAAGGGCAAAGTTCAAGAGGTGGATAAATATAGAGTGGCTAAGTGTAACAATAATTAAGCTTGCAAAAGTTCATGGATGTCTTCACAGATGGTCTCCTAATGACACCAGTCTCTCAGAACTCTCACCTTATATGTATGTTGAAGCAACTTTGCAAAAAAGCAAAACTTTGCAAAGCACTTGTATATTCATCAATATTTTATTTTCATTTTCATTTCATTTTTTGCTATTGTTTTTTTAACAACACACTTTATCTATTTGCACTTTATACTTGTGCACTTTATATATGTTTAAAGAACCATTTGATATTAATATTATTATGTGTGATTATATATGATTGCGCGAGATCACTTTCATCCTTTATTGCTAACATGTGTTATCTGCCATCAGGGGATATCAATGTACGCGTTTTGTGGGTGTAACCCCCTTCCTCGCAACTCAAGTAGGTGAGAGGTAGTGGTTGCACCCCCAAAATATGTCCATTGATCCCCCATGATGGGAGATAGCACATGTTGACATTAGGCATGGGATCAGGAGGGAAATTCCCAGTTTGACTCCCAATTTGTGTGCATCTTCAAAATTTGGCTTTTACAGGGGTGACATCACCCCATCTGATGAAGGAAAGATCAACACATTTTTGACACTATAATGTCTGATATTGCTTTCAGTTTTTCAATGTTGAACTTTGTAAGTTTCAGAGTTGTGTATGTTATGTTTTAAAACATGCCTGTTTATGTACTAAAAAAATTTTCAAGGTAAAAACTTTATAAAACCAAGATTTTTTTTTACCCAAAAATGTTTTATAATGCACATGTGCATGTGCACGGAGTAAAAGGTTTTATACTCAACAATGTGTGGCTTCTTCTTTCAATGCTCAGTACCAGTTTTTGTATTAAATTGGTGTTTACAGTGACAATGGGTGTTATTTAATAATGGAAAAACCACTTGACACTAAAAGTGTTCTAGGAGAACCTAGGAGACAGCTAAAAGAAACACAAGCAGTAAATCAAAATCAAGATTTTATCGGATACATTTTTTTTTTCAAATAGAAAATATTTACAAATTTGCTGGCATAGCAATAGCTCCCCTACCCGTAAAATATTCAACATATTTTTCCGCACTTCATGGGTGCTTTGGGGGGCAAGCCAGGACGGCCAGCTTCCAAGAAGTCCGGCCTCAGGCCCAACTGAGGCAACATAATTAGGAGCATTTATCTTTAAAAAATTGTGAAGTATGCAGCATGCTAGAACTATGTGGTTCAGTTTGTACTCTGCCATATTAATTGCCGTAAGAAATAGGCGGAACCATGCTGGCCATTATCCAAAAGGTATTCTCCAAGACTCTTCTGGCTCTGGCCATCCGGTGATTAAAAACCCTCTTCTTCGGGGTTAGAGTCCTCTGGGGGAATGGCCTCATCAGGTGATCACCCAGACCAAATGCTTCATCAGTGATAAAAACAAATGGGAGTCCTTCAACGTTCCCTCCTGCAGGTGGCAATCCCAAGCCACCACTCTGGAGATGTCGGTAGAACTCAGTCTGGGCAAAAACTCCACCATCCAATGTCCAGCCATTTTTCCCCACGTCCACATAGAAAAATTCATATGTCGCCGACACCACCACCATCAACATTATACTATTAAAACCCTTATAATTAAAATATTATGACCCCGAGTGGGGTGGTGGAACAATGTTAGTGTGTTTCCCATCGCAGTTAGGAAAGTCCCACTGCTGAGCAAACTGGGAGGCCACAGTCTGCCATTCCTGTGGCGTTGAAGGAAACTGTGGAGTCAAAAATGAAAAAAAAAATTAGTACTTTTGCACATAACATTGCAAGCAGATTAGACACAAACATTCTTGGCCAACATCAGTATAACATTTATTTTAAGGAGTATTTAAAGACAAAGATTCCTCACCCTCTCTGATGGCCCATTGGAAAAAATTTAGGGGGGGAGGGTTAGAAATGAGTTTGGTACCCCCCAAAAAAAAGCCTCTGGCACTCTGCCTAAATTTAAGGACAACAATAACATTTGGACACATTTTAGGGGGTGTTTAGAGTAAAGCACTACAATGGAGCTGACAAAATACATTGTTAAGTGACTAGGCTAGGTGTGTATGGGCCCAGAATAGCATGCTGGGGAGGTTAGTGAAGGAAAATATGCATGTAGGCCAAAAAAAAGAGCACTGAAAGCTTACAGCATGCATGGGCACAAAGGGGACATTCACAGCATATTACAATCATGGTAATTATGGAATGTTGAAAGAAATACAATACATTAGCATACATTAAATACATAGAATGTGATGTTAAAGGAGAAAACTTACCCTAATATAGCCCTTCTGCAGGACCTGAATGATGGCAGAACAGGTCTCTGGAATAATGATCCCCAGAGCCTGGGGGGAGATGCCTGTAGAGAACTTGAGGTCCTGTAGACTTCTCCTGTCACCAAGTACCGCAACGTGGTGACTATCCTCTGCTCGGGAGTGATGGCTTGCCGCATGCAGGTGTCCTGGTTCGTAATATAAGGGGACAGCAAAGCCAACAGATGGTGAAAAACGGGGTCTGTCATCTAGAGAAAACTCCTTAAAATCATCATGGTTATTCTCCTAGATCTCCCGCAGCAAAGGCATATGAGAGAATTGGTCACGCTGGAGTAACCAATTCTTTGTCCATGAACTCCTCCCCGCCCTGTTCATGAACTGGGCTTGGGTCAAAGCAAGAACCCCAACACCAAGCCCCCGAACTCTACGACGAGGACGTAACCGCAACATGGCTTCAAAATGGTCGGCTGGTCAGAACGGACTAACAGAACGCACTGAAGAACAGAAAGGCCTGTGAAGAGCGAGCTGAAAATCAGAAACGAGCGGACAAGAACGCACTGCAAAACAGATTCGAACTGACTACACGAACTGAAAGAAAAAAATCCCTGTCTTGGGTTCCTTTTTTTTGGACTATTTTTGATTTCTTCACATGGTTTTTTCAGTATATTTTGTTTGGACTATATATTTTTTTTAAATTGTCTGCACTGATTGCGATATATTATTGCACTGATGATTTATGTTTTTATTGATCATTTTTCGTGATTTGTTTGCACTGATTGTGATACATCACTACACAGACAGTATATATATTCACTGATATTGTGTATTTAGTACTTTGTGTGACGAATCGGTCACACATACATCCATTTACATAGCGCGAGTCATCCAATTTTTCCTTCTGTTTATTCATGTGTTTGTGTCACATTTAGACATCGCTGCTCTTATTATAATTTTAGACACCTTGAAGCGCAATTATTTTTTCATTTTTTCTGACACGAACTGAAAACCAGATACAAACCTACAAGCACAAACTGAAGAGCAGTAACGGTCTGAAAAGCGTGAGGCTGAAAAGCGCGAATCGTCTCTCACCAAACTTCTACTAACACAAAATAAACACGAGATTAGCAGAAGAAGCCCAAAGAGTGGCGCATTGGGTATTGAACTTCCCTTTTCTGGTGCCGTCGTACGTGTTGTACATCACTACATTCTTGACAGTCGGGATTTGGTGTGACCGTGTGTATGCAAGACAAGCTTGAGCGGAATTCAGTCAGAAAAACTATCCAAGGCTTTTCCAATGAAAATTTAGATCGTGTGTACGTGGCATAAGAAGGATGCCAAAGATGGTGTCCTTTTAGAGAGTGATAACGTGGAGTCCATTCGTGGGTCAGGTGGGATATTGAAGTCCCTGCACACTATAAGGGATCCTTGTTGTATCCGCTTTACTTTTTTCATCAATCCATTCAGGAATCTAACTTGATGCTTATTAGGGACATAAACGTTCACTAATATTTATTGGGTAGTGTTGATATCACACACTATGATGAGATAGCGATCAGAGGGGTCAGATGTTTTTGAGAGTAGTTGGAAGGAGACTGAGTCCTTGATTGCAAGCATGACCCCTCTTTTTTTTGCTGTCATGTTGGAAGAGAAATAATGTTAGAAGCATCTATTTGTGCATCTAGGTGGAGTCTTATGATGGAAGTGTGTCTCTTGGACGCATATAATGTCACAGTGGGAAGAATCTGCTTCTCTCCAGAGGGACGCCTTTTTGGCCGGATGGTTTAGTCCATGCGCGTTTATGGAAAGTATCTTAATCGGCATGACACAGTTTGGAGAGTATGATATGTTTCAAGTGTTGAATGTACTTACAAGTAGGCCAGTTGGCTGTTGTTCGGTGGAGGATGAGTATCCATAGTTCCAAGGTGATGTCCCAGAAAACGGCCTGAGTCATATGTGTACCTGATGGTTCATGAAAAGAGAGTCCCGAGCACGTTAACAAGAACAGTTTCTGAAAAAGTAATGGCTAAAAAAAGAGGTAAATAACAAACTTAAAAGGAGGGTATTCAAAACCCAGGTGCAGAACATTTCTGCTCAGGTGGGTGGGAGCTTGTATTGCGAGGTAGAGCCCCAAAGGCCGTGGCCCTGCGTTAGGGCATCTTATGTAGGCAACAGGGCATTAAGCTGTGTTTCTTATGGCTTTAGGAGGCAGAACCCAGAAACTTTCTGCCACTCTGGAGGGATTCTGCTGGGGCTACTTGCATTTGGAGATGTGGGTGGTTCATCCGGTATAATCTTCCACTGTTGAAGAAGCCGGAAACCTTTGGTGGGGGAGGTGATCACATGAGTAGACCCATCTTTGGTGATGATCAGCTTTGTTGGGTATCCCCACCTGTAGCCAATGTTGTGATTCCTCAGAGTTTTCATAATATTATTTCGGTTTTTAAGGAGTTGTAATGTAAATTGCGATAAGTCTGCATAAAATTGCAGATTAGAGTAATCTGTAGTGCGGTGCTCCCCTTTATGTGTAATTTGCATCAGACGTTCCTTAGTTTGGTAAAAATGCATATGGAATAGAACATCTCTAGGGGCATGTTCTGGTATGAATGAGGGTTTGGGGAGGTGATGGATCCTGTCTATGGACAGCTCGATAGAAGGAAGGTCTGGCATTAAGGCTGAAAGCATTGCAGTGGCATAAGAACGTAGCTCATATGGTTGTACTGATTCTAATATGCCCCTTATCTTAACATTGTTCCTTCTAGACCTGTCCTCTAAATCTGCTAACTTTGCTTTGATCCATATTTGTTCTTAATCTGCCGTATTGTGTGCATCTACCAGATCATTAATTGTTGCTGTATATTCCTCCATTTTGGATTCAATATGCTCAACTCCATCCCCTACTGCAGTGAGCTCAGAGCTGAATTTTCCCATACATGCCATCATATCAGTGAGGGTAGTGCTTCTCAGTGAGATAAGCATAACTTTTAAGGTTGTGTCCAGGACTGGTTGGTTCAATGTGGGGAAGGTTACTATGGAGTCAGGGAGCTCCCTGGTGTCCTCTTGTGAATCAGCATTAGATCTTACCTCACACTGCTGCAGCCTCAGGTCTTCCATCCTGAAGTGTGCTTTTGCAGGGCTCCTGTTGAGAGGTGAGGAAGTCTGTGAAGTCTCTCCAGTGCGCTGAGCATTCCTTTATGCAGGGTCATCATAGCTCTGTCAAAATCTGGGAGCTGTTTGTGGAGTGGATGAGGAGCCGGCACCATCTTGCCCACGAGGTTGCAGTGGCTGTGTAAAGTACGCCGTTAGCTTTTTAGGGCAATGTTCTGCCTGGTGAATTCTGGGCATGATGCCAGGATGTAGGGGAGTCAATCCACTGCTTAGTGCCTACGATCCGATGCCCTGTGCTGCTGTTAGCCGCTGTGGAAACCCGCCGATTGCCGGAGCTCCGGTATCACACCGCCATCTCGGTGAAGGTCAAGCCACGCCCCTGTTATATGTTTGTTATTGATTGAAATAAGAATAATGAATAAATAAAGATTATGGATTAATGTGAGTGCTTTTAACAAATTTTTATAAACAAGAATTTTTTAAACGGTATCACGCTATGGAGATCTTTCTTCCTTCCTCCTAAAAATTCTTGTGTCCAATTCGGGAGAGGAGCTGATAGGAGGATACGTCAGAAACAGCAGAATGGAGAGTGGATCTGCCTGACATATAACACAGAGCGATTTCACTGGTTTATAAATTGACCAATAAAAAATAAAGAACCAGTTACATATTACAAAAGTAAAATAATACCATAACCAAATAAGCGTTTGCAGAGGTGGTAGACGAAAAAAAATATTATATATAATGCGTGAATTATGGTGATGCACTCTAGCCTATGGACTGCATAGGTAAATACGTGAGGGGATAAAAAGGGAAGGAGGGGGGAGGGGAGGGGAGGAAAAAACCAGGGAAAAAATGTACTTCAATAAAGAATAATATTGCTAAACATGCGTAAAGTGCATATATTAAAGTGATTTGTGCTTCGTGCAACAATATAATTTCAAGCAGTCCTTGCACATGTGACTGTCAGTTTAAAATAAATGGTAACAGCAATGATAATTTTAAACAGTCCTTGTGAATTTTCTGCCGTTTAGGGTGAACAAGTGTATCCAAAAACACATCTGCTAATTTGATTTCTGTGGTGACCAAGTGTTTGTGTCTAGTGCTGTAATCATGCAGACGCTCACCAGCTTTTTTAAAATCCTGTGTTCCCTGGGAGATGATACGTCTTGCATCATCTCCCAAGGAACACAGGATTTGAATCTGACGGTTCTACTGTTGACATTTTTTACCTTTATACGAGCTACCAGTATGTGAGTACCGCTCTGTCATCTCTTTCAATAAAACTTTTTAATGGTTTTACGCTATGGGCATTCCCTTTCTCTTCTATGTCTAAATGCCACCTCAATCCTGAAAGTACCGTGGACTGCCGCACAGTGGCATACACTGTGACTGCGTGTCACCCCTGCAGGGGTTAAGAAAGCTGGTGAGCGTCTGCATGATTACAGCACGAGACACAAACACTTGATCACCACAGAAATCAAATTAGCAGATGTGTTTTTGGATACACTTGTTCACCCTAAACGGCCGAAAATTCACAAGGACTGTTTAAAATTATCATTGATGCACCGAGCACAAGTCACCGTTTATTTTAAAATGCCAGTCACATGTGCAAGGACTTATATTGTTGCACAAAGCACAAATCACTTTATTATATGCACTTTACCCATGTTTAGCAATATTATTCTTTATTGCAGTACATTTTTTCCCTGTTTTTTTCCTCCCCTCCCCCCTCCTTCCCTTTTTATCCCCTCACGTATTTACCTATGCAGTCCATAAGCTAGAGTGCATCACCATAATTCACGCATTATATATAATATTTTTGTTCGTCTACCACCTCTGCAAATGCTTATTTGGTTATGGTGTTGTTTAACTTTTGTAATATGTAACTGGTTCTTCATTTTTTATTGGTTCATCACAGAGATAGTACATACACCAGAGGATTGTATTTCATTCATCCACATCTTTATGTGTCTAATTAGGACAGCGCCACATCCACACATTAACACTTCATTCACACTTAGCTTGCTCCACTCCGGTGGGGATTGCTTCTGTGGAGGCAGCAGTCCCATCCTACCATTTGGTCACTTTATTTCATTTATTTTCTGTTGCGCAGGTTCACTATTATACTTGCCAATTATAATTTGACCAGGCATAGTTTCTAGTAAGTTACTTTTGGACTAATGGTGAAGGAGCGCATTGGGTGTATGATAATATGAATAAGATATTTTGGACCACGCTTTTTCTTGATTTGTTCTGGGATTGAGAATATGGACTTGTTTGAATATATACACTTTATTTATGAAATACAAATTCTTTCTAATATATATGAATTTCGGATGTATGTACTTGATCTATGAACAAATTTTTTTTGCACCAAACATTTTTTAATTTTGATGACACATATATTATTTTTTTTTATTTTTTCGCATTTTGCACTTCAATTGCTTTGATATAAAACACACGGAATGTTATTTGATAGATGTACAGTATATTGATGATAGTGGCACAGTGATATACAGTAAGGGTTTATTGATTTTTCCACATATGTTATTAGCAGGAAGTTCAATACCACGAGATTGTAATATTGTTTCAGATTTGCGCCGCTTGTTTCTTTCTCTCGCTTGTCAATGTTAACTTAATACAGATAGAATATGCAAACTCCACAGTGCGGCATCCAATCCTGATATCTCCGGCACCGGTGAGAGGAGCTCCCCTCCTCTCCGACACAGCCTGAGGCGGAGAACGGAGACCCACTTCCCCGGCACAGGAGGAAGAGGACAGGGCGGGGGGAGAAGGAGCGCACACACACCGCGCCTGCGCACTCTGAGATGTGACCAACGGGGGCAATCATCATACACATCTTTTTCCCCTATGAAACTTCCCTGTATTCATTGAGGAATATTTTTTCTCTATGGACATCATTTTTTTTACAAATATTGTAGATTGACTTTCCACATATATTTTACAGTTTATTTTGATTGGTACACACCTACTTGTGTTTTATTATCAAGCTATCACTAGTTCCACACTATTTCTGGGTGATATGTTGTCACTTTGTTTTATACATCACTCATCAGTGCTGCATTTATACATGTATTCGTATTTCATTGTACAGTTCGCTATACTGTTGATGCTGGCTGTTATCATTTTATATTTTTGCCATTCTTGGCAGCGCAACTTTTCTTTTTTGTTTTTAATGTTAACTTAATGACACCCTAAATGCTGGTTGCAAATGCAGTGCATTTGCCTGCACCGGATCATACGGTACAGTAATACTGTGCAATCCGGTTGCTCTGCATTTTTTAAAATAGTGCATGCACTCCCTTTGGTGCGGTCTGGTGTGATTTCAGTCCATTCAAATCGCACTGCACCCAGGTGAAAGTGAATCACACAGAATGCACAGCTCATTCATGTGCGATTCATGGTGTAAATCAGCCCTGTGTTCTGGAGTCTTTCCGATAACTTACCTAGCAGAGGGCACTAGTTTGGGCAATTGCTACACATCTCTGGCAGGGTGCCTGGCACCCCCCCCCCCCCATGGCAGCCAGCATTTCTTTTATTTGATGGGGAGAGGATATGTGCTAGAAGGTGCTTTGGGAGGGGATAAGACTTGTGCTAGGGGGTGAGGGGGGATGGATTTCATATCCAACCCCCCTACTAGCACAAGTCTTCTCCAATTTCAAATTGCCCCCTAGCAAATACCCCCCTCCAAAAATCACTCCAAGTGAACTTTGTAAATTTGCCCCTTCACCACTTCCCCTTCCTCTGCAATGCCCATGTAAAGACTATTCATCACAGACCTCAGATCAGTGCTGCTCAGGCAGAGTGGTGTGCCTCCTCCTCCTGTCTGTGTAAATCCAGCAGCAGCAGGATGGGGTGGGTTCAGCGCACTCTGCTCTGCACTGTATCAGACGCAGCCAGGGGGGAGAGATGCCAGCTGTCATGCAAAGTTTTGCTTGGTGTGTGTGGGACTGGTAACTGGTGCCAGTGCGCCCCTGCTGGGAGAGTCACTGGAGCCCAGTGCTGGAACTTGCATTGGGACTCCAGGAAATATATCAAATCCTGAGGCGGTCCTGGGAAACCAGGGTCAGTTGGTAGGTATGCAAAAGGCAAAAAACATATTTCTCCTTTTACATCAGGTCAGATAATATAAGCTAGCACAGAGTTCCCCCTTACATCAGAGTCTGCAGGGTTCTCCTTTACAGTGTAAGGGGGAACTCTATGGACACTGATGTACAGGGGAACTCTGATGTAAAGGAGAATGCTGCAGACCATAATTTAAGGGGTGATGCTGCAGACTCTGATGTAAAGGGGAACTCTGATGTAAGGTGGTCTGTGGTCACCAGAGCCCCTCCTTACATGAGAGTCTGCAGCATTCCCCCTTACATGAGAGTTCCCCTTTACATCAGGGTCTCGCAGTACAGTCAGTGTCAGTGGTGTCTAGTCTATGCAGTACAAAGAGGTGCTCTCTGTGCATGTGTTGCCATATCCCAAGCCTCCTCCCGGTGTACACAGCTCCCCCTTACCTGCCGAGCCTCTTCATCGCTTTAGTGGTGTAACAGTCCGGCACCTTTGTCCCCATATCCTCAGGTTCTGCAGGCGTGCTCCCTGTCTAGTGGTGCAGCAGCAAAGCTTTCATGTTCCCGGGCCCCGGGCTCTCTTTCTCATTCCTGGGTTGTGTTTGGAGGGAGGAGGGCAGTGTACAGTAGGTCTCTCAGAGACGGTCTGTGCTCATGAGGTAAGGAAGGGGGAGCCGAGCGGACACGGCTCTATATATTTAAACTGCTGTCGCAGCTGTTCTCCAGTCTTCCCCAAATTCTTCTCTCATTTTTGGCTCCCCCTCCTACAGCTAGTGTGCCCCTGATGAGTGAGTCACTGGAGCCCAGTGCCGGAATTTGTTTCGGCACTGGGCTCCATTCTGGGACTCAGACTCTATTTCGTTCTGGATTCAGATTCCATTCTGGGACTCAGACCTGATTCACTGGGACTCCGGGACATACATCAATTTCCAGGATGATCCTGGTGAATCAGGGATGGTCAGGATTTATGTGTATGTATCCACTAATATTGATTTTAGAGTATTTTTTATGAAAATAGCAATTCGATGAACATTTGCACAACTATTGCAGGGCCTAAAAAATCAGTAGCACATTTTTTTTTATTCTGTAGGTCATGTGCTTTCAGAAAATATATAGTTAGGGTGGTCGTAAAAAAAATCTCCCGATTTTTATAAGTAAATTGTTTTTATTTACAGTTGTGCGTACCTTCAGTTTTTATCATTTCACAAAAAGGCGCAATTTAAAATTTACAAATATGCGCTATTTATTAAAATGTATACAGTGATCTCGCGCAGACTTAAGGTTAAACTAAAAACACATAATGCCCTGTACACACGGTCGGACATTGACAACAAAATCCATGGATTTTGTCCGACCGATGTTGGCTCAAACTTGTCTTGTATACACACGGTCACACAAAGTTGTCGGAAAATCTGATCATTCTGAACACGGTGACGTAGAACGCATACGTCGGGACTATAAACGGGGCAGTAGCCAATAGCTTTCATCTCTTAATCTATTCTGAGCATGCGTGGGACTTTGTGCGTCAGATCTGTGTACACACGATCGGAATTTCTGACAACAGATTTTGTTGTCAGAAAATTTTATAGCAAGCTTTCAAACTTTGTGTGTCGGAAATTCCTATGGAAAATGTGTGATGGAGCCTACACAGGGTCGGAATTTCCGACAACAAGGTCCTATCACACATTTTCCATCAGAAAATCCGACCATGTGTACAGCGCATAATAGGTTTTGCTGCAGATTTATTCACTTGATTTATTTATTTCTATGCTTTCACACATTGATCTATTACTCTAAGTAGCACGAGGGACATTCATACACTTTTCATCCATTTGCTATTTATTAACTCAATACAGATTTAACTTTTATATTTAGTAGGAATTTAGCAGGAATGTTGTCAATTTTGCCATGTATGTATCCACTAATAACGATTTAGGATATTTTTAGCAAAAATATTGTTTTGATAAACATTTGCTCAATTATCACAGGGCCTAAAAAAAATCTGTAGCACCTTTTTATTCTACTGGTCTTATGCTTTCAGAAAACATATGGTTTGGGGGGTCTTTCACAAACTCTGAAAGCTGTAAAGGAAAATGCTTTCTATTTGTCCTAGACAAGGCTTTACCTCAGCCTTAGTGTCCTGGTGAAAACTCCTCCAATAGTCGTCGTCAATTTGGTATTCAGGACAGGTAAACCAGTAGAAGAAAGTAGTTTACCTGCTGACCTCAATAACTCAAGTCCTGCATCTATCCTCATCCAGGAGATTTCTTCTGCCCATCTCTGCAGGTGTGTGCTTTTCCAATACAATCAGCAATCACTGTTCTCACTAAATACACAGCCATCATTTTTTTTCTACCTTATCTTATCTTGCATGGATCATTAATTTGGCACAGTGTGGAGGAGCTGAGCAATCACATAGGAGAAGGAATAGGGGAGTAGTAGTAGGAGAAGTGTGTCCTGGAATACTGTAAAGCTCACCATACACTATACAATCTGATTGTACAATCTCCTTTAGATTTACCATTAACTATGTAGTACAAGGGCCTGCCTGATTGGATACAGAGTGCGTGGATAGACGGTGTGTCCTCCTATTCTATAGTGTTGGTAAATTTAAAGGAGGTCATACAGAGTTTGTACAAAAAAATTGTATCTTGTATGGCCACCTTTATACACCTAACTCGTTGTGCTTTTAGTACATTTAATTGTTAATGGCACCCCAAACACAGAAGCAAACACACATTTTGCCACTTAAGGAAGCAAGCATCAAATGCAGCAAAACGCACAGTAAAAAAAATGTGCAAACCGCAAATATGCCAAAATATGCTTTCAGAAAATATATGGTTATGGGGGTCGTAAAAAAAATCTCCAGATTTTTTGAGTAAATTGTTTTTATTTACAGTTTAAGGAAGCAAGCATCAAATGCAGCAAAAAGCACAGTAAAAAAAATGTGCAAACTGCAAATATGCCAAAATGTCCCATGAGCTACTTTGCCATAGGTAGGGTAGCCCATTAAAATCAATGGGCTGCCCTATGCATGTTGCAGAAAAAAAACAATCTAAAAAATGTGCGCTCCCGCTGCACTAGTTGTGAATGGAGCCTGAAAATGAAATTGGTGTGTTTACAGAAGAACAATGAGGCTCCATTCACATCTGCGCATTTCTGAACACAAAGAAAACTGCAAAGAAAACGCTCACATACACTATGCAATCTGATTGTACAATCTCTGTACAATTTCCTTTAGATTTACCAGAGATATAGAATAGGAGGACCCACCTGAACAATCCATTCAACTTGTATCAAATCAGGCAGGCCCTTGCACTACAAAGCTGATGGTAGATCTAAAGGTGATTATATAATCAGATTATACTGAAAGTGGGTGGCATAGTAATGAGGGAAGTGTGGTCCATACTGGTAATACATGCCTATTTTGTAGAAAATATATACTGTAAGTGCCTTGTGAGCTGCTATGTGCTCTCTATAAAAATCTGTTATCACCTGTGCACCTGTGTTCCAATTACAAAATATCTGTTTTATGGTGCAGCACTATTATGTCCAACAATAAATCAAAAAATGCTGAATTGTCCTTCTAGTTCAGTCCTTTCCATCAATAAAAGTAATTTTTTTTTTTTTGTCTTTTTAAAATATATTTCTTTTAAACTGTGTGTAACGCTTACCCCCGAAGGAGCGGCTGATTAATTGTTATATCCGTAATTCACGTTTACCACCTAACCCAGTGATATGCAATTAGCGGACCTCCAGCTGTTGTAGAACTACAAGTCCCATGAGGCATAGCAAGACTCTGATAGCCACAAGCATGACACCCAGAGACAGAGGCATAGTGGGAGTTGTAGTTTTGCAACAGCTGGAGGTCCGCTAATTGCATATCTCTGACCTAACCCATCACAACCCATAAATTCAGAAACACAGTCCATAATGCTTTTTCTCTTGCCTTATTAAATAACATGAACTGGGATAGGAAAAGGACTTCTTTTGAGATGCCCTTTTGTTGCATTATCATCTTTTCACTGTGTCTCATGGAAGAATTAGAATCACTTGCGGATAATATGAAATCACTTTGTGTGATTTCTTCAATCAGGGAAGATGAAAGTAGATTTGATAGAGAATAATTGATAAAGAGTCACTCTGAATAACTTCTTCATCTGCAGAACTTTTAAGAACAGTCTGTATCTCTATATGTGTGCTTGCAGCTTTACCGCTACCTTTTTACCACTACTTCCCATCTGCATGGTACTTCCAAGTTGTGCTAAAGAAAAGTCACTCTGAATAACTCCTCCCGCTTGACTGATTGGAATCCCGGGGCATTGCTGAACCCAAAGTCACAGGCCATCATCGCCTGTCTCACTGACTTGCGTACCAACATCCCTCAGCCTCTAGCAGTACCTTTCCCTTGGGTTTTCACTCACGTGATCAATAGTCCATGTGCTACTCATAAACGATTGATTGCCCAGTTTCCTTCTGCTTAGTTGCTACTTCTTCCGCAATGATTCTTTGTTCCCCTTCTGCTTTCCGGCCAGCTCCCTTCCCCGCAGGGGCGGCCAACGACACCAGCGACTGCATGCTGCATGGTGTCATCTCTTCCTCTATGGAGACTGGTTCCCCACCCTCCTCGCAAAGGGGGGCTCTCTCCCTCCGGGAACCAGGCTGGCTTCTCCAAGCTCAAACTGGAAGACTACCTCTCTAGACCATGTGACCCGGCTTTTATATGAGAGTCCCAAGACATTGCCCAACAAATTAATGATTGACCGAGACTCGCATACAAACTACCTGCCACTCAAATCCCAAATAAACAAACAGGCCTGCTGTAATAGCACAAGCCTGCCTAAATTTACCTGAAACTATAAACTAACGAAAAAGGTCACATACTGAAAAGTAAGTGCCCGCTACATGTGTAATTGTTGATAGCTCTAGTGCACCCCTTCTGTGGTTTAGATGTACTCTCACCTGAGTTCTCGGACCCTACAAAACTGTATGGTCAAATATGGCTTTGATTAAGAGTCCCACTTGTATCAGCTGATTGATCGAATCTCTTCACTCTGTAACCCTCTCCACTGCTTTTCTCCTCAACAAAAAATCTTAATCAAAGCTATATTTTACAATACAAGTTTGTATGGTCAAGGAACTCAGGTGAGAGTACATCTAAACCACAAGAGTACACTGGAGAGATCACTAATCACATAGTTTTTTAAAAAAAACTTATTTCTTTGGGGGAAAGGACTGAATTGGAAGGACATTGCAGCATTTTTTGATTTATTGTTGGACATAATAATGCTGCACCATAAAACAAATACATGCCTATTTTGTGATGCAGCAAGGCAATGCATAATGGGAGATAATCTCTACAGGAAGTGATGGAAGCAAAAAAGCATTTTTAAACATTCAGATAGTCAGATGAAACTTCAAAACAATTATAGATGAGGTAAGTGAGAGATAAGCACATTGGGATGGCTGGGGCAGAAAAGAGGCTATTATTTATTATGAAAAGTGAAATTCTGCCTGAAAAGGTGAACTTAGCCTTTAAAACCAAACCTCTTTAAAGTCTATGTAGGGAGTGAATCTTGAACATCATGTGTGGACATTTTCAAGCCTGATAGCCAAGGAATTTTCAAACAAAAAGACATGAAACCTGGGCATTGACATGGGGGGGCACGTGTCAAATAAAAAATATATATATATATTAAAAAGATTGGAGAGGGTCCTCCTTTTAGGCCTCATGCACACGAGATGCTGTTAAACGCACGTTCAGAGGCAGTTGGACACTTTTTTCAACTGCCCCTGAACTCGTTCAATGTTATCCTATGTGTCCATGTACACAGTCTCGTTTTTTTGGCGTTTTTAGGCAGTTGTGTTTAACCTTGTTTTTCCAGAAGCAAAAAAAATTAGTTCAGACGCAAAAGTTTTCCACGTTTCAGAGGCCAAACACGGCTAAATGCCGGTACCGCGTTTAGCCGCGTTTGCATTTATCAGTGTTTTTAAAGGAACCCTATTTTTTGGACCAGAAAACACAGAAATATGATGGTAAACTGCAACAGAGAATGACATTTTGCGACTCTACTTTGGGGCCCCATATCTCGGGACCACTTAGTGCTAGGAACCCCCGAGATACGGGCCCCAAAGTCGGGTCGCAAAATGTCAAGCACTTCTGCAGCTGAGAATGACATTTTTGGGACCCAAATTTGGGGCCCAATATCTCGGGGCCACTTAGTGATAGGAACCCCAAATTTGGTGTGCAAACACAGTGGAACTAGCACTACAACATATCCATATTGGGGTTCCTAGCACCAAGTGGCCTCAAGATACGGGGCCCCAAGGTTGGGTCGCAAAATGTCATTCTCTGATTTTGGGGCCCCATATCTCGGGGTCGCTTGGTGCTAGGAACCCCAGCTTTGGATATGTTGCGTTCCTAGCACAAAGTGGCCCCGAGATATGGGGCCCTAAAGTCGGGTCGTAAAAATTAGCACACCAAATTTGGGGTTCCTAGCACCAAGTGACCCCAAAATCAGAGAATGACATTTTGTGACCCAAGTTTGGGGCCCCGTATCTCGGGGCCACTTCGTGCTAGGAATCCCAAATTTGAATATGTTGTAGTGCTGTGTTTGCATACCAAATTTGGGGTTCCTAGCTCCAAGTGGCCCTGTGATATGGTGCCCCAAAGTTGGGTCGCAAAATGTCATTCTCTGCTCTGCAGACGGTTCTAGACACAAACGCGGTAAACCACGGCTAAACGCGGCATGCAAATGTGGCAAAGCGGGTGTTTCTAAACGCCAGTTTCAGCTTTTAAAAACATGTGTTCAGCAGAGTTTGCACCGGCTTCTCATGTGCATGAAGCCTTAATGTGCCTTCAAGTGTGACAAGGTTAAAACACCAATTATTTCAATTACATGTTTGGGAGAAGCCATTAAGTTGTATGTGGTGCTATGAAATAGTACAACTCTCACAGGTAGCATTATCTTCCCTATATTCAGGCAGCTTGGATGTGTAACAGATTGTTTTATTCATTACAACCTGAAGAAGGCTTCTTAGTTTTGGGTGTAAACCCTGATTTTCAGCAGGCACAACAGATCTCAAAGCTATTAGAAAGTGTGCTTCTAAAAAATAAAGCTGAAACCCTCAGCTTTATACTGATTGGCCAGTTGCAAAACAGTTTCATAGTATGTGTGAACTTATTTTTTGGCAGTACCATACTGTATTGCCCTAAAGGATAAGTTCACCTTTTCGAAACATGTTACTTGTTACAATCATATTCAGGGTGTAACATGTAACATGTTACAGATGCAACATCCCACCTCCTCCATTGAGACAGGAAGCAGGAGATTTTCTCCCCCCCCACTAGCTATCACAATCTGCAACAAACGCAGCCATTTGGAGCCCCATCTGCCCAGCCGCATCATTCATTCACAGTGTTCTGTGAATGGGAAAACTACAAGGTCTGACAGCCTTTGTGGCTGTAGGCTTGTAGATCTCAACGAACTACCACAACACTGTTGATCGCTGTGGTAGTTTATTCATGCTTCCTGTCACATTGTAACTTGAGATATGGCCAGACAGATACACAGACAGTCTGCAGCAGTACTGTGACATTACACCACAGGTCCATTACAAAAACAAATAATAAATGCATATTTTTTTACATGCAAAAAATGTGCATTTTTTTTGTAATGGTGAACTTACAGTGTCCTTTAACTGATTTAAAAAAAATAATTAAAATCCACAATCCCAGATTACCCATCTCACCTCCTCCCCATTCCTATATCCACAAATATTCCCAAAATATTTAAAAGATAATCTTCAGTTCTGTAGCTGGTAGGAATTGGCTAGTGTCATAAATATATGCAAGCACGTGGTAGCATATAGAAAGAGACAAGTGTGGCAGACACGGAAAGATTTTAAATCCTCCATAACTTATAAGGCCATAAAAGCACTGAAATAAAGCTAGGTAAATAATGTACCCTTGATTAATTCCAAAAGGAAATTCAAAGAATATGTGGTTTCTCTTTCCCTGCCATCCTGTTTGTTACTTTCCTCTTATCCCCCCCCCAGTTACATACTCTTTTCCCTTGCTTACAAGTCTTATCATTCCCTTTTATTCTTACTGGGGCACCCACCTTGGATCGGAATACCAGATAATCATCTCATCTATCTGCCACACAACTAAAGCAGGGGGTGTACCCACATTCTCTGGACAATATTGCGGGACAAAGGGAGTTATGTGTTTTGCTGTTTTTTGTTTTTTTTCAAGTTCCCTCTTTGTCATTATTCCCTTCGCCCTCCCCACCCTCCCTTCTCATTTTTTTTTTGTTCACTTAAACTCATTTGGAAAGTCTGTGAGCAATCTTATCTCTCAACCAATACAGGGTTTGCAGAATTAAGTACATTGGAGATCTCATACTTGCATGTAATACATATTTCTGTCTCTTGTCAAATGTTTTCAAACATGCTTAACTAATTCTCAAGCAAGGTTTCACATTTAATTGCACAAGATCTGTCGTATAGGAACTTTCTGTAATCTTCCTTCATGCTTATGTGATCGGAGTTCCTGGAAGCCTCTGCACTGCCCTCCACTCTATTCCTATTGGTATATTCTCGACTCTCTCCACTCCAGAGCACTTAGTCATAAAAATTATAATGAACGCCAGTGCCTGCATTTTATTTTCTTTATAAAAACTGACATTCTTCCCCTTCTTACATAGCTACATAGTTGGTAAGGTTCAATAACGACACCAGTCCATCCAGTTCAACCTGTGTGTATGTGTTTATTTCACTACTATTTCTCATATCCCTGTATATTACGTGCTCATCTAAAAGTTTCTTTCAATATTGACACTCTAGTCCGACATCACCAATTGTGGAAGGGAGTTCCACATCATTATCGCTCTGACAGTAAAGAATCCCCTGTGCAGTTTAAAGTTAAACCACTCATTCTCCAACTTCATTGAATGGCCACAAGTCTTCTTAAAGCATTTTTTACCCCCCCCAAAAAAAAGAAAAAAAAAAAAAAGATCCTGTTCCTTTAAAGTATGTTATAAAGCAGAGTGTTTGTGCTGTGTCATTTGGACCCCGTATTACCTGAAATACCTGACTGATCCTGCCTGGTTCTGCCCTCTGTAAACTGACCACGGTTTATCATGGCTGCTGAGCTCTGACACCGTAGTCAGTTTACGTGCCTCCGTCATCCGCAGACCTCCTGTCTCTCCTCTGTCCTCCCTCCCCTCTCCCCTTCCTGCCTGTCAGCTATAGTGACAGTGCACACTCCCTCCCCTCCTGCTGCTGGAATGACTTTGAAAATCTTATAAAATGTCTCGTTATGCTAGGTGTTCCTGTCTCTGTGATTTATAAAAAAAAAAAAATTATAAAAAAAATGCAGTTTATACCTGTTTCAGAGTGCCGCTCAGCGCTCACGTGACCAACCGCCTCTCTCCTCCTCTCGTCCCGACTGACATCAGTGGGGGAATCTCGGCCCTCCCTGCTGCAGCTGTCAGATGGGGCGAGCAGAGATGTGGCAGGCCATGTGAGCGTCGATCGGTGCTCTGAAAACAGGTATAAATGGCATTTTTTTTTAAAACACAGACAGGAGAACCTAGTATAATGAGACACAGAGGATTATATAAAGTTAGCGGAGTGGGTTAGAAACCACTTTAAGTGAGCTTGAGTGGCCACAAGTCTTCTTAAGAGGACTAAGAAGGACTAATTTTCTGCCTATGCTGGAATCACCATTTAGATATTTGTATATTGCAATCATATCTCCTCCTAAGCATCTTTTCTCCAGGGAGAATAAGCTTAATATTTGGAGCCATTTCTGAGGTTCTCCAGCCCCCTTATTAGCTTTGTTGCCATTCTCTGGACGCAAAACTCTTTAGTTCCAGCACTTCCTTCCTGAGGATTGGTGACCAGAACTGGATGACATACTCATGAAGTAGCCAATAAAGTGGTAAATATTATAGTTATATCTTTTGAGTAAATACTCTTTTAAATGCATGCTTATTGTCTGCTAGCTTTGCTTGCTGCAGCTTGGCATGGCATGCTATTGCTGAACATGTGATTTATTAGGACCCTCAGATCCTTTTCCATCCTCGAGTCTGCCAAAGGTTCTCCCCTTAACGAGTAACCTGCATTCAAATTTTTAGCCCCCAAAACCAATACTATTTTTCAACTTTAAACCTCATTTACCATCATTTATAGATGCCAACCCCTTTATTTGATCAAGGTCTTCCTTTATAATTGCTAAAGTTATTACCCTGCCTTAGCTCTGTATCATCAGCAAACACTGGGATTGAACTATTTATACCAACCTGTATATCGTTTATGAACAATTTAAAAAGAACTAGTCCCAGTACAGAGCCCTGGGGTACCCCACATACAACTCCAGACCATTCGGAAGATATGCTATTTATCACCACCCTTTGTAACCAGTTTTTTATCCAGGTTAATTTTGGCATCAAATTTCGATTTCGTTTTAGTCTTAGTCTTTTGACTAAAATGCTATTTTAGTTTTAGTCCCATTTTAGTCAACTGCAATTGTTTTAGTTTTAGTCATATTTAGTCAACTAAAATCTCCAGTACATTTTAGTTGACTAAAATAATTTTAGTCGACTAAAATCTAATATGTTTAGTTAAATTGTAATGCATTATTTAAGGATTTCTCTAGAATTTCAAAACTCATTATACACTCCTGGAGCAAAAAAAACACCTAATATCATGTTATTATTTATGGCAAGGTTTGAACAAACTACACAGACACAGATTTAGTCGTTATATAGGGTCTTTACGCTGTAAAACCTATTTTCATTACAAAAAATATAGCTTTTTTGAGTCATTCCATGCTACAAGTGCATGCATAATTATGTGGCAAACTTTAATGGTTTAAATTATGTAGTAGAAATTCCTGTTTCCTCCTGCATTTCTTGGGCTATTTCAGCTGTTCCTGAAACATATATGAAAGAAGCGCTACCGTGTGAGGTTATCATCTTTCCAATCAAACAAAAGAAAAAATATGGAGGGGTGAGGTTATAGATATATTGTCACTATTGCCATCTTCCAAAGATTTTATAACAAAATCTGAGAGAAAACTTGAAGAAAAAAAGTGAAGATGATAGGCGGAGACCAGTGGCGAGATCATTTCTTAACTGGCTTAAAAAACACCCAGAATTCTGTTGGACTTTTTCAGCACCTGGGACATGTACTAGAGGCATACAACAATTTTGGAGGATTAGGATGGTATAATTACGATGAATCATTCAGACAAAAACTGTCTATTTATCCATCTTTAACCACTTGACCACTGGGCACTTAAACCCCCTTAATAACCAGACCAATTTTCATCTTTTGGTGTTCTCACATTTTGAATGACAATTACTCAGTCATGCAACACTGTATCTATATGAAATTTTTGTCACACAAATAGTGCTTTCTTTTGGTGGTATTTAATCACCGCTGGGTTCTTTATTTTTTGCGCTATAAAAGAAAAAAGACAGAAAAATCTGTAAAAAAATGAATTTTTCTTTGTTTCTGTTATAAAATTTTGCAAATTAGTAATTTTTCTTCATATATTTTGGCCAAAATTTATACTGCTACATATCTTTGGTAAAAATAACCCAAATCGATGGATATTATTTGGTCTTTGTGAAAGTTATAGAGTCCACAAGCTATGGTGCCAATATCTGAAAATTGGTCACATCTGAAGTACTGATGGCCTATCTAATTTCTTGAGACCCTAACATGCCAGAAAAGTACAAATACCCCCCAAATGACCCCTTTTTAGAAAGAAGACATTCCAAAGTATTTAGAAAGATGCATGGTGAGTTTTTTTAAGTTGTCATTTTTTTCCCACAATTCTTTGCAAAATCAAGTTTGTTTTTTTCTTTTTTTTTCACAAAATTGTCATATTAGCAGGTTATTTCTCACACACCGCATATGTATACCACAAATTACACCCCAAAACGCATTCTGCTATTACTCCCGAGTATGGCAATACCACATGTGTGAGACTTTTACACAGCGTGGCCACATACAGAGGCCCAACATGCACGGAGCACCTTCAGGTGTTCTGGAGCACCCAGGCCAATTTTGACATTTCTCTCCTACATGTAAAAATCATCATTTATTTGCTAGAAACATTATACATGTTTTTTTTTAGCAAAGACCCTAGAGAATATAATGGCGGTCATTGCAAATTTTTATCTTGCACGGTATTTGCCTAGTAATTTTTCGAACACTTTTTTTGAAAAAAAAAAACAGTTTTGTGCTTTAAAAAAAAAAAAAACATAAAGTTAGCCCAATGTTTATGCATAATGTGACAGATGAAGTTACGCCGTGTAAATAGATACCCAACATATCACCTTTCAAAATTGCACACGCTTGTGGAATGGCGCCAAACTTTGCTACTTAAAAATCCCCATAGGCGACGCTTTAAAATTTTTTACTGGTTACATGTTTTGAGTTACAGAGGAGGTCTAGGGACAAAATTATTGCTCCCGCTCTACCGATCACAGTGATACCTCACATGTGTGGTTTGAACACCATTTTCATATGTGGGCTGGACTTGCGTATGCGTTCGCTTCTGCATGCGAGCACATGGGGACAGGGGCGCTTTAATTTTTTTTTTTTTTTTTTACTGTTCATTTTACTTTATTTATTTTAGTTTGATGCTTTTTTCCAAAAAAAAAAAAAATTAGATCACTTTTATCCCTATTACAAGGAATGTAAACATCCCTTGTAATAGCAATATGGCATGACAGGTCCTCTTTACAGTGAGATATGGGGTCAATAAGACCCCACATCTCACCTCTAGGCTGGGATGCCTTAAATTAAAAAAAAAACGATCCTGGCTTCAATCATAGCGGTGAATCAGTTGAAGCACCGGAGGGCGGCGGGTGGGGGGGACGTCTCCTCTCACTTCCCATAAGAAAGATCAAGCAGTGGAACAGCCACTATGATCATTCTTATGGTGTAGCAAAAGAGCGACCAACTCTCCTAGGAAAAAGGGGAGGCCGTGCCACATCCAATAAAGCATCCACAATAGAAAAAGGAGGTTCCCCTAAGTGGATTTTCCCAGCACTTGCACATAAATTGAATATAGTAGAAAAGTACAAACTAATATAAAGAATAAAAGAATATTTTTTATTTAATAAAGAATTGCATTTTCTAAAAACATTGTGGATATCATAAGTAACAAAAACATATTACATGGTTGGCATAGTTTACATCAATCAGTAAACAGTGGTGTTGTATACAGAAAAACTCTTTTCAAGACCGACGCGTTTCGAGGTACTTAATATTTCAGTCCTTCTTCAGGGGGATAATTGAAAAGAGGGAATCATCTAAATTAATTGAAAAAATATAATAAATCAATCAATTATTGTGAAAATTTATCAATGGATATCTATTTGTAAGTTAAATGATCGGTTGATCACCTACCTGAGAATGTTTCATTGGTTACTCTGAGGAAGGTTTAAAAACCACATGAAAAAGCAAGGTGTACTAGGAAGGATGGTGAGCAGGTGTATTTTTGTGGGTACCGATTAGGGATGAGCCGAACACCCCCCTGTTCGGTTCGCACCAGAACATGCGAACAGGAAAAAAGTTTGTTCGAACACGCGAACACCGTTAAAGTCTATGGGACACGAACATGAATAATCAAAAGTGCTAATTTTAAAGGATAATATGCAAATTACTGTCATAAAAAGTGTTTGGGGACCTGGGTCCTGCGCCAGGGGACATGGATCATTGCAAAAAAAAGTTTCAAAAAGGCCGTTTTTTCAGGAGCAGTGATTTTAATAATGCTTAAAGTCAAACAATAAAAGTGTAATATCCCTTTAAATTTCGTACCTGGGGGGTGTCTATAGTATGCCTGTAAAGGGGCGCATGTTTCCTGTGTTTAGAACAGTCTGACAGCAAAATGACATTTTGAAGGAAAAAACTCATTTAAAACTACCCGCGGCTATTGCATTGCCAAAAATACACATAGAAGTTCATTGATAAAAACGGCATGGGAATTCCCCAAAGGGGAACCCCGAACCAAAATTTAAAAAAAAAAATGACGTGGGAGTCCCCCTAAATTCTATTCCAGGCCCTTCAGGTCTGGTATGGATATTAAGGGGAACCCCTGCCAAAATTTAAAAAAAAAAATGACGTGGGGTTCCCCCTAAATTCCATACCAGACCCTTCAGGTCTGGTATGGATTTTAAGGGGAACCCCGCGCCAAAAAAAAAAAAAAAAAACGGCGTGGGGTCCCCCCAAAAATCCATACCAGACCCTTATCCGAGCACGCAACCTGGCAGGCCGCAGGAAAAGAGGGGGGGACGAGAGTGCGGCCCCCCCCCTCCTGAACCGTACCAGGCCACATGCCCTCAACATTGGGAGGGTGCTTTGGGGTAGCCCCCCAAAACACCTTGTCCCCATGTTGATGAGGACAAGGGCCTCATTCCCACAACCCTGGCCAGTGGTTGTGGGGGTCTGCGGGCGGGGGGCTTATCGGAATCTGGAAGCCCCCTTTAACAAGGGGACCCCCAGATCCCGGCCCCCCCGTGTGAAATGGTAAGGGGGTACAAAAGTACCCCTACCATTTCACTAAAAAACTGTCAAAAATTTTAAAAATGACAAGAGACAGTTTTTGACAATTCCTTTATTTAAATACTTCTTCTTTCTTCTATCTTCCTTCATCTTCTGGTTCTTCTGGTTCTTCTGGCTCTTCTGGTTCTTCCTCCGGCGTTCTCGTCCAGCATCTCCTCCGCGGCGTCTTCTATCTTCTTCTCCTCGGGCCGCTCCGCACCCATGGCATGGGGGGAGGCTTCCGCTCTTCTCTTCATCTTCTTCATCTTCTTCTCTTCTTCTCTTCTTCTCTTCTTCATTTTCTTCTCCGGGCCGCTCCGCACCCATGCTGGCATGGAGGGAGGCTCCCGCTGTGTGACGGCGCTCCTCGTCTGACAGTTCTTAAATAATGGGGGCGGGGCCACCCGGTGACCCCGCCCCCCTCTTGACTTTAAGAAAAATTAGGGAGCAGGCTAGTGTAGATAATTATTAAAGCTGAGTTCCACACAAAAATGGAATTTCCGCTTTTCGGAATCCTTCCCCCCTCCGGTGTCACATTTGGCACCTTTCAGGGGGGAGGGGGGTGCAGATACCTGTCTAAGACAGGTATCTGCACCCACTTCCGGCATAGACTCCCATGGGAGTCTATGCCTCTTCCCGTCCCCACCGCACTGTCTGCTGGGAACACACAGCTCCCAGGAGAGAGCGGGGACCACTTGGGATGCGCAGCGCGACTCGCGCATGCGCAGTAGGGAACCGGGAAGCAAAGCCGCAACGCTTCACTTCCTGATTCCCTCACCTAGGATGGCGGCGGCAGCTGCCGAGAACCGAGCGGGTTCTCGGCGTCCCCTGCCGACATCGCTGGACCCTGGAACAGGTAAGTCACCATGTATTAAAAGTCAGCAGCTGCAGTATTTGTAGCTGCTGGCTTTTAATATTTTTTTGGGGGGCGTTGTGGGTGGACCCCCGCTTTAAATACATATTAGGGTTTGTATAACATAATTTACTTGATTTTATTCAAAGTTTTTTTATATATATATAAACAATACTATTATAGACTCATTACAAAAAGAATATGCATAATCTATGCAGGTGAGTATAAGTCTTATAAAGCTTATAAATAGTTTGTAATGCAATCTTCATAGCCCTTTTATTAATACTGACTTATTTGGCACAATAATGCTGCCACCATATGAAACTCATATGTGGGGTAGCAAGGAGATAATAGTAAAGGGGTGGAGAGAGTCTAAATGGTATATAAGAAGTGGACCTAGTGCTAGATTAGCAATGTGTACTAATCCTGAATTGCAGGGGACACTGATATTACAGTCTCAGAAGCAACAGGAAAGTAACAGCAACTAAAGATGTATATGTTTAAATACAGATTGCATGGGAAGAAAAAAAAATATAGCCACATCCCTAATTCTTAAGGCCAAAAAAGTAGATAAATACCTTGATTTATTAGTTTACAAATTCGGCTGACCACGCATCCCAGCATCCGGCAGGTAGAGCGCCTTAGCTGGGAATGAGTGGAGCCGATTTATATAATGGACGGGCTCCAATCAGCCGGCGCCGTGATCGCGCTCAGCTGTGTTATGGAGCCCGTCAGCTGGGAGACCTCATTGAGGCCCCCTGAGACGAGGATGCGCGGTGCCGCCCCTGCCGCGCATGCGCGAGCGCAGTGACGTTGGGGCGACGTCGCGCACACCCGTCCCACCAACACGGAAATGCCTCTCCGGCGGACTGAGTATGTCTGCCGGAGTAGCAATATGGAGGTGGTGGGCGTGAATGTTAGATCGCCCTAGTAACCTCCTATAGCGCCACCCAGGTATGGATCCTGGGCGGCTTTCCGTGCCGGGCAATCGCTCGGGCCAGACGCACCCCGGGAAGGGCAGCAGAAAGCGAACAAAGTGGAAGGACAAAGTTATATTTATACGTTGTAATAACTTATTGGGAATGTTTTTAATAATTGCAACACCCAAGAAGAATCATTATATTATGTGTACTTTATGTTGCAAAGTAAATAAGGAACAGCAAAGAGAAATTCCAGACCCACAAAAATTAGATATAATTATAAACTCACAAATACCTAATAAGAATGATTAATTTGCAGTGGGCAGAGACTGGTATACAATATAAGTTAAGGGCTAAGAGATAGCGTGCATAATCTCATTGACTTAAATATAGTATGTTGTCCATTGACATTTCAGATGTTATACATTTAACTCATTCTTGTCAAATACAAATAAGCATAGCAGTCGTTACATCCATTAATTGCATCAAATTATCTTAGTAAACATAATCATATATTGGTGTTTTTAACCAGCAAACAGTGGATGAGTAATCCATATAAATATCAAGGTACAAAATGATTCCTACCTTACATGGTATGAATTTAATACTGATAAGGAGACAACCAGTTCCTGTGTAAAGTACATTTGTTGGTAAATCAAGATATACAGAATAACTAACAATGGATATTTGGTAGTAAGAATAGTTCCTGTATAGGGAACTCCTAATTTATATGCATAGGTTCATACGTGACCCCATGTGGTTTTTTGGTGTTTTTATTAATAATTCATACCTTCTAGGTGATTTGGACATACATTAGAATAGCAGTCATACATGCCAAGGGGACTGCAAGGGGGAGGAAGTCCTTATCTCCACGTACCCTGTCAGTCCCGAACATATAAGTAAGTAAACAGAGGCGTACAATACCGTTGAATAGGTCTACCTTTAGGGTTTAGAGTAATTTGTCTTAATGGGGTCATGTATGTAACAAAACAGACATTAAAGTGTATACATTAAATACAGCAAGAAAAACAACTAACTTATATTGCTATGTACTGTAGGGTAGAAAAAGAGTAGTACATAAAGGAAGGAAAAGAAAGGAAACAGAAGACATCCAGCCCCCTATTTAATTGAGAGTTATAGGAAGAGTAAACACATTTGTTTCTATCCATGGTTTATTTTTCCATTCCGCCGGAGTTAAAGCCCTCGAGGAATGATTTAAAACAGACGGCCTCATTCAGGCCTGGGGGCAAGGAGGCCTTTAATAAGTAAATCCATTTTAATTCTCTCTGCAGTAAAATTTTATTCCAGTCACCCCCTCTGGGGCTGGGGTGTACCCGATCCAAAATTAGGAATTTAATCCTAGGGAACTTGCCCCCATGTACTAAAGATACATGACGACCCAGAGGGAGATCAGGGTCAGACGTTTGCATGGATACAATGTGTCTGTATGCTCTTCTCCAGAATTCTAACTTTGTCTTTCCTATATAAAAGCAACCACAGTTGCACTGGAGTAGATAAACCACTCCAGTGGTTCTGCAGTTCGCAAAATGTTTTGGGTAGAATTTTTTCCCATTGGGGAGGGTGGGGTTCTTCTGGGTCAACGTGTATCCACAGTAACGACTAGAACCACATGCGAATGTACCTTTGTACTTGCAGTGTGTTCTCGTCAATTTAAACTCACTACTTACGATTTTATCGCCAATAGATATAGCTCTCCTAAATGTAAAATATGGTTTATTTGGCACCAGGTGGCCGGATCCAGGGCCAGCAAGTGCCAATATTTTTCAACTATTTTTCTAATTTGACGATGCTGCTGGTTGTACGTTGTGATAATCCTTAGTTGGTTTGTGTCTTTTTGTTGTTTAGTCGTTTGGAGGAGCGTTTGCCTGGGTCTATTCATTACTTTTTTTAACCACTTGCCGACCGCCGCACGACTATATACGTCGACAGAGCGGCACGGGCAGGCAAAAGGACGTGTATGTACGTCCTTGCCTGCCCGCGGGTGGGGGGTCCGATCGGACCCCCCCCCGGTGCCTGCGGCGGTCGGCAAATCTCCCCCGGCGATCGGAGGTGAGGGGGAGGCCATCCATTCGTGGCCCCCCCCTCGCGATCGCTCTCAGCCAATGGGATCATTTCCCTGCCTCTGTATTGTACACAGAGGCAGAGGAAATGATGTCATCTCTCCTCGGCTCGGTATTTTCCGTTCCGGGCCGAGGAGAGACGACTGCAATGTAAGTGCACCAACACACTACACACAGTAGAACATGCCAGGCACACTAAACACCCCGATCCCCCCCCCGATCGCCCCCCGATCCCCCCCCCAATCACCCCCCCCCCTGTCACAAACTGACACCAAGCAGGTTTTTTTTTTTTTTTTTTTTTTTTCTGATTACTGTATTGGTGTCAGTTTGTGACAGTTACAGTGTCAGGGCAGTGAGTGTTAGGCCCCCTGTAGGTCTAGGGTACCCCCCTAACCCCCCCTAATAAAGTTTTAACCCCTTGATCACCCCCTGTCACCAGTGTCGCTAAGCGATCATTTTTCTGATCGCTGTATTAGTGTCGCTGGTGATGCTAGTTAGGGACGTAAATATTTAGGTTCGCCGTCAGAGTTTTATAGCGACATGGACCCCCATATACTATCTAATAAATGTTTTAACCCCTTGATTGCCCCCTAGTTAACCCTTTCACCACTGATCACTGTATAACCGTTACGGGTGACGCTGGTTAGTTTGTTTATTTTTTATAGTGTCAGGGCACCCGCCGTTTATTACCGAATAAAGATTTAGCCCCCTGATCGCCCGGCGGTGATATGCGTCGCCCCAGGCAGCGTCAGATAAGCGCCAGTACCGCTAACACCCACGCACGCAGCATACGCCTCCCTTAGTGGTATAGTATCTGTACAGATCAATATCTGATCCGATCAGATCTATACTAGCGTCCCCAGCAGTTTAGGGTTCCCAAAAACACAGTGTTAGCGGGATCAGCCCAGATACCTGCTAGCACCTGCGTTTTGCCCCTCCGCCCAGCTCGGCCCAGCCCACCCAAGTGCAGTATCGATCGATCACTGTCACTTACAAAACACTAAACGCATAACTGCAGCGTTCGCAGAGTCAGGCCTGATCCCTGCGATCGCTAACAGTTTTTTTGGTAGCATTTTGGTGAAATGGCAAGCACCAGCCCCAGGCAGCATCAGGTTAGTGCCAGTAGCGCTAACACCCACGCACCGTACACCTCCCTTAGTGGTATAGTATCTGAACGCATCAATATCTGATCCGATCAGATCTATACTAGCGTCCCCAGCAGTTTAGGGTTCCCAAAAACGCAGTGTTAGCGGGATCAACCCAGATACCTGCTAGCAACTGCGTTTTACCCCTCCGCCCGGCCCAGCCCAGCCCACCCAAGTGCAGTATCGATCGATCACTGTCACTTACAAATTACTAAACGCATAACTGCAGCGTTCGCAGAGTCAGGCCTGATCCCTGCGATCGCTAACAGTTTTTTTTGTAGCGTTTTGGTGAACTGGCAAGCACCAGCCCCAGGCAGCGTCAGGTTAGTGCCAGTAGCGCTAACACCCACGCACGCACCGTACACCTCCCTTAGTGGTATAGTATCTGAACTGATCAATATCTGATCCGATCAGATCTATACTGGCGTCCCCAGCAGTTTAGGGTTCCCAAAAACGCAGTGTTAGCGGGATCAGCCCAGATACCTGCTAGCACCTGCGTTTTGCCCCTCCGCCCGGCCCAGCCCAGCCCACCCAAGTGCAGTATCGATCGATCACTGTCACTTACAAAACACTAAATGCATAACTGCAGCGTTCGCAGAGTCAGGCCTGATCCCTGCGATCGTTAACAGTTTTTTTGGTAGCGTTTTGGTGAACTGGCAAGCGCCAGCGGCCTAGTACACCCCGGTCGTAGTCAAACCAGCACTGCAGTAACACTTGGTGACGTGGCGAGTCCCATAAGTGCAGTTCAAGCTGGTGAGGTGGCAAGCACAAATAGTGTCCCGCTGCCACCAAGAAGACAAACACAGGCCCGTCATGCCCATAGTGCCCTTCCTGCTGCATTTGCCAATCCTAATTGGGAACCCACCACTTCTGCAGCGCCCGTACTTCCCCCATTCACATCCCCAACCAAATGCAGTCGGCTGCATGAGAGGCATTTTTATGTCCTCCCGAGTACCCCTACCCAACGAACCCCCCCAAAAAAGATGTTGTGTCTGCAGCAAGCGCGGATATAGGCGTGACACCCGCTATTATTGTCCCTCCTGTCCTGACAATCCTGGTCTTTGCATTGGTGAATGTTTTGAACGCTACCATTCACTAGCTGAGTATTAGCGTAGGGTACAGCATTCCACAGACTAGGCACACTTTCACAGGGTCTCCCAAGATGCCATCGCATTTTGAGAGACCCGAACCTGGAACCGGTTACAGTTATAAAAGTTACAGTTACAAAAAAAGTGTAAAAAAAAAAAAAAAAAAAAAAAAAAAACCACAAACAAAAATATAAAATAAAAAATAATATTTGTCGTTTTATTGTTCTCTCTCTATTCTCTCTTTCTCTATTCTCTCTATTGTTCTGCTCTTTTTTACTGTATTCTATTCTGCAATGTTTTATTGTTATTATGTTTTATCATGTTTGCTTTTCAGGTCTGCAATTTTTTATACTTTACCGTTTACTGTGCTTTATTGTTAACCATATTTTTGTCTTCAGGTACAGCATTCACGACTTTGAGTGGTTATACCAGAATGATGCTTGCAGGTTTAGGTATCATCTTGGTATCATTCTTTTCAGCCAGCGGTCGGCTTTCATGTAGAAGCAATCCTAGCGGCTAATTAGCCTCTAGACTGCTTTTACAAGCAGTGGGAGAGAATGCCCCCCCCCCCACCGTCTTCCGTGTTTTTCTCTGGCTCTCCTGTCTCAACAGGGAACCTGAGAATGCAGCCGGTGATTCAGCCAGCTGACCATAGAGCTGATCAGAGACCAGAGTGGCTCCAAACATCTCTATGGCCTAAGAAACCGGAAGCTACGAGCATTTTATGACTTAGATTTCGCCGGATGTAAATAGCGCCATTGGGAAATTGGGAAAGCATTTTATCATACCTATCTTGGTGTGGTCAGATGCTTTGAGGGCAGAGGAGAAATCTAGGGTCTAATAGACCCCAATTTTTTCAAAAAAGAGTACCTGTCACTACCTATTGCTATCATAGGGGATATTTACATTCCCTGAGATAACAATAAAAATGATTAAAAAAAAAAAAATGAAAGGAACAGTTTTAAAATAAGATAAAAAAGCAAAAAAATAATAAAGAAAAAAAAAAAAAAAAAAAAAAAGCACCCCTGTCCCCCCTGCTCTCGCGCTAAGGCGAACGCAAGCGTCGGTCTGGCGTCAAATGTAAACAGCAATTGCACCATGCATGTGAGGTATCACCGCGACGGTCAGATCGAGGGCAGTAATTTTAGCAGTAGACCTCCTCTGTAAATCTAAAGTGGTAACCTGTAAAGGCTTTTAAAGGCTTTTAAAAATGTATTTATTTTGTTGTCACTGCACGTTTGTGCGCAATTGTAAAGCATGTCATGTTTGGTATCCATGTACTCGGCCTAAGATCATCTTTTTTATTTCATCAAACATTTGGGCAATATAGTGTGTTTTAGTGCATTAAAATGTAAAAAAGTGTGTTTTTTCCCCAAAAAATGCGTTTGAAAAATCGCTGCGCAAATACTGTGTGAAAAAAAAAAATGAAACACCCACCATTTTAATCTGTAGGGCATTTGCTTTAAAAAAATATATAATGTGTGGGGGTTCAAAGTAATATTCTTGCAAAAAAAATAATTTTTTCATGTAATCAAAAAGTGTCAGAAAGGGCTTTGTCTTCAAGTGGTTAGAAGAGTGGGTGATGTGTGACATAAGCTTCTAAATGTTGTGCATAAAATGCCAGGACAGTTCAAACCCCCCCAAATGACCCCATTTTGGAAAGTAGACACCCCAAGCTATTTGCTGAGAGGCATGTCGAGTCCATGGAATATTTTATATTGTGACACAAGTTGCGGGAAAGAGACAAATTATTATTTTTTTTTTTTTTTTTTGCACAAAGTTGTCACTAAATGATATATTGCTCAAACATGCCATGGGAATATGTGAAATTACACCCCAAAATACATTCTGTTGCTTCTCCTGAGTACGGGGATACCACATGTGTGAGACTTTTTGGGAGCCTAGCCACGTATGGGACCCCGAAAACCAAGCACCGCCTTCAGGCTTTCTAAGGGCGTAAATTTTTGATTTCACTCTTCACTGCCTATCACAGTCTCGGAGGCCATGGAATGCCCAGGTGGCACAAACCCCCCCCCAAATGACCCCATTTTGGAAAGTAGACACCCCAAGCTATTTGCTGAGAGGTATAGTGAGTATTTTGCAGACCTCACTTTTTGTCACAAAGTTTTGAAAATTAAAAAAAGAAAAAAAAAATTTTTTTTTTTGTCTTTCTTCATTTTCAAAAACAAATGAGAGCTGCAAAATACTCACCATGCCTCTCAGCAAATAGCTTGGGGTGTCTACTTTCCAAAATGGGGTCATTTGGGGGGGGTTTGTGCCACCTGGGCATTCCATGGCCTCCGAAACTGTGATAGGCAGTGAAGAGTGAAATCAAAAATGTACACCCTTAGAAATCCTGAAGGCGGTGATTGGTTTTCGGGGTCCCGTACGCGGCTAGGCTCCTAAAAAGTCCCACACATGTGGTATCCCCGTACTCAAGAGAAGCAGCAGAATGTATTTTGGGGTGCAATTCCACATATGCCCATGACCTGTGTGAGCAATATATCATTTAGTGACAACTTTGTGCAAAAAAAAAAAAAAATAAAAAATAAATTGTCACTTTCCCGCAACTTGTGTCAAAATATAAAATATTCCATGGACTCAACATGCCTCTCAGCAAATAGCTTGGGGTGTCTACTTTCCAAAATGGGGTCATTTGGGGGGGGTTTGTGCCATCTGGGCATTTTATGGCCTTCAAAACTGTGATAGGTAGTGAGGAGTAAAATCAAAAATGTACGCCCTTAGAAATCCTGAAGGCAGTGATTGGTTTTCGGGGCCCCGTATGCGGCTAGGCTCCCAAAAAGTCCCACACATGTGGTATCCCTGTACTCAGGAGAAGCAGCTAAATGTATTTTGGGGTGCAATTCCACATATGCCCATGGCCTGTGTGAGCAATATATCATTTAGTGACAACTTTTTGTAATTTTTTTTTTTTTTCATTATTCAATCACTTGGGACAAAAAAAATGAATATTCAATGGGCTCAACATGCCTCTCAGCAATTTCCTTGGGGTGTCTACTTTCCAAAATGGGGTCATTTGTGGGGGTTTTGTACTGCTCTGTCATTTTAGCACCTCAAGAAATGACATAGGCAGTCATAAATTAAAGACTGTGTAAATTCCAGAAAATGTACCCTAGTTTGTAGGCGCTATAACTTTTGCGCAAACCAATAAATATACACTTATTGACATTTTTTTTACCAAAGACATGTGGCCAAATACATTTTGGCCTAAATGTATGACTAAAATTGAGTTTATTGGATTTTTTTTAGAACAAAAAGTAGAAAATATCATTTTTTTTCAAAATTTTCGGTCTTTTTCCGTGTATAGCGCAAAAAATAAAAACGGCAGAGGTGATCAAATACCATCAAAAGAAAGCTCTATTTGTGGGAAGAAAAGGACGCAAATTTCGTTTGGTTACAGCATTGCATGACCGCGCAATTAGCAGTTAAAGCGACGCAGTGCCAAATTGTAAAAAGTGCTCTGGTCAGGAAGGGGGTAAATCCTTCCGGGGCTGAAGTGGTTAAAGCCTTTTTCAAGGATGTATTAGAGTATCCTCATGCTAGTAATCTGTCTCGTAAATCAGCTGCCTCCTTCAAAAAAGTTTAATTGTCTGTACAGTTACATTTGATTCTAATGTATTGTGAATAGGGTATACAATCAATCAGGGTTTGAGGATGGAAACTGGCAGCATGCAGTATGGTGTTACTTGTAGTGGTTTTTCTGAATAGCTTACTGGAAAGTTTACCTTGTTCATCTTTATAAATCTCTATGTCTAAAAAAGTTATCTGATTTTTATTGAAAGACATTGTGAACGTTAAATTAAACTCATTTTTGTTCATTCTTGATATGTTCTGCTCGAGTACATCCGGGGGGCCGTCCCAGATGACAAAAATGTTGTCTATATAACGATACCACCCCAAAATATGATTGTATATTGGGTAAGGCCCTCATCAGAGAGGAAGGCTTTCTCCCACTCCCCCAGGTACATGTTGGCATACGATGGGGCACAACATGTCCCCATCGCCACCCCCTGCACCTGGAGGTAGTGGGAGCCGTTAAAGGTGAAAACATTATGGGTAAGGATGTACTCAAGCAGTGCGACAATGAATTCATTATATGTAGGATCTAAGCTCAAGTTTTGTTGGAGTATGTGTCTGATTGCTGCCAGTCCACGTTCATGTGGAATTGAACTGTAGAGCGTTTCTACGTCAATTATAGCTAGAAGAGCTTGGTCTGGTACATAGAGTTGGTCCATAATTTGTAAGAGATGACTTGTATCCCTTACATAGGATGTTGGTGAAGTTACAAATGGCCTCAGATATTCATCAATCAATTTACTTGCGTTATCACTGATTGAGCCAACGCCTGAGATAATTGGCCTGCCAGGTGGATCTGTCAGAATTTTATGCACTTTTGGGAGTGCATAAAATGTGGGGGTCCTGGAGAAATTGTTTCTGATGAAGGTCCAAGTAGATTTATTGTGTTATTCAGAAATGCAGAGTCTACTAACATGTAAAATTCTTTGTTGTATTTTTCGATAATGGATGCCGGCATACTGCGGTACCAGTCCATGTTATTGAGGATTTTTTTGCAGATATTGATGTACTGGTCATTATCCAGAACAACTACATTTCCTCCCTTGTCGGATGACTTTATAGTGATTTTATCATTAGTAGCTAGGGAGTTTAATGCCTCTAGTTCTCCTGAATTTAAGTTGGAGGGTCCTCTCTTTTGTATTTTAAGTTTGTCTAAATCATTATTGACGAGTTTCAAAAAAGTTGCTGCATTTGGGCATGTACTAGGTGGTGGGCATAGGTCAGATTTTTTCTTTAGTTTGGAAATCCTTGGATGTACCCGGTCGTCCACATCTGATTCTTCTATTGATTGAAGAATTCGGGGGAGGTCTATTTGGTCAATTAGATCAGCTGTATCACTTTCCTCCAACAAAGCGATGAGCTGATCTAAGGCTTGATTTTCTTGGGGGGTATAATTAGTTCTGGTGTCTTGTTTTTGGTAGAGTTTTTTTAGAATTATTTTGTGGACAAATAGCTGAAGATCTTTGTAAAGCTCGAATTTGTCTAGATTGTAGTTAGGGCAAAAATGTAATCCTTTCTTTAAAATCGACCTTTCATTTTCTGATAGGGGATATGAGGATAAGTTGATGATACTCAAATCAGTGTCCAGATGTGTGGATGTGTTGGGATAGACGTTTATAGTGTCATTTGTGTCTAGGTATTGAGGTTGGGTGGGGGTGGTTTGAGACCGGCCAGTACTTGGTCTAAAAAAGATGAGTCATTGCGACTTAGTTCCTGTGCATTAGTGGTATCCTGATTGGTGGGTGGTATATGTGCCTGTGTTATGTGATGGGACGTAGGCCTGTTTATAGGTTTATCAAGAAGTGCAGGGCTGGGGTGTGGCAATTTAGATGTCTTGTCTGAGATTTGTTTTTTAGACTTATGATCTTGTGTGGGATCGCCTTGAAATTGGCGTTTGGTGCCAAGTGTAGGTTTCGCTTTAGAAATAGTGGGGAGGGAAATGTGGGATGAGGATTTGTTGGGAAAAGAGTTTGAAGATGTATTGGTATTTCTGTTAGTATTTTTGCTCTGGTTCCATTTATATGCCTTTCCAGCTTCAAATGTGTTTTTGTCTCTATGGAATTTGTAGTTTTTTTTTGATGAGGATATTTTTATTAAGGATTCAAGATGAGTTTTAAGTTTTTTCTCTTTATTTGTGACTGATTGGTGTGTCCTGAATTTTTGTAGTTGTTCACAAATTTTGGTGATTTCAATGTCAAGTGTTTAGGATCTTTTTGTATATTCATCGATTAATATCTGCATAAGATTACGTGAGCATGTTTGCAAAACATTCTCCCATGTGGATTTGAAGTCCGTGTCCAGGTCTTCCAAGGTAGGGAAGATCTGGACACGGAGTCCCAATGGGTTAATATTGCTTTTCATATAATCTTGGAAAGATTTGATGTGCCAAAAAAACAAAGATTTTTTCTCTAAATTTTTTGCAAGTTTGAAGAACAGAGAGGAGATCTCTGCTTCAATTCGATCATTATCTCCAAATTTGTCCAAATATTTTTGCATTAAAGATTCCCAGTCTTGGCCCACAAACATGTTTTTAAAATTTGCATTTTCCATTTCAGAGGCCATTGCAAAATTCTAGTTACTTTCAACGTAAGACTTGTCTTGATAGTTTTCAAGAAAAAAAGAGGGGTTATTATTTAAAAAAAAAAAGGAATTAAATCTTTTTAGAAAAAGAATAAGTATTCTAACCTAGGATTCATTGATCAGGCAGGGAGTGGTATTTTCTACCAAAGGTCATGTCATAGCAAAAGAGCGACCAACTCTCCTAGGAAAAAGGGGAGGCCGTGCCACATCCAATAAAGCATCAACAATAGAAAAAGAAGGTTCCCCTAAGTGGATTTTCCCGGCACTTACACATAAATTGAATATAGTAGAAAAGTACAAACTGAAATATTAAGTACCCCAAAACGCGTCGGACTTGAAAATAGTTTTTCTGTATACAACACCACTGTTTACTGATTGATGTAAACTATGCCAACCATGTAATATGTTTTTGTTACTTATGATATCCACAATGTTTTTAGAAAATGCAATTCTTTATTAAATAAAAAATATTCTTTTATTCTTTATATTAGTTTGTACTTTTCTACTATATTCAATTTATGTGCAAGTGCCAGGAAAATCCACTTAGGGGAACCTCCTTTTTCTATTGTTGATTCTTATGGTGTAGGGAATCGCCGGCTGAAAAAGCTGATATCCGAATGATGCCTGTAGCTGCAGGCATCATTCAGATATCCCCGCACAAAGTCAAGGACGTCGTATGATGGCCGGAGGGCGGGAAGTGGTTAAAACGCATTTTTTTTTAACACAAAGTTGTCCATTTATACAATATTTCTAACACATAGCATATACATACCAAAAATGACACCCCAAAATAGATTCTCCTACTCCTCCTGAGTACGGCGATACCACATGTGTGAGACTTCCACAACCTGGCCACATACAGAGGCCGAGTACAGCCGAGTATGGCCAAGCATGGCAGGGTATCGCTGAGTATGACTGGGTATGGCGGGATATGGCAGAGTATGGCTGGGTATCACCGAGTATTGCAGAGTATGGCTGGGTATGGCAGGGTATGGCAGAGTATTGCGGGGTATTGAAGAGTATGGCAGGGTATGGCAGGGTATCGCTGAGTATGGCTGAGCATGGCTGAGTATGGCTGGGTATCGCCGAATATGACTGGGTATGGCTGGGAATCAACGAGTATTGCAGAGTATGGCAGAGTATTGCAGAGTATAGCAGGGTATTGTAGAGTATTGCAGAGTATTGCACAGTATTGCGGGGTATTGCAGAGTATTGCACAGTATTGCGGGGTATTGCACAGTATTGCGGGGTATTGCAGAGTATTGCACAGTATTGCGGGGTATTGAACAGTATTGCAGGGCATTGCAGAGCTTTGAGGGATGGCTGAGCATGGATGGATGGATGGCTGGATGTCACTGAGCAGCGCTGTGGGCACTGCAGATCCAGCCCACAGCGCTGCTGCCATCCGAACCCTCCCCCTCCGTACCGATTGGTACACAGAGGGGAGGAGAGGAACCGGCGTCATGACATGATGCCGGTTTGTTTACATGTGATTGCTCCGTCATTTGACGGAGCGATCACATGGTAAACGGTCGCAATCAGCAGCCATTTACTGGGATCCGTGATGCGGCGGTCACGGATGTTCCCCAGGGGGCGCGCGAGAGCGGAATTCTGGGAGGACATCACTGTACGCCCTCCCAGAGTTAAAAAAAACGCCCTGTAGCCATCATTTGGCTATGGGCCGGTTATTAAGTGGTTAAAGTGGGGTATGAAAGACACGGGGCTATGGCTTAATGTAATATTGCCACAAAAATCTACATTTTCTAAGCCAGCCGACGTCTTTTATCTCACCATACAAAAAAGGTTTCTGCTATGCATTTAACGAAACACAACGCAGATGGGGTAATGCCTGTAAATATAGGCATGAATGTTCACAATGTTCAGGTACACACCCATTAGTTAAGTGTTTCAAAAGGGGTTATTTTCAAGGACAGAGAGAACATACTGCAAAAAGCATGCACACCAGTGAGGTTAGCAAGTATGCTTCACTGGTTGGAAATTTATCCGGACCAGGAGACAGACAAAATTTTAGTTAATGGATTTTTGCATGATTTCCCATTGCCCACACTCCGTAGTAATGGCTGTTATATGGTTGAAAATTGAAAGTCTGTTAATCTATTTTCCCATATTGTGAAAGAAAAGTTAAATAAAGAGGTATCGGAAGGCCGTATGGCTGGTCCTTTTAAAAATCCTCCATTTATCAAGTTAGAATCTCGCTATTAGGTATTATCCTAAAAAAAGGAACACAACTCGTACAGGCTTAAACACCACCTGTCATACCCAAGGGGGGTATCTTTAAATGATGAGATTGAGGAAAGTTTGTCTTCAGTCTCATAGCGCACATTTGAAGAAGCAGTCCTTAAAATCAGAAAATTCGGTAGGGCAGCTTTGATAGCCAAGATGGATATAAAGGCGGCTTTTTGTTTATTACCAATAGCTCCAGAGGCATATCATTTGTTAGGTATTAATTTTGAAAATAACTTTTATTATGATATGTGCCTACCTATGAGCTGCTCAATATCTTGCGCCTATTTCGAAAAATTTGCCACATTTTTGGAATGGGTGGTAACATTTGAGTCTGGATATGAAGGAATCCTACATTATCTGGATGACTTCCTATTCACAGGTCCTGCAGACTCCCCTATCTGTTATTTCATGCTTCAGGCTTTTTAGTAAGATTGCTGAATACTTTGGTATTCCTTTAGCAGCTGAAAAGACAGTGCATCCCGCATCTTCAATACATTTTTAGGCATTAATATTGACACAGTAAATTTAGAATTTAGATTACCTTTGGAGGGGGGCGTGTGTCTCCTGGACAGGAAGCTGGAAAGATGTGCTGGTACTGAGCTCCTCGTACCCATCGCAAAATTGATTGCCATCCACTAACTTCCTCTGCCCCGGTAAAGCCCCGGACCACCTGTTTTGATCCCTGAACCTTTCCTGCCCTTGTCCAGGGGGCTAACAAGATTTTTGGCCAGTCGGGCCCAAGCCTGCAACTCACCCTACAACGCGGCGGCCCCTGCCATCTTAGGGCCTACAAAGCAGACAGCGTCTCCTGTGTCCTTTGGATCTGCAGAAGGGACGAGTGCTCCGGCCGTATCCGCGAACTGACCCACCTCCGGGGGATGCAGAGCTGACTCCCAGCCAAAGGAAAGTGCCGGATACAGTCTGCCACAGGCTCCTGCTGCCCACGGCCTGTCACTCCATTGATGCCTACAGACTCGGCCACAGACCACAACCAGGGATGCAGTGAGTAACCTACCATATGCAATTCCCTGTGACCGACACCCTCCAAAGTGTTTGATCCTCTGGGAACCATCACCTGTCCGTGGCAGGGGGATTTTCTGGCCTTTCCGACGTGGCACTCTCTCGCCCGGCGGCCGCACCTTGGGAAAGTCCGCGGCTTCGGCCTACATCTGGAGGTCGGCGGCCATCTTGCTGCTCCAAAAAAACACCCTGACAAAATCTCCTCTGCTCCTCCTGGTAACCGGCCTCCCATAAGGTTCTGTGGCTCATAAGGACTGTAATTCACCTCTCTTAATTGCAATGGTGGTCCATGGGGCTACAGACTGGTGGTTCTGCGAAGTTAACAGAGTTCATTACTACTTACATGGAGGATGCTGTTTGAGTAAATTCAGAGCCATTACCTGCTCACCGAGACCTCTGTGATGCTATTTTAGCTACATAAAGCTAAGGAGGTAAGCCTGACTGACCATTAAACTCTCTGCACACCTCATGGGCAAAGTTGGCCAACAGCAACGTTACTATAAGCCACAGTTTGGGTCACGTGAAGGACTAAACATGGAACGTTTTGTTACTAGGCCGCAATCTGTATCTTCGAACTCCTCCGTGAACCCTTTCGCCATGATGGATCCTTTCCTGGATACGGAAGATGCAGCAAATCCCCCATTAGCTAACTCTCAGAGTCAAGTTCTCAATTCATTGTCTCCACATGAGACTCTCACCCCTGACATCCTGGACACTAAGCTACAGCTTTTACTTCAAGAAATCACGTATAATGTCTCGGCAGAGGTGAGCAAACTGGCTGCCGAACTAAGAGGGGAAATAACCCAAATTGGGGAACGCACAGATACCCTTGAGAATAAATTTGACAAGATGATAAATTATGTACAGGCTATTGAAGAAGAAAATCACAACATACGCCTCTCAGTTTCTCAGCTACAACTACCAACTACAACAAGAGGACCTGGAGAACAGGGGGAAAAGGCAAAACCTGCGCTTCAGAGGAATCCCGGAGATGGTGGGAGACCCTGACCTATGTGCCTATCTATTGGGCCTTTTTAACAATTCGACCCCCACAGTTGTAGACATAGACTGGCGCCTGGATAAGGCACATCGGTCACTGGGCCCAAAGCCTCCTGCCAGAGCTAGACCCTGATATGTTGTGGTGAGGTTTCACTACTTCGAAAGCAAAGAGGCACTAACCTTGGCCACATGTAACAAATCCCAAATTATGCACAAGGGTGCAAAATTGCAGATCTTCAGCGACCTTTCTCCCATCACCCTTGCTAAACGAAGGAATCTATGTCCAATTAATTCTCATTTACAACATCATAAGATTCCATACTACTGGGGCTTTCCCTTTCATCTTGCTGTGTCTAAAGATGGAGCCCAGTATACCCTGAGTGAACTGCAGGAGGCTGAAGCCTTCCTAAAAAATCTTGGCCTCCCTCCCCTTTCGGAAGAAGACTTGATCCCTTCTGCCACCCAGGTTCGTCTGCCTCCAAACACTCCCAGCCACATCTGGACCCCTGTTAGGGGCAAGTCCAAGAAACATCTCTCTACACCTCAACGTCTATGTTCCGCTAAACAACGTCCTTGAACTTCTCTCTGAACATTCCTTCTTGGATCCATACTTTATTGCCCTTTACATTTCTCTTTCTTTAAGTTTTAAATGAAACGAAGTTGCTGTTCTGGTTCACAAAGTTTTATGCCTACCCTGTTCCCTGTTCGGGGTAGAATTCTTTCCCATCCCATGGGGTTCTTTCATTAGAGGTTCTAACACCTTAAGCGACAAATGTTCCTGTTTATTTGCTGACTTTTTTCTTTTATAGTGAACAGGTTTTCCAATGTCAGGGGTTTTTTTTTTTACATGATACTGAGTTCATAAGGTGAGCAGCAGGCCCTTCCCATTTCTCTACCCAGAGTCTCCAGATGGAAGTCCGTGCATGCCCCTATCAGGTCCTGGACTATGCCCAGGGCTTCCTGAGATACAGTTATTTCTCAGGCTTTCAGAAATGTAAGTCTTTTTTTTCTTTTCTTTTTGTTCTGTTCTTTGGTTTTCTTTTTTTGTGTCCATATCTATTGATCTGCTTTACAGATTGAAATTGCATTGTTATTTTTCCCTCATTTCAAAGCAGTCTCAATACAGGGTATGTTTTTTAACACTCAGATGCAGAGGTGCGATTGTTATCAGTAATACCCACAAACTGCATTATGTATATTCCTATGTTGCCAATATTTTACCCTCTCCTACTATCCTTACACGAGCCTATCTGAATAGACCACAATCATGGCTCTGAGAATTATGTCATATAATGTGAAGGGCTTGGGTTCCACTAGTAAGCGCTGGGTGGCCCTGAAAGATTTCAGGGCCTCAGGCGCAGACGTGGTAATGATTCAGGAAACCCACTTCCGGGCAGGAGGATCATTAAAATTTGCCTCAAAGTTTTTCTCCACTTCCTTCCTTGCCTCTGATTCCACGGGCAAGGTGGGAGTGGCAATATTGATCAGGAAGTCGTGCCCTGTTAAGGTCAAAAACTCTCACATAGATCCTCATGGGAGAATCCTTATTTTAGACTGCGAATATATGTCTGCCTCTTTTACCCTGGTTAATCTATACACCCCAAATGCAGGCCAGATTGACTTTTTGATGCCACTCAATACTGCTCACAACCTTTTATGATCATTGGTGGGGACTTCAATCTGGTTATGTCACCCACTAGAGATAGACAGACCCTCTTTAGTACTGTACCATCTAAAAAGATTATGTCCCAAGCCAATGCCTTTCGTAAGAATATCAGGTCCCATCGCCTTTTCCACTCATGGAGGATAAAACATGGAGGATAAAACATCCCTCTGCTAAACAGTTTATGTTCTACTCACCAGCTCAGGCAGGCATGCGGGGGACAACACCCGACGTACAATAGATCTGATAGACCTTCTATACAGGTCTTCTCGCTCGGCATTGATTCTAAGTTTAGACGCACAGAAGGCCTTTGACAGGCTGAGCTGGCCTTATATGTTTGCCATTTTAAAAATATATGGCTTTAATGGTCCTTTTCTAAAAGCTTTAGAGGCCCTATATTCAACTGTTACAGCCCAAGTGCAGATGTCGTCCTTTCTGTCGCCTGGTTTCCCCATGACAAATGGAACTCGGCAGGGATGTCCCTTGTCGCCGCTGCTCTTTATCTTGTGTTTGGAACCCCTGGCCGAGTCCATCCGTACTCATCCGGACCCACGTGGAGTGGTGATGAGACAGGGGGAATACAAATTGTCACTATTTGCAGACAACATTTTGCTTACTATTACTAAGCCGTTGATATCTCTCCCCTCGCTGCATAAACTACTGGTCTCCTTTAGTGCCATCTCTGGATACAAAGTTAACAATGGTCCAATGACATTTACTTTAACCATTTGGCGTCAGTGTCTCAAACATTATTCCCTCACTTCACCTTGTCCTCCTCTTGTGAATGTGCTATTCAACCCACTCATACCAGATAGTATGTCCCTGGGTAGGGTTTTCCCATGGCTCAATGCACCTCTTTTTCAGCTCCAGAACCTGGTGCATCCCACCACAAGGCAACTACACACTTTCAATACTTTCTGCGAGAAATTTGACATACCCTCCCACCTTTTCCATTTCTATCTACAGGTTAAACACTTCTTCCACTCTAAATCCCCAACCCTGACCCTGGATAAACCAGCCACCTTTGAATACCTATGCGCTCAGGGCCCTCACCAACTACATTTAATTTCACATATCTACCGTATCCTCCATGAGTCGACTCCTCTCAAGGAGACCACACACCATTAAATGAGCAGATGGTCCCATTTGGTAGGCCGACCTATCACGGTACAGATGTGGGACAGGATTTGGTCCTCTATTTTTAAATCCTCCAAATGTGTAACTCAAAGGGAGACATCCATTAAGATTCTCATGTTCTGGTATAGAACTCCCGATATAATTCACAAGTATGAGCCCTCAGTCTCGCCTTGCTGTTGGTGATGCGGGACTGACGTAGGTTCTCTATTTCATATCTTCCGGCAATGCTCCCTGATGCAACCCTTTTGGCATGATGTGCACCTACTTATACAAAAGGTGGTTGGGGTGTCCCCTCTGCTGGATCCCTTAAATTGTTTGTTGGGCCTTCCTTTTCCAGGTGTAACCAAAAAGGCAAACCATTTAATATCCTACATTTTGCTAGCTGCCAAGAGGCTTATCCCACTGTCCTGGCTGTCCAGTGCACCTCCTTCCTGGTCCAGATTTTTACACCTGGTGGCTGAAATTCGGAGGATGGAGTTCTTGATGGCCTCGGTGCACGACTCCATTTCCCAATTTAATAAAGTTTGGGAACCATGGGATCTATCGGATTATGGGACTTCTGTGCCAAACACCACGCCCTAAAATTGTACTAACTTTATATTAATTATGTCCATATGACCCCCTCCCTCCCTCATTTCTATACACACCATTTGATGCCTTATTAGATTTTCTATTGCTTACTCTACATCCATAGTAATCTATGCCTGTTATATTATCATGACTGCTCTTGAGGTTCTAAATATCTACCTGTGAGTTGCTTATTTTGTATATCATGGGAAAGCGATACAGTTCACCCCTGCGTCCTGTATCTGTGGACATTATTTACCTGTATTTACTTTTTCTACCTTGTCCCTTCTCTTTTATTATGTTTGTTAATGTTACACTATCATAAATAGTGTATTGTACATTATGATACAAGTTTGTACATGTTATTTAATAACCCAATAAAAATACAATTTTGAAAAAAAAAGATTACCTTTGGACAAAATAGATAAATAAAAATTTATAATATCTGGGTTTTTTTAAAAAAAAGAAAGTTTTATTAAAGGAACTACAGTCGTTATTAAGTTTATTAGCCTTTGCGTCTCACATAATGCCAGTAGGTAGGGTCTTTTCGTGTCAACTTTATCTGTCCATCTCAGGCATCAAATCCACATTTTCACATGTTAGGCTAACTTCTGAGCTAAAAGAAGATCTAGCAGTGTGGTTAAAGTTTTTTGACAGCTATAATGGTTGCTCTTTTTTCCAAGATAATTTCATATTTTCTGCAGAGTTCTTTACAGATGCGGCGGGGTCTTGTGGCTTTTCGGCAGTATGGAAGACGCATTGATGCTGCGGTAACTGGCCTTCTACATGGGTAAAATTAAACCCCACAAAGAACATAGTTCTTTTAGAGTTATTTCTGTTAGTAATGGCCCTTGAAATTTGGGACAAGCAATTTGCCAATAAAAGGATTCTAATACAAACTGATAATAAAAGTATATTGTACGCGGTGAATTGCTTATCATCGAAATCTCTATTAATGATCAAATTACTTAGACATTTGGTATTCCTATGTTTACATCACAACATATGGTTAAAAGCTAAACATCTGCTGGGAAAGGAGAATCAAATAGAGGATGCTCGATCTCGATTTCAGATTTCAAGATTCCTTCAGTTACTACCCAACGCCGACTTGGAGGGGATAACATGCCCAGGGTACCTTTGGGATATAATATAGAAACCATTACAGACTATATAAAAAAGTCAGTCACAAATAGCACATGGGCAGAATACTATGCTGCATGGAACAAATTCAGAACAGTTAATATTAGCATTCTTATGTTCCTCAATACATAAAGAAGTGTCTTTACAGCCATATTGCTAAAATCCCGGCAGGAGTATCATTTTTTCTAAAACTGCAAGGTCTGCCTAGTTGTACATCTTTTTTCTCTGAAAGGTTACAGAAAGAGCCATTATACTGCTGATAATAGGAGACATATTTCAATTGAGTTATTGAGAAAGATTTGTATGATTACTTCAGAAGTTTGTTGCTCTGAATTCTAATCTGATCTATTTAAGGTAGCATTTGTTTTAGTGTTTTTTTGTAGCATTACGAATCTCAGAACTGCTTCCAAATAATAAATTAGCTCATGCTGGTCTTTTGCTACAGCACATGGAAGTCTTGGATGCAGGTATTAAATAGTTTACCCCATTGTCTAAGACCGATAGGCTCGGTAGAGGTAAGTGGATTAATCTACATACATGTGGCGATAAAATGATATGCCTATTAGTCCTGGTAAGGAATTACATTTGCATTAGGCCTCAGGCGGGTGTTCAATTTCTTATTCATGCAGATAGATCTCCTATGACCAGGTACCAATTTAATCTTGTTTTGAAAGGTTGCATGAAAAGGTTAGGATTACTACAATTGAGAGATACGTCCCATTCTCTTCGTATCAGGGCAGCTACGAAGGCTGCAAGAATGGAACTTGACGACTCCATCATTCAAAGGCAGGGCAGATGGGAATCTCAGTGTTTCAAAATGTATGTGAGACCTGACCTTTCTTTTTAAATTCCAGATGATAGAAGAATTATTTGGATTCTAGGGCACTCATTTATTTACTGGGCGTTTAAAAGAGCTTCACAACGTTGCTACACATCTAATCTGTCCTTGGATTGTGCTAATTTTCAAGTATTCTGGAAAGGCATACGTTGTCTCTGCTGGGCTAATTTGTCTTTTCACATTTGCAGGTTGTTTGAAGTTTGGCCAACTCATGATATTGTAATCATCCACCTTGGGGGGGATGATGTGGGTAAAGTCAGCACCCTGGATCTCATGCATAAAATGAAAAGGGATTAACACAGTCTCACCATGTCGTCTCCAAATACTAGAGTAATTTTTTCAGAAATTGTTCCAAGACTTTTGTGGTTAAGCAATCCTAACTTAAAAAAATGGAAAAAGTTAGAATAAGTAAAACAATAAAAAAATGTATGCCTATTATAGGCGGATTTTCATACAGACACCTAGATCTTGAAGGAGGATTTAGTGGCTTATATAGGTCAGATGACGTCCACTTATCTGAGGTAGGGCTGGATATATTTAATTTAGGTTTTCAGTCTAGTATTGAGTCAGCCGCGGTCTTGGGGTGGGGCCGGACTTGAAGATGCAAGTCCGGCGGTTGGGTTCTGGTATTTATGATTCATGAGATTTGTGCTCGAGTCATTTTATGCCTAAGCGAAGTTATGTTTTGCAGATTAATAAAGTTCAAGGAAATTTATTAATAAATAATATATTTATATGAAGTTGTTATTCATCGAAAATTTTATTTAAAACCAATAAATGTGCTGCAGCCATAATTTTGCATTCAGTGGTGTCTGTGTTATTTATTTGGTAAATTTAAGTTAAACTATAAATAAGGGAGAAAGTGCCATCTGCATTCCCATGAGAAGGAGGGCACAAGCATATGAGCACAACAACATGGGTATGCGTTTACCCCTCCCTTTCTTAATATAAAAAAAAAAATGTATGTTCACATATTATAAGATAATACCACTTTAAATATGCAAAATAGAAACAGGTGGAAAACAGGAACAAGGAGACTGGGATATGCATCACGTGACCTCTGGGAAATTCCCAGAAGGTCATGTGATGCAATTGGAAAATTCTAGAAGTGGACCTTTTTTTAAATAGGACCCCGCTCTGAGGTAAACCTCCAGTGGGTCTGTCACAGCTGAAGGAGCTCCCCAACCCCCCTTTCCTTGTCGCAAGGCACGTTTATGTGGTTCATCACCCTTTTATGGAAAGGGGGGACTGGTATTTATGATTGTTGATGAGATTTGTGCTCGAGTCATTTTATGGCTGAGCAAAGTTATATTTTGCAGATTAATAAAGTTCAAGGAAATTTATTAATAAATAATATATTTATATGAAGTGGTTATTCATCAAAAATTTTATTTAAAACCAATAAATGTGCCGCAGCCATAATTTTGCCACTCAATGGTGTCTGTGTTATTTATTTGGCAAATTTAAGTTAGACTATAATTAAGGGAGAAAGTGCAATCTGCATTCCCATGCTAGCTACCTTGCCACAATTGCACAGAAAATGAAAGAGCATGTGAACCAGTGTTTTTCTTAATTCATTTTTGGATGCAAATAACTGATGAAATGTTCTCTCAACTTGCAGCAGCTGCATGTTTTGTCAACCCTACTGTCTGTGGAAACCCTTGTTGATGTGGTTGAAGATAATATCCAGAAACTGCTTAAGAAGGCAAAGGAGTATGCCCGTGCCGTAAG